>NW_024424786.1:33294876-33350495 GCF_017311325.1 Ursus maritimus | reverse complement strand
CTACAGTTACCTCCTCCACCAAAGTTGATAAATGTTCTTAAAAAGAATTGCAGCTTTAAAAAAGTGAATATAATGTATATTTTAAGGTGCACACACGTGTTGTTATATAACGTATTTTACTTCAAGATTCTTTTTTTTTTTTTTTAAAGATTTGATTTTATTATTCAACAGAGATAGAGACAGCCAGCGAGAGAGGGAAACAAGCAGGGGAAGTGGGAGAGGAAGAAGCAGGCTCATAGCGGAGGAGTCTGATGTGGGGCTCGATCCCATTTCCCCAGGATCACGCCCTGAGCCGAAGGCAGACGCTTAACCGCTGTGCCACCCAGGCGCCCCTTTACTTCAAGATCCTCACTCAACTATATGTTTTTGAATTTTATTGATTTTCTACTTATATGCCAATATTTTGCTGGCCTCTGTTTAAAAAAATTGCTGCAATCTCTCTCTACCCCCAATCACTATAGGTTTGCTGCCATAGTAACAGGCATTTAGTTAGCTCTAACTTCTGACTTCTACATGCATCACCATAATTAACTACTTTGTGTGTGTGGTTCCCACATGTATGAACATGTCATTAAATCTCCTGGGACCCTGTTTTGGGATAAAATTAGCACATTTACTTTATTTCCATAAGAATGGATCTATACCAAGATTTCTTTTATCCACATACATTCCGCAATCCGTACACAGCATTTCATACCCTGGACATCCAACTTACGAATATGTGCCACTTGAACGAATGGTAAAATTTGCTGCAAATAATTAAATCAGATGAACTTTATAGAGTTAATATTGTTTTCCTTGATTTAACACATTATTTTTAAAAGAAATCCAAATATTCGTCTGGATTTGAAATGGAAAAATGCACTAAGGATAATCCATGTCAACAAAGAAGTTCAGAAATAATAACAGAGACAGATACAGACTAATTTTAATGTAATGTTACTACTTGAATATCTATGACAGTGATAATGTTGATGAAGTAGTTGTTGAAGTGACAAAACACTGACACATGCCTCCTAGCCAAGTGGGGGCAGGGAGACCTCCAAATCCTGCTTTTCCTCCTGGGCACCTGGCCAGCTGACTTCTCATCCTCCTGGCAGGTGTGGAGAAGTGGCTGAGCTGCAGCTTGACTCCCCTATGGAGGGGCAGCCCCTCCCTGAGTACCACCAATCTCCATCCCTGCTGTGCACTGGTCCCGAGAGCCTCCCACTCTCCCTTCTGTTTCAGAGTTTATGGTTCCCTATGGTTGGAACATGAAGTGCAGACAAAATGCTGAAAAATTATGAGAGAGGAAGCAAAGAGAAAATGATTACAATATAAGAGAAGATGCCACAGCTATTAAGTGTTGTCTGCACCCTTATTGACTATCCATCGATCTCAAGGCAATATTTTAAGCAACCATATCTTAACATGGAAGTTTTTTACTTAAATATTTCATAAGGATTTTAAATTGATATCATATAGTCTGAGTCCATGTCTTAAATTACTTACTTTGTGATTGGGTAAACATTAATCTTCATCATTCAGTAATCTATTAGTTTTTTGAAATATGAATTTTAGTTTGTTTTTTTTTAATCGTTACTTACTTCTTCTGACACCTATAGCTCAAATTGTATTTGCGACTTGGTGTTAAGAAGTAGATGTTTTGATATTTAGATTTTAGTTAACCCAAGGTCATGTACATTTTGTGAGATGAGGTAAGAGTTTGTTATCAGAGCTTGACAACAACTTTTTTGTTAACAAAATTTCTCCAACCTGGACAATGGTTGTGCTTTATAAAAGTACCTTTATGTATTGAAAGAGTCAAAACTGATTCTGGACAGGTGCATAAAATATAGGGTGACAACTTGTGGCATTATTTATGGAATGGTCTTGGGCTTTATAAATAATTGTTCTGTTTAATAAAAGGGAAAAAATTCTGTAGCACTTAACTGGGATGCAGAGAGAAAAGTAAGGAGGGACAGAGAGAATGAGTAAGAGAAAGAGACCAGTATTAGGTCAAGACCCAATTACATAGAGGATTTAAGAAGTACGGTGGAGAATTATTTTGTGGTGTAGTAGTTAAGTTTCTCTAAGCATAAAGAGACCTGGCGTATCATAGAAACCTCTATCTTATCTCCTGTCTCCATATCTGCAGTGATTTCTACTTCTTTTTTGAATGGTTCCTTTGAAAGAACTTTTTCATTTCCATGGAGGTGACTTGCAGAAATAGCCATCTGGAAAGCAGAGATGATAGATGTGACCTAGGGACTCTAGACATCTGGTGAAGGCTTATGGGCTTGCAGGGAGACGGCATTGTCAGCTCAAACCAAAGTTATATAGACCATAAGGTGTGGGGAATGGCCAGCTGTCCCTGTAGGATGGATGAAAGATGACTCCAGACTTTGCTGTGAAAGAGAGGAGAAGGCAAGGGGGTCAACGCTCAGAGACGAAGACCCTTTGCTCTTCTCTGCTCTCACCTTTATTTGTGTTTCAGGATAATCATGAATGTTTGTTATTCTGTTTCTCAAGCAAGTGATATGTGGCAAGGGGTCTTACAGAAAATAGAAGAGTCTGATGGCGGGAAGGATACAATGTGCTGATCAGCTTGTTCGAGTTCTGCTAAACACAGCCTAGGGGACAATGCAAACATCTCTTAGACCACACGCAGTTGTTTGGGCTAAGAAAGCATCAGGGAAGGTAAGTCCCTGCGGCATTCCTATGGCAGAGTGGTCACCCAAGCCTCAGCATTCCAAAGGCCTACGCCCGTCTCTGAAACCTTTCATTGCCCCCAGCGGCCTCCCTGTTACATTTTAGCAAGCCAGGAAGTATGGATGATTTCATGCTCTACACTAACCCCAACATTAAGGGACAAGGAAATCTTCATTGGAAGCCTTACAATTCCTAATTGTGTACAAGGGATATGCGAGTCCATGTGTATATGTGTGCATACACTTTGGAACCTTTGAACCAAATACTTTCTACTAATCCTTCAAAGGGGTTTTGTGTGTGGATTGTTTAGGAAAAAATTTGTAGCAAATGTGGAAAGTATAACTAGTGTAAGCTTTTTTGACACTATCCCAATGAGTGAATGAGACATGCAAGACTTTAGGTTGCCCAGTTGCACAAAATATGCCAATATGGATATAAATATCTGAGGCAGAAAATGGGTCCCCTACCCTGCCAAAGAGGCCCAGAGTCGTGAACATGCTGTCCTCCACAGAAAGAGATTTGCTGATGGGATTAAGTGAAAGACCTCCAGAAGGGGAGGCTATCCTGGACTATGTGGGTGGGACCGATGTAATCCCAGGAAAGAGAGGGAGGCAGGAGAGTCCGAGTCAGAAGGAGATGTGGCAGTGCAAGCAGAGGTCAGAGTAATGGAATCACTGCTTGGAAGGGGTTGCCAAGCAAGGGATGAGGGCTGCCTCTAGAAGCCGGAAGAGGAAAAGAAACAGACTCTTCCATGGCCGTCCAGGAAGGAACGCAGCCTGCGGACATCTCGATTGTAGCCCAGGGAGACTCATTTTGAGCTTCTGACCTCCAGAACTGTGGGATAATAAGCTTCTGTTGTTTCAAGCCTCTGACTCAGTGGTGATATGTTACAGTAGCACTAGGAAACTAACACAAATGGCAACGTAATTATGTTTAGAAAACACATATATGTAAATCAAGTTAATAAGTATACAGCACCACAGCTTTCATTCTTGACTTTAGTTCATTTAATAAAATACACAAGATTGGTAAACGTGCAAGTGTGAGTTTAGCCCTGTTGCTCCAATTCTGTTCACCAAACTAGACTCAGACAAAGGCTTTCTGCTGGGAATGTACTTCCCCAGTTGTGAGTATGTAGGCTGTTGTAGACCAATACAGCCATAGAAAGGTTAGACAAATGGGCAAACAGAAAATAAATTATCTATATTATATACTTTTGTATATTTATAAAGAATAAAACTTAAAAATGTTAAAGGCTAATGCTCTCAGGTTACGGCCAATTTTGTCTGTGGAGACCAGGGATATCCACCAAACAGTGTAACTCTTCTGTTTTCAGCCAGCTATTCCGCTTATTTAAAACTAAAGTTAGGAATTAGCTTATTAAACCTAGTGTCACAGTTCCTGTGTTTGGCTTGTTTCTGACTTCCCTGAAAATGTCATAAATCTAATTTATTTCTAGTCATTGCTTTACCCAGTGTGGCGTGCCCCATCTCCCTTATGACATTGTATGTTAGAAGCATTTTGCATGCGCAGACAGAAATAGAGCACAGAATGACAATTGACACTTATTTATTTATTGGCCATAGTGCCTTTGAGACTTGGTGTCATTTTAAGAACAATGAATTTTTTCTTTAATTTACTAATACTTTATTCTGAAACACTAAACAAAAATGTTAAAAGAAGTGATGTTTGCTGTTAAATGTTTTTACACCACAGATGATTAACTCCACACAATGTTAAGGAGGAAAAGAGGACTGGAGAAAATTAATTTTGCATCATATTGGGATAAATATCAACATTTGCTTTGTGCACGTGCAGACGTGAGTGGAATGAAACAATGGAATCCCCTTTCATACATTTTCTTCTGTTTTGCCACATGACCTATTTCCATGTATATCTAAGCATTTTTTGGTTTAGTTTTTATTTTCTCCTGAACATTTCTACGATATAAATATGTGTTATGTACAAGATAAAAAAGGACTCTAAATGGTTAAGAAATTGAAAGATACAATGCAGCAAAAAGTAAAATAAAACTTTTATTCATTGAACAAAACAGATTTGTGGTAAGATGACCTGACTCAACCACATTCCAAAAAATGTTTCTCTCATACCTTTTTCAGCTCTCAGACTTCCTCTTCCTTAGCCAGAAATTACAAAAACCCAGTAACAAGTTGCGTTGCACTTTAAAATGTATTTATTTTGAAAGTATTGTTTACTACATAAATAAGTATACTTTCTTTGGTCAACTATACTTCTTTGTATTAGGGAAAGTTGCATATTTGAGGTTGGAATAGAAAGGGTTAAGATCTTCCCATTGAAATCCATTGAATTTTTAACTTTTATTGCCTCTGCATTTAACAGAGATTAGCTTTTCAGGAGCAAATGAAAACTCTTTTATGAAGACAATTGTAGTTTTAAATTTACATTAATTTGAAAGACTGACAAGGGTTACTTAGGAATCTCTTGAATGCATCCTTCACATCCTTGTTCCTTAGGCTGTAAATGAGGGGATTCAGCATTGGTATCACCAGGGTGTAGAAGACAGAGGCCATTTTATCAGTATCTAATGAGTGGTTGGACCTTGGTTGCAAATACATGAAGAGAAGTGTCCCGTAGAACACAGTGACAGCCATCACGTGAGAGGCACAGGTGGAAAAGGCTTTTCGTCGGCCCTCTGAGGAGCTTATCCTCAAAATGGCAAGGACAATGTTGAAGTAAGATGTTAGAACAATAATCATAGAGAAGAACAAATTGGTCCCTGCAGAGGTGAACACTATTGTTTCTGGAATGTAGGTATCAGAGCAGGACAATGCCAACAAAGGGACAGTATCACAGTAAAAATGATTGATTACATTGGAAGAGCAGTATGACATGGAGAACACACAGGAGGAGACAGTCAGTGCTGTGGTCAGACTGTAGAGGTACGTGAGGGACGCCAGCAGTATGCAGACCTGTGGAGAGACCACCGCCATGTAGAGCAGAGGGTTGCAAATAGCCACGTAGCGGTCATAGGCCATTACACCCAGCATGAAAGTCTCAGCCACAATGAATACTAAGAACCCACCCAGTTGTGCTGCACATCCATAGTAGGATATGGTTTTCTTTGAAACCAAGAAGTTTACGAGCATTTTGGGGGCAATGACAGTAGAGTCGCCGAGATTGATGATAGCCAAGTGCCTGAGGAAGAAGTACATGGGCATTTGAATCTGAGAGTCAACACTGGTGAGGGTGATGATGCCCAGGTTCCCTGCCATGGTCAGCCCATAGATCAGCAGGAAAACAAAGAAGAGTGGAATCCGGAGGTCTGGGCGATCTGAGACTCCCATGAGAATGAACTCAGTCACCTGGGTGAGATTTCCTAAGGCCATTTATTTTGTTGCTTTCATCCTCTAATGGGGAAAATGGAAGGAGAGTAATAGATGGTTAGGTTGATTTTTCTGGCAGATGTAAGACTGTAGACTGTTTTATTTAAATGGGATTATTTTTGTTCATAATTAAAAGTGTCATACTTTATTTGTATTTCTCCCAGTCTTCTAAAAAATTCAGAAATATGATCTTTATAGCTACCATTTTCAGATTGTTAGAACTGCTGTGCCAAGCTATTTATTTTCACTTGTGTTGGATAAAATGTTTATTCATTGAATATATGTTAATCTACTATATTGTATGTATTACTATTTATATGTATATTTTAAACATATTAATTTTAATATTGCATGAATATGTATTTACATATACACACATCTCTGTGTATGTTTCCAATGATAAAAGATAGCGATGTGTAAGAAGTTGTTGAGCCAGGGTGACTTCCAGGGACTTTCAGGTATTTTTTCCTTAGCTGCCACTGGCTTTTTCTTTGGCCTATTCCTTTTCATCAGCCTTGGGAATTTTATATTTCTGCAGGAAATACTTTGTGTATGGTGGGTTTTCCTTATCACTTTCTACTATCACTTCCTGTTTAATTATACCAATACTGCTTCAGCTGCCCACCAACCGACTACACTTCAGTAGTCTTCTTTCTTAGTGTCATTCAGAAACTGATTTTTTTTTTTTTTACTTAATCACATTTCCTTTCTTCTGCCAAATAAACGAGTCCTTTCTATCTCTCCAATGTCTACTTGCTCAGATGCTGGTTTATCATGGTTTTCTGGCAGCCCTTCCTTCCTCTCTCCCTTCCTTCCTTCCCTCCTTCTTCCCTCCTTTCTTTCTTTCTTTCTTTCTTTCTTTCTTTCTTTCTTTCTTTCTTTCTTTCTTTCTTTCTTTCTTTCTTCTTTCCTTTCTGTCTTTCCCAGTTTGTACTTCATCCTTTTACATTGTTTAACGCCTGTTTTGATGTTTTAAAAAATGTTACTTGTAGGTTTGATTTGCTCAGGTTTGATCACTTTGTTCTCCTCGTGCAGAGAAATATATGGAGAAGAGTGCTGACATTATTCAATATATACTGTATTCTGGGCCCAGAACTATGCTAGCCATTTCAAAATAATGATCTCATTATTCTGCAAGAGTGCTCTAGAAGATGGATGTAATTATTTCTTGGACAGTAATTATTGGACAGTTGAGGCTCAATGAGCCTAGGTCATGCAAAGAATCTATATAGGATATTGGTGAATGGTATGATTGCTTTGCTTTATGTGTTTGTTTGCTTGTTTGTTTGGTCACTTGGTTGGCTGGATGTTAAGCCACCAATTACTAGCTGTGTGATTTTTATCAAGTATTTACATTCTTGTGGTATGTGAATGTAATGTGATACTACGCAAACATGGGTTAGCACAGAGTCTGTTAACAATGAATGCAAAATAAGTAGTACCAGCAGTTCTTGTTATTAGCATGTTTTAAATGATTTTCTAATGTGGTTTCCTTTTTGTGTCTCAGTAACTCATTCTACCTCATTGAAGAGTTTTGTAGTTGAAATAGGAATAGTAAGTGAATTATAATTTTGCGTATCTAGGCAACTGGGACATGTGATTTCTAGCTATATATTTAACAAAGAAATCAGGTTGTGTTCTCCTGCAACCTAATTCTTTCTTAAATCTGTGATGTTTGTTTAATCAAAGATATTTTAATACGTACATTGAGTATGTCTAGTCAGGTTATACAACTGTGTTGTGTTAGATATCTCATAGCTCTTTTCACCTACCACCACATCTGAAAAGAAATGCACAGATAAGCTTCTGGTGGAAAACACAGTGGCGACACTCACTGTAAACAAAACATTTCCTGTTTGTTTGCTTCATGTAAAGCAGCTCAGTGCATGTTTTACTCTGAGATATAATACACTCAATAACTGTAACCTTAATTTAGCAAAGCAAAAAACGAAACAAAACAAAACAAAAACAAACAAACAAAAAAGCACACCAACAACTGTAATCTTGGATTCTGTATATGAACTTATGCAATTAGCATTTAAGGAGATATATTTGTATATATAATTACCTGTTATTAATTCCTTTCTCTAAAGACATATTACTAATGTCAAAGCTAGGATTGTTTTTTGTTTTTTGGTAAGTATATATCATTGAAATAAAGTATTTTTCTTTTGTTTCTTCAGAAGGGTTTTTGATTTGTTTCTGATGAAGTTATGTTAGGTTTTTACATATATTTTTTCAAGTTTGTTTTTGAAAAGAAATATTTTGTAAGCCTAACAAAATACTAACATGTCAGGAAAAGAACTTTAAAAATGTTCCCAATTTTGATCATTTATACTACAATTTGGCTGAGAAATCATACTGCAAATGTTTTAAATAGCTACTGAAATGATTTCAAGAGATATTCTATTGGTCTCTTACTGTACAATTTGTCTTAAACTTATTTAAACCTGAGTTGTGTTAGAGACAAACTGCATTTTGACATGAGCTGTCAGTGTGCACCTGCATCGGAAAGCCTGCCAGCTGACATCAGGGAATCTTTCCATCATAGGGTTTGTCACCTTGGGCAATGAGAAAATCAGGGAGGGGAGAAACTTCTTTTTCTTGATGTTTAGCAATTTAGTAGGTCTTCTTGGAGAAGAAATCTGATATTTCAAATCACTTAACAAGTTTCCTGTCTGGTGTAGAGGGCCTCCTAAAGCATCAGTTCTGCCAACTCTATAGCAGAAACGTTCCTCTTTTCCTAAGGTGAAATAAAATTTTCATTATTCTGTAGAAACGCTCACACTCTAAGTTATCAGCAGTGGTGCTGGGCACCGTGGTGTGAGTCATTTCCCTGTCCCTTCCACTTACCCATCAGAGAACAGAGATTTAAGTCCCCAGAAGAGAACGGAAAAGGTATTTCAGTCCTGAGTCTGATTTGAATCCATAAAGCTCCCTAGATACATGGTCTTCACATCCAGGATGAGTACTGAGTAAACCATTGGGGTGAACCTACCTGAACCAGAGATCACCTGAGACCGACTGCAAAGGTTCTGCAGGAGGCACGCTGAACAGATTTACAAGTATCTGAAGTCCCTGAAGACACACACACTGAAATCAGCTTGTTTATGGGTTCAGTCCCTACCCATGAAAACAGGAATTCCCAGATAAAGTTCTGATTCCCCAGGGAAAGAAAGACCAATTATTCAAGTCTCTACACAACAATTGCACCCACAGAGTGAAAATGTGAGGATAGCCTAGGAATGTTCTTAGATGGTCCTACTGAGTAACAATCCTCTGCAATGATTCACCCTCTGTGTGTTTGTTTCTTTTGAATTGTCCCCATAATGGTTGAGAAGTGTAGTTGCTGGCCCTGGGGTGGAGAAAATCCAACAGTTAGAAAGCCCAGGATTCTGGCCCCAGTCTTCCATTTTCCTGGGAATATTAGGAATAGAACTGAATGCAAAACCTCCATTCTGGTCAAGAACAAACCCTGGTGTATTTGGCATAAAAATCACTCAAATTGTGCATGGTTGTAAGAAGACTAAATTTCAATCATTTTGGAGACTTCTATAAGGCACACATCATATGCCTGGTCCCAATGCTGGTTTTTAATTAAAATTATTTGATGGCAAATGCATTTGTCATATAATTTTGTGATCTTTCTTCTTGCATGTATAAGTATTATAATTAAGTATTGATAACATTTTATTTTACTTCTTCTGTTGGATTTTCTAGTCTGTAAGCTTTATATGTAAAAAGGTTTTGTCTAAATAGTTTGTCTTTGTATTAGAACTTCTAAAATAATACCCAGGGAAGAGTAGGTTTTCCAAAGATATTTGGTGACTTGCTGACTGATGCAATGAATGAGGAGTAAGTGAATGAGTGAATATAATATCCATCTTAAAATTCTGAAATAAAATACGAGCTTTGGGGGCACCTGGGTGGCTCAGTCATTAAGCATCTGCCTTTGGCTCATGTCATTTTCCCAGTGTCCTGGGATGGAGCCCCGCATTGGGCTCCCTGCTCAGCGGGGAGCCTGCTTCTCCCTCTCCTGCTCCCTCTGCTTGTGTTCCCTTTCTCGCTGTCTTTCTCTGTCAAATAAATAAACAAAATATTTACATATATATATATATATATATATATATGTGGTTTTGTCTTCAGCTGTGCCATCTATCTTTAATGTGATTCTAACTTTGATAAAGAAACAATGACAACTTGCTTATCATTCTCTAGAATATTCAGTATTTTGAGCCAAGACACACTGTTCTTTTTGCATCTTGGTGTTCTTAATATGTAACACGGGTGTGGCACATTCTAGGCTCTACCATTTTTAAAGTAACAGACAAATTGTGGACCATACAGAGGAAGTAACAAAGATATTTACACATCTTAAGTTACTCATGAGAATGAATTGAAATCCTTGAGGTCCTTTCCAAATTCCAAGTATCCACAGGAAGTTTGTGTTGTTGATTCCTCTGTAATGTCTAGTAGATTGCCCGTCATGTTACCAATTTAGTCTGTACCTTGCTCAGTTAACAGGACTTTATTCCCTCAGCAGTTCTGCTAACTTTCCCATCTATTTCGTGTTCCCACAATGTCATAATTTTTTTAAATGTGTTACCTTTACACTTTCCATTTTTATTGATGCTTTATATTATAATTTGGACTCTCAATTTATTGCATGGGAGGTATTGTTCATTTCTTAAGTTGTGAATATGTTATAAAATAAACTTACTTTGGTTAAACATATAAAATTCTAAGACAGGACAGGACTATCCCAAATCACAAAATTTTACCTTTCAAAGTACTTGTAAGAAACACACACATGTCTACATACATATACATACACACACATATATATGTGCTGGTAATAATATTACAGATACCATATTATTTCCAGCCCCCACCTTAAAAATAGATCTGTCTTATATGATTCATTATTTTAAAGTAATACTTTAATTACATATAAGCTGAAATGTCCTAATCCATTTTCCTCATTCCCATTCCCTCCACCCCTTCCAGAGGCAACAGGTATTAACTATATACAACCTTTTTCAGTTTTTCCAAATCTTTCTATTCATTTTTTACTGTTATAAGAAATCTTAATATGAGATCTACACTCTTGAGCAATATTTAAGTATACAATACAGTAATGATGATTATAGACACAATGTTTTATGACAATAAATCTCTAGAACTTAATCCTCTTGCAGAAGTGAGATTTTTTTTTTAAGTTTTTATTTATTTGAGAGAGAGATCAGGGGAAGCACAAAGGAAGAGGGAGAAGCAGACTCCCCACTGAGCAGGGAGCCTGACAGGATGTGGGACTTGATCTCAGGCAGGACCCCTAGATCATGACCTGAAGTAAAGGCAGATGCTTAACCCACTGAGCCACTCAGGCACCTCATAAGTGAAGATTTATACCTATTGCTTACCAACTATTTCCCTCTTCTCCTAGTCGCTGAAAACCACCATTCTACTCTCTGATTCTACATGTTTGATGATTTTTTTATACATCAAACAGAAGACATCATGCAGTATTCGGCCCTCTGTGACCAGCTTATTTCATCTAGTATAATGTCTTCAAGGTTCATCCATACTGTCTTTTTTAAAAAATAAAATGTATTTATTGCTATATTTTTGCATACATAAATTATACATACTATCACTAATTGTGTGGTTTTAAAATTGTACATGTATATGTAATTTAATTTATATGTATTCTCAATAATAAATTTTGTCTATTATATGCAATAAAATAATCGCCTTTTCAATTTGCTTATAACATCCTGCTGGGAATGGCCAGCAATCCCTGTACTGATGGATGAAAGATTACTCCAGACTTTGCTGTGAAAGAGAGGAGAAAGGCAAGGGAGTCAACTCTCAGAGAGAAAGACACTTTGCTCTTCTTCTTTCCTGCCTTTATTGGGTGCTTCAGGATAATCGCAAATCTTTATTACTCTCTTTCTCAAACAAGTGACGTGTGACAAGGGGTCTTACTGGAACTAGGAGGGTCTGATTATAGGAACTACACAATATGCTAATCAGTGTGTTCTAGGAGTTCTGCTAAACACAGCCTAGGAGACAGTGCATACATTTTTAGATCACGGGATGGCTGTTTGGGCTAAGAAAGCATCAGGGAAGGCAATTCCCTGTGCCATTCCTACCTCAGCGTGGTCATACAGGCCTTGGCATTCCAAAGACCTATGCCCTCCTCCAAAACCTTCCATAGCCCCCAGCATCATCGTTGTAACATTTTAGCAAGCCAGGTATTATGGATGATTTCATGCTCTACATTAACCCCAACAACATCCTTTATTTTAGAAAGTTTTAAATTTGGTGTACTCACATTAGTTTGTATTTATTTGCAAATTACCTAACTGTAAAAAAAAAAAAATTAACTATGGGGATTCTTCTAATTTAAATGCTCTGAAAATATTAACAATGTAATTATGTGTTTTCCTAAATTAAAACATATTTTTTCATAATAAATATTACATAGGAATACAATTGATTTCACATAGAATAGCCAGTTTTTAACTGACTTTTGCCATAAAATGTCTTTTCTTATAAAATTGAATCTCCTTTTATACCCTTTCATCTTTCTATTAGTCCTGGCCTGATCCTATCTCATTATCTGTTTTGCCACATGTAAATCTTCTCTACATTGTGTTATTTATATGCAAGTCATTACTGGTTAACTATACATGAATGTAATTCAACAAAATGCTATAATTCTGCAGCTAATTAAATTATTGTATATTATAACCCAAATGTCTCTTTCTGTAAGTTCACTTAGAAATACGACTGATACATAGAGGTCAGTCTCTAAATATATGTTGACCTCATCTATCTTTACTTTTCCCTCCCAAAGAACACAACAATGCTTAATGTTGATAGCCTATTCATAGAAACCACATAGTATAATCAATTGAGAAGTGTTTAGTCCTGCCTATTTTATATCTTTGTTCCTCAAGGTTGTTAATATCTTTTATCACCTTTGTATTGTGTTTCATGTCAACTATTTATGGATTTGCATGAGTTACTTTTATATTTTGCACATGAGTCCCTTGTCAACTCTTCTCTGATTCTGTAGGTCTGATTAAAGTATCCTCTCCCACTATGAGAGTTTCCTTTTCACACTATTAATTTTGATGAACAGAATTTCCATGTAAAGTTCAATTAATCATTTCAAATCTTAGATAGCTATTGTTTTGTGTGTTCTGTTTAAAATGTTGTACATATTTCTATATCACAAAGATGTCCCACTATGATCTCCATTCAACTGTTGTTGCATTTCACATTTAATCTTTAATCCAAGTAGAATTGAGTCTGTATAGGTCATGGGTATGTGTCCAGATTTTGTTTTTCAAATAATATATAAATTACTTAATAATATTTATTGAAAAGATCATTCTTTCTCTTTTGGAAAATAGTGATGCCTCTATCATATGCTAGGTGAAAATATATGTGTGGATCTGTTTCTGAAGCCACCATTCTATTCCATTGATCAATTAGTCTGATTCTGGAAAATGTTTTCTTTTGTTTTTGAAGTGCAACTGACACACAATGTTACGTTAGTTTCATATGTGCAACATAGTGAATCAACATGTTTATACGTTATGTTATGCTCAGTGCAAGTGTAGCTGCCACCTGCCACCATATAATGTTATTACAATATGATCAGCTGTATTTCCTATGCTGTACCTTTTATTCCCATAACTTATTCATTCCATAACTGGAAGTCTGTATCTTCCACTCCCCCTCACCCATTTTTCCCATCCCTGTATCCCTTCCCCTCCGGCAACCATCAATTTGTTCTCAGTATTTATGGGTCTGTTTCTGCTTTTTGTTAGTTTGCTTGATTGTTTTGTTTCCTATATTCCATATATAAGTGAATTCATATAGTATTTGTAATTCTCTGCCTGATTGGTTTCACTTTCCATGATTCCCTCTATGCCCATCCATGTTGTCACAAATGGCAAGAGTTCATTCTTTTTTTATGGCCAGGTAATATATACATTCATCTATCAAGGGCTACTTGGGCTGCTTCTATATCTCAGCTACTGTAAATAATGTTGCAATGAACATAAGGGTGCATATATATTTCTGAAGTCCTGTTTTGTCTTCTTTGGGTAAATACCCAATAGCGAAATTACTGGATCATATGGTATTCCTATTTCTAATTTTCAGTGGAACCTCCATACTATCTTGACAGTGTCTATGCCAATGTTTTCTTAAATACTATAGCTTTGTAATAGGTCATGAAATCTAGTGGTGTAACTCCTACAAATTTGTTCTCTTTCTCCAAGACTGTCTTTAACTTTTTGGCATTTTGTCTTTCCTAATAAATTTTACAATCAGCTTCCATCTTTCTAAAAGAAGAAAAAACAAAGAAGGAAGGAAGAAAAGAAGGGAGAATTCATTATAAAAAATTAAAATAGTTTTAGAAATAATTTTTTAAAAAATCTAGCTTTATTAAAAGAATTGATATCTGTTTTAGAATATGTATGTATTCTTTCTTCTTCTAAGATATTCTGGATCCTTTGCCAAAGCATTTGTATGGCATATGCCACATTTATGTCTTCCTCAATAATTCAACAATGTTTTTAAAGTTTCTAGCAAGAAAATCATGCAAATCCTTCATTACAATTTCCCTAGGTATTATAGAGTTGTTATTTCCAGCATAAAAGATGGTTCAAAATTATATTTTTACCTGTTTTTTGCAAGCGTATAGGGGAAAAAAACCCTCATCCTTCATATGCTGAACTTACATGCACCAATCTTATAAAATTCACTTATTATTTTAATGTTTCAGCGTGAAGAGTAGTTTTGAATTTTTAATGTACACAATTATACTTTCTGAAAATAATCACACTTCTACTTCTGTTTTCCCAAGTATATGTAGGTATATAACAGAATCTGAGATGCCAACACCATGAGGGGATAAAGTTAAAGTATCATTAAGGCAGATATTGTTGATTATTCATTCATGTGTGTATTCTACCCACAAAGAACAATAAATGCCATCTTATCTATGTCATATGCCAGTGGGATAGGCATGTTTATTTAATATTAAATGAAAGACACAAAACACCTTTTAAATAAAGAATATCTAAGGGGAGATGCATTTTAAACAAAACAAAACTTGTCTTCAATTGTCACCCAAGTACTTGACAATGTGAGAACAGTGGTCTGGATATCAGTCTCTTGAACTGAAACCAAAGTTGATAACAGAAGGATGGTCACTATTGAAATACCTATAAGTTGAAAGCAGGAAAAAATATTTCTATTTTTCTATGACTTTTACACATTATTGCTTTCTAAGCCCTGTGACATAAACTAAACTGTAGTCTATAACCTAATTTATTGTATACACAGTCTATATTGAAATCTACATAGACAGTTTGTGCCAATTTTTCCATATTCTATGCAGGGCACCTTTTACCTCTTTGTTCCTCAAGCTGTAGATCATGGGATTCAGCATGGGGATAATCAAAGTGTAAAATACAGAAACAATTTTATCAGTATCAAAGGAATGATTGGTTTGGGGTTGCAAATACATGAAGACTAGAGTAGTGTATAATACAAGGACCACTGTCAGGTGGGATCCACAGGTGGAGAAGGTCTTGTGCCTGCCCTCTGCAGAGTTCATCCTGAGGATGGCCATTAGGATGAGGATGTAGGACACAAGCACTATCACAAGGGAGGAAACCAAATTAAACGCTGAAAAGATCAGTATGATCAACTCAATGTCACGTGAACTTGAGCACAGCAAATTTAATAAGGGAAGACTGTCACAGTAAAAATGTCTAATGACATTATGGCCACAGAAGGATGACATAAACATCTTTTTGGTGATTATCACAGAGAGAAAAGCACTGTAGACATAAGGGACTGCTACCAACACCCAGCACACCCTCTGTGACATAACAATCATGTAGAGCAGAGGGTTACAGATGGCCACATAGCGGTCATAGGCCATTGCCGACAGAATGAAAAATTCACTGATGATGAACAAGAGGAAGAAAGCCAGCTGTGTAGCACACCAGTTATAGGGGATTGTGTTTTGGTTAGCTACAAAATTTACTAACGTTTTGGGTCCCACAGCTGTTGAATAACCAAGATCAATGAAAGCCAGGTGTCTGAGGAAGAAGTACATGGGTGTTTGAAGCCTGGAGTCCACCTTGGTGAGGATGATCACGCCCAGGTTGCCCACCACTGAGACTGTGTAGATGATGAGGAAGAGCCCGAAGAAGGGAGCCTGAAGCTCAGGACGGTCTGTGAGTCCCATTAGGATGAACTCTGTTAGCATTGTTAGATTTTGTTCATTCATCCAGGCCGTTAAGGAAAATTGCTGTGGGAACAACCATCACAAGAGTCATTGGATTTCAGGAAAAAACATCTGTCGACATTTTAGAAGGCAAAGCCATTATGGGTAAAAGAAATCTAATTTTTAGATAAGTAAATTTAAAAAAAGACCCACCTCCATCGCTGAACCTGGAACCAAATTTAAAAAGTGTCACAACCTAAGGTATATGGTAGCCATTTTATTTTTTGTGCCAGATGCTGGCTGGGAATTTTGATATTTTTTAAAATGCTTTTCACTTAAAATACTTATAATTGGTCAAATATATCATACTTTAGAAAGAATTATAATAAACGTCATAACCCTCTGCTTTTTGCCTTTGCCACTTTTGTCCCAACCTCCAAGTAAACCATGAATAGACTTTGATTGACATTTCTCATTAGAACTCTGCATATCCAGTGATATTCCCATTCCATTACCCATTTGATTTATTAAATTGTGTTCTCATTCCACTATGCTTTTATGAGTTTTAAATATTGTTTAATGATTTTTATGGTGTTAGACAACAATGTAGCTACCCGGCAAAATCCTTAAAATGCCCACTTTAATGCACATAAATAAATTGTATTTTCTCTAGAATAGTGTATCTGAATATTTAGCACTTGCATGTGGTTTTTTTAAGTTTCTGATTTTTGTTATGTTGCACAGAAAGTAAGGCCTGCATATACGTTATTAATATAAAAAAAGGAGAATATAGCTAACATTCCCACATTTGCTTTGACCTTAGCACTAGTATTTCTGAAATGACGAGTTTAACAGTGTAGTTATATTTTTTAGCACATCTTAAGACAAGTACAAATTATTAGAATGTATTTGTTAATGCATCACCTGAAATCATCCAGTAAACTGCTATAAATACACTTATCCAAAAAAGAGAGATATCACTCCAATGTAGGGGCTGCACTCTCAAATGTCTTAGAGGCTGGCAAATAACATTGCATGAACTACATGAATGAAAGACAAAGTAATAGGGAACAAGGGGAAATAGATATGGCATGATTTAAAGTTCTCAAATTTTATCTGTTTAAATGTACATGGACAGGACAAATGATTATTTGATCCAGAGAAAGCAAACTGGGCATGGCATGGAGAGAAATGGAGTACATTTACCATATTTTGATTTGAATACTATTCTGACACCTTTATTTCATCTTCCATCAAGTAAGCCTGAAATGTTTTGTGTTAACATATTTTATTTAAAGATTGAAATGTATCTACCTCTACTTTTCCACTCCTTTCTCTTTCAGACAGTTTTTAAAGGCAAATGTTCCAAAATTTCATGGGAAAAAATTATCCATATTTTTGTACTGACTATTCCAGAGTGAAAAAATGAGAACCCCACTGTAACTCATCCTAGGAGACAAAATAATGATTTAAAAATTAAGATGTAATAATAAAAGAAACCCACAATATATGTATACACATATACATATACATACATATATATATATGTTTCTCCGATAAACAATATTAATATGTCATTGATATCAATTTAAAGAATATATAAGAATTTAAGAATTATAGGACAGCTTTCCAAGATGCATTGATCTCATGTTTGGCTGGATGGTTTAATTTTAGAAAATACATAATTAGAACTCATCACATTATCAGATTGAATTAGAAAAAAAAAAGAGCATTTGAATGGATGAAGAATTAATACCATTTAGAATGGACAAAAGCAATAAAAATTCCAAATAAAAGGAAAATACCATAATGACAGAATATCGTATTAAAACTACACTAAACCTACTCTTAAAAGATGAAAAGTTAAAACATTTTTGGGAAAAATTACAGAGGTCCTAAACAGATTGGTAGAAATACTATGTTCCTGGATTGCACAACTTCGTGTTATGAAAATGTCAATTGTGCTCAAATTAATCTTATTTGTATGATGCCTTTGCAATCAAAATCTCACTAAGGGAATGTGTAGAATTTGACACTGATTTAAAAATGTATTTTAAAAATGCAAATTATAAAGAATAACATAGAAAATTCTAAAAAGACCTACACTACCAGATGATGAAACTTAGAAAGCTGGAGTTATTGAGGCAATATGGTGTACACGAATGGAACAGAATAGAAACCTCAGGAAAAGACCCATGAATGTATAGAACTGTAGAGTATGACAGAAATGGCATGCTAGGACAGGCACGCAAAAACGGCCTATTCAATGTATCTGGAGATTGTGATTATGTATATAGCAGATGATGAAATTGGATGTTTAGGTGATCCATATAAAAATCAACCCTAGACTGGTCAAGGACTTAATGTCATAGAAAATGTTAAACTTATTATTTTTTTTCTTGAGAGAGAGAGAGAGAGAGCCTGTACATGCAGGAGGAAGATCATGAACTGAGCCCAAGTTGGAGGCTTAACCCTGAGCCACCCAAGTGCCTCTAAACTTTTATAACCATAAAAACTAGAACCTCTGGATGCACTTAATTAAACAGAAGTTTACAAGGAGGGCACGTATTGCATGGTGCACTGGGTGTTATACGCAAGTAATGAATCATGGAACTTTACATCAAAAACTGGGGTGTACTGTATGGTGACTAACGTAATATAACAAAAAATATTATTAAAAAAAGTTTACAAAAAATGGAATAAAAATTCAATATTACTTTGGCAGATAAAACTACTTCACAGAATTTGCTCTACCCAAAAATCTATTCAAATTAACAAAATACTTATAGCAAAGCAATAACAAACATTCATTAGCAGCAACCAAACAAATGACTAAGTCTAATGTCTTAAGGTACAAGAATTATACCCAAAGAAGGACTATTTCACAGCAATTTGTACAGTTTGGTAAACCTCTTCATCCCAACATCCATTTTATGGTGATTTTAAAATGCGTGGAATTCTGGGGATGCCTGGGTGGCTCAGATGGTTGAGCACCTGCCTTTGGCACAGGTCATAATATCAGGGTCCTAGGATCCAGCCCCACATCGGGCTCCCTGCTCACTGGGGAGTCTGCTTCTCTCTTTCCCCCTACCTCTCTCCTCTGCTCCTGATCTCTCTCTCTCAGATGAATAAATAAAATCTTTAAAACAAATAAACAATCTTCCCACCCAAGAAATCCTCACAAATTCCTGGAGGTCTTCTGAAACTCGATTGATTGAATATCTATGTGGCCCTCCTCCCACTGGTCCTACCCAAGCACTGCCTGGAAAGAAACAAGAAAATTGAGCATCAAACCTGACACTTTTCAGATGGAAGCAGAAATTCCAGAGCTGTACCAGGACGTGAAGAATGGACATGGAGCCCAAGGATGTCCTCTTGTGCAAATGCAAACAATCTCAGCTCAATATTCTATAACATTTTGTAAATGGTCTCAACTGAGGTAAATGGGATGGTCCAATTGAGAACGTTGCACTCCCATTACAAGGGAGGAGGGAAAGAGAGAGGGAAAGGAAGGAGAGAGGAAGATTCTAAATTGAGTTTACCAAAATGCTTACTCCCTCTTCACCATGTTTATTGTCTAGAATCTCAATATAAATGTAGAAATAACAAGAATAGAAACAAGGTCCCTTACCACCTTCAAAGAACATACTCACAGTGGTAAATATATCTCATTGCTCCAGAAAATCTAGTTATGAGAAGAGATGATTAATATGCATGATGTAATGTACTGAGTCTGGCTTTGGTGACTATACTCATAACTGTCATTTAAATGGAAGACAGGGATCCAAAATCATCCCTGCAGCTAATCTAGTAACCAATATAATCAGTGCCATCTATTCACCTTAAATGAAGACTATCTTCTTGCTCTCCGTGTGATTACTAGACTGACTGCTGTCAGAAGAATTTATGAGCATCTCCTCCCTTTGAGACACTTGCCTAGGAGCTTGAATGCAATTCTTGATTATTCCCAAAGCATCTGAGAGCAGAAAATGACGCCATTGGCCTTTGCTAATTATTCAGGGTAACTTTGATTTCCCTATAGAGGAATTTTTTAAAAGATTTTATTTATTTATATGAGAGAGAAGGAGTTGGGGGAGGGGCAGAGGAAGTGGGAGAAGCAGACTCCCCGCTGAGCAGGGAGCCCCACACAGGGCTCTATCCCAGGACCCTGAGATCATGACCTAAGCCAAAGGCAGATGCTTAACTAACTGAGCCACTCAGGCACCCCTGTTTTTTTATATGGACAATTTACCTGCTTTCCTTAGTTGTTATTTTTATTGTATTCACTCAAATATCTGGATTTAAGTAGAGTATTTCTCAGATACATGCTCTAATCATCTATCAATTACATAAACATTTAGCATTTTCCACAATGGCTTCTTCTATGTTTTATATCTGAGGATAGAGATGAAGCTATTTATACATGACGTATAGTGTGTTAAAAGGTCAGAGAGAATAAAAATTATGAATATGTGTGTAAAGTTATTTATATTTAATTTTTCAACCTAAGGGACTAAACTGAGTTACTGATATGTAATCCACCTCCCATGTGTATCCTCATTCTGATTCCCACTCCTTCATCAGTTTCCTTTCCCTACACAAGTATCTCCTCCACAAAAGTTGATACATGTTCTTAATAAGAAATTCAGCTTTATGGGGCACCTGGGTGGCTCAGTCAGTTAAGTGCCTGACTCTTAGTTTCAGTTCAGGTCATGATCTCAGGTTGGAGAGATTGAGCCCCGCACTGGGCTCCACACTGAGTGGGCAGTCTGCTTGAGATTCTCTCCCTCTGCCCCTCCCCCTGCTCACACTCTCTCTCTCAAACTCTAAATTAAATAAATAAATCTTGAAGAAAAAAAGAAATGCAGCCTTATAAAGTGATTATAATGTGTGTTTTAAAGTGCATGTACAGATTGTTATATAACTTATTTCAATACTTCCAGGTTTCCACTCAGCTATATGGCTTTGAATTTTACTCATTTTGTACATACACACCAGTATTTTTCTGGTCTCTGTTTCATAAAATCGCTACACTCTGTCTCTACCCCCATTTACTATAGGTTTGCTGCCACAGTAACAGGCATTTAGTTAGTTCCCAATTTGTGACTTCCATACCACAATTAACTACTTTGTGTGTGTGGTCCCCACTGATCCATGAACGAACATGTCTGAAACATCACCTGAGACCCTGTTTTGGGGTAAATAGAGCACATTTAATTTACTTACATAAGGATGGAGTTATTCCAAGAGTTCTTTTATCTACATATATTCCACCATCGGTACACAGCATTTCATACGGCCAACTTGTGAATACGTATCTCTTGAACAAAGGAGTTTGCAACAAATAATTAAATCAGATATACTTTATAGAGCTGATATTGTTTTCCTTGATTTAATACATTATTATTATTTTTTTAAATCCAAGTATCTTTCAAGGTAAGAAATGGAAAAGTGTACTCACTATGCTTCATGTCAACGAAGAAGTTCAGAAATTGTAATAGAGACAGACACACGTTAATTTTAATATAACAATTTGAATGTCTGTAACTGTGACAATGCTGATAAAGTAGTTGTTGAAGTGACAAAACACTGACACATGCCTCCTAGCCGAGTGGGGGCAGGGAGACCTCCAAATCCTGCTTTTCCTCCTGGGCACCTGGCCAGCTGACTTCTCATCCTCCTGGCAGGTGTGAAGAAGTGGCTGAGCCCTAGCCTGACTCCCTCTGGAGGCGCAGCCCCTCCCTGAGTACCACCATTCTCCATCCCTGCTGTGTCCTGAGTGCCTCACACAGTGCCTTTCTCTTTCAGAGTTTTCCCAATGGTCAAAACATGAACTGCAGATAGAATTCTAAAAAATTGTGAGAGAGAAGCAAACAAAGAGAAAATGATTACAATGTAAGAGAAGATGCCACAGCTATTAAGTGTTGTTTGCACCCTTATTGACTATCCATCGATCTCAAGGCAATATTTTAAGCAACCATATCTTAACATGGAAGATTTTACTTAAATATTTCATAAGGGTTTTAAACTGATATCATATAGTCTGAGTCCATGTTTTAAATTACTTACTTTGTGATTGGGTAAACATTAATCTTTATCATTCAGTAATCTATTAGTTCTTTGAAATACGAATTTTAGTTGTTTTTTAATCATTACTTACCTCTTCTGACACCTATAGCTCAAATTATTTTTGTGGCTTGGTGTTAAGAAGTAGATATTTTGATATTTAGATTTTCTTAACCCAAGGTCATGTACATTATGTCAGATGAGGTAAGAGTTTGTTATCAGAACTTGACAACAACTTTCTTGTCAACAAAATTTCTCCAACCTAGACAATGGTTGTTGTTTTTAAAAGTACCTTTATGTATTGAAAGAGTCAAAACCAATTCTGGACAGGAGCATAGAATAGAGGATGATAACTTGTGGCATTACTTATGGAATGGTCTTAGGCTTTATAATAATAGTTCCATTTAATAAAAGGGAAAAAAATTCTGTAGCATTTAACTGGCATGCAGAGAGAAAAGTAGGGAGAGACAGGAGAATGAATAAGAAAAAGGCACCCGTATTACGTTAAGGCTCAATATATATGGGGGATATAAGAAATAGGGTGGAAAATTACTTTGTGGTGTTGTAGTTAAGTTCCTCTAAGCATATGTAAACCTGACCTGGTAGAAAACTCTATTTTGTTTCCTATAACTCATATCTGCAGTGATTTCTGCTTCTTTTTTGAATGGTTTTCTTGAAAGGATTTTTTCCTTTCCATGGAGGTGGCTTGTGGAAATAGCCATTTGGAAAGCAGAGATGATAGATGTGACCTAGGGAATCTAAACATCTGGTGAAGGCTTATGGGCTTGCAGGGAGATGGCATTCACAGCTCAAACCAAACTTATGTAGACCTTAAAGGACAAGAAAATCTCCATTGGAATCCTTACAATTCCTAATTGTGTACAAGTGATATGTGAGCCCATGTGTTTGTGTGCATACACTTTGGAACCTTTGAGCCAAATACTTTCTACTAATCCTTCAAAGTGGCTTTGTGTGTGGATTGTTTAGGAAAAAATTTGTAGCAAATGTGGAAAGTATAACTAGTGTAAGCTTTTTTGACACTATCCCAATGAGTGAATGAGACATGCAAGACTTTAGGTTGCCCAGTTGCACAAAATATGCCAATATGGATATAAATATCTGAGGCAGAAAATGGGTCCCCTACCCTGCCAAAGAGGCCCAGAGTCGTGAACATGCTGTCCTCCACAGAAAGAGATTTGCTGATGGGATTAAGTGAAGGACCTCCAGAAGGGGAGGCTATCCTGGACTATGTGGGTGGGACCGATGTAATCCCAGGAAAGAGAGGGAGGCAGGAGAGTCCGAGTCAGAAGGAGATGTGGCAGTGCAAGCAGAGGTCAGAGTGATGGAATCACTGCTTGGAAGGGGTTGCCAAGCAAGGGATGAGGGCTGCCTCTAGAAGCCGGAAGAGGAAAAGAAACAGACTCTTCCATGGCCGTCCAGGAAGGAACGCAGCCTGCGGACATCTCCATTGTAGCCCAGTGAGACTCATTTAGAACTTCTCACCTCCAGAACTGTGGGGTAATAAGCTGCTGTTGTTTCAAGCCGCTGGCTCAGTGGTGATTTGTTTCAGTAGCACTAGGAAACTAATACAAATGGCAACGTAATTATGCTTAGAAAACACATATATGTAAATCAAGTTAGTAAGTATACAACACCACAGCTTTCATTCTTGACTTTAGTTCATTTAATAAAATACATAACATCGGTAGACGTGCAAGTGTGAGTTTAGCCCTGTTGCTCCAATTCTGTTCACGGAACTAGACTCAAGGAGAATGTCTTTCTGCCAGGAAATATACTTCCCCAATTGTAGCCTGTTTCAGCCAAATACAGCCATAGTAAAGTAAAACAATAGATAAACATATAATAAATTATATTATATACTTCTAAATACTTATAAGGAATAAAACATAAAATCTTTAAGGCCACTGCTACAAGTTATTGCTAATTTTGCCTATGTGACTTTTCTGTTTTTAGCTAGCTGTTCTGCTTATTAAAACTGTATCAAGGAATTTGCTAATGAAACTGAGTGTTGCAGTTCCTGTATTTGCCTTATTTCTGACTTCCTTGAAATAAATCCTGAAAGAAATCTACTTTATTTCCAGGCATTGCCTTACCTGGCGTGCCATGCCCTGACCCCCTGATGACATTGTGTGTTAGCACAATTTTGCATGTACAGACCAAAACAGGGCACAGAACGACAATGAACATTTATCTATCATCTATCTATCTATCATCTATCTATCTATCTATTTATCTATTTATTTGCCATGGTGTCTTTGAGACTTGGTATCACCGTAAGGGCAAACAATTTTTTTTTCTTTTTATCTACTAACATTTTATTCTAAAACATTAAACAAAAATCTTAAAAGAAGTGATGTTTGCTGTTATGATTTTAAAATACAGATAATGAACTCTACACAGTAGTGTTTCCAGGGAAAATACGATATGGAGAAAATTAATTTTATACCACATTGGGATAAATATCAACATTTTGCTTTTGTGTACACGTACCAGGTGAAAGGGCTGAAACAGTGGAATCCCCATTCATACATTTTCTTCTGTTTTGCCACATGGTATGTTTCCATGTATATCTAAGCATTTTTGGGTTAGTTTTCATTTTCACCTAAAGGTTTCTCTGTGATATAAATGTATGTAAGTACAAGATAAAAAATGGATTCTGAAAGGTTGAGAAATTGAAAGATAAAATACAGGAAAAAGTAAAAGTGAAACTTTCAATAGTTGAACTCAATGATCTAGAGCAAGTCCGATGACCTGACTCAACTGCTTTCCTAGAAATGGTTCTCACGAAACTTCTTCAGCTCTCAGATGTTCTCATCCTAGGCTAGAAATTAAAAAAACCCAGTAACAAGTTGTGTTGCACTTTAAATGTATTTATTTTGAAAGTATTGTTTAGTACTTAAATAAGTGTACTTTCTTTGGTCAACTAATACATCTTTGCATTAAGGAAAGTTGGGTATTTGAGGTTGAAATAGAAAGGGTTAAGATCTTCCTATTGAAATCCATTGAATTTTTAACTTTTATTGCCTCTGCATTTAACAGAGATTAGCTTTTCAGAAGTAAGTACAAATCCTTAAATGAAGACAATTAGTTTTAAATTTACATTAATTTGAAAGCCTGCCATGGGTTCTTGAGGAATCTCTTCAATGCATCCTTCACATCCCTGTTCCTTAGACTGTAAATGAGGGGATTCAGCATTGGTATCACCAGGGTGTAGAAGACAGAGGCCATTTTATCAGTATCTAATGAGTGGTTGGACCTTGGCTGCAAATACATGAAGAGAAGGGTCCCGTAGAACACAGTGACAGCCGTCATGTGAGAGGCACAGGTGGAAAAGGCTTTTCGTCGGCCCTCTGAGGAGCGTATCCTCAAAATGGCAAGGACAATGTGAAAGTAGGATGTTAGAACAATGATCATTGAGAAGAACAAATTGGTCCCTGCAGAGGTAAACACTACTGTTTCTGGAATGGAGGTATCAGAGCAGGACAATGCCAACAAAGGGACGTTATCACAGTAAAAATGGTTGATTACATTGGAAGAGCAGTATGACACGGAGAACACACAGGAGGAGACAGTCAGTGCTGTGGTCACACTGTAGAGGTACGTGAGGGACACCAGCAGTATGCAGACCTGTGGAGAGACCACCGCCATGTAGAGCAGGGGGTTGCAAATAGCCACGTAGCGGTCATAGGCCATTGCAGCCAGCATGAAAATCTCACCAACAATAAAAACCAGGAACCCACCCAGTTGTGCTGCACATCCATAGTAGGATATGGTTTTCTTTGAAACCAAGAAGTTTACCAGCATTTTGGGGGCAATGACAGTAGAGTCGCCAAGATTGATGATAGCCAAGTGCCGGAGGAAGAAGTACATGGGCGTTTGAAGCTGAGAGTCAACACTGGTGAGGGTGATGATGCCCAGGTTCCCTGCCATGGTCAGCCCGTAGATCAGCAGGAAAACAAAGAAGAGAGGAATCTGGAGGTCTGGGCGATCTGAGACTCCCATGAGAATGAACTCAGTCACCTGAGTGAGATTTCCTGAGGCCATTTATTCTGTTGCTTTCATCTTTTAAGGGGGAAAGTGAGAGGAGATTAATAGATGGTCTAATTGATTTTTCTCATAGATGCTATATTATAGACTGTTTCATTTAAATTGGATAATTTCTCTTCACAGGTAGAAGTGTCAGATTTTAATTGTATTTTTCCCAATCTTTTAACAAAATTCAGAAATAAAAACTCTCTGGACACCAATTTCAGATTGTTAGAACTGTTAGACCAAGCTATTAATTTTTCACTTCAGTGTTGGATACAATTTATATTTGTTGAATATGTATTAATCTACTATATTAAATGCATTAATATTTATATGTCTATTTAAACCTATTGATTGTAATGTTGCATGAATATATATTTGCATATACATGTACATGCTCCCAATGATAAAAGATAGCTCCGTATAAGAAGTTGGTGACCGAGAGTGACGTTCAGTCACTTTTTCCTTAGATACCACAGGCTTTCTCTGCAGCCTGTACCTTGTCTTCATCCTTGGGTATTTCAATATTTCTGCAGGAAATACTTTAAGTATGTCGGTTTGTTTTTTTTTTTAAGATTTTATTTATTTATTTGACAGAGAGACAGTGAGAGAGGGAACACAAGCAGGGGGAGTGGGAGAGGAAGAAGCAGGCTCCCAGCGGAGCAGGGCGCCCGATGCGGGGCTCGATCCCAGGACTCTGGGATCATGCCCTGAGCCGGAGGCAGATGCCTAAGGACTGAGCCACCCTGGTGCCCCTGAGTTTTCTTTATCACCTTCTATCATACCATGCTCCTTCTGCTGCCCAGCAACAGACTACATCTCAGTAGTCTTATTAGTGTCATTCAGAAAGTGATTTTTTTTTAACATAATCACATTTCCTTTCTTTTGCCAAATAATCTAGTCTTTTCTGTCACTCCAACTTCTACCTTCTCAGATGCTGCTTTATCATGGTCTCCTGGCAGCCCTTTCTTTTCTTCTCCGCCCCCCCCAGCTTGTACTTCTTTCCTTTAAATGGTTTAAATCTGTTTTGATGTTTTAAAAAATATTACTTGTAGGTTTGATTTGCTCAAGTTTGATCACTTCGTTTTCCTTGTACAGAGAAATATATGGAGAAGAGTGCTGACATTATTCAATATATACTGGACTCTGGGCCCAGAACTATGCTAGCCATTTCAAAATAATGATCTCATTATTCTGCTGGAGTATCCTAGACGATGAATGTAATTATTTCTATGTCTGATTGGACAATTGCGGCTCAATGAGATTAAGTCATGCAAAAAGTCTGCACACAATATTGATTAACGTTATGGTTTATGTTTTGCTTTATTTGTTTTGTTTGCTTCTTTGTTTGGTCACTTGGTTGGTTGGATGTTTGGTCACCAATTACTAGCTGTGGGATTTTTATCAAGTGTTTATATTCTTGTGCTGTGTGAATGTAATGAAATACTAAGTAAACACGGGTTTGTACAGAGTCTGTTAACAATGAATGCAAAATAATTGGTATCAGCAGTTCTGGTTATTAGCATTTTTTGATTAATTTTCTAATGTGGTTTCCTGTGTGTGTCCAGAAACTCATCTACGTCACTTAGGAGTTTCATAGCTGAAATGGGAGTAGCAGTAAATTGTAATTTTACTTATTCGAGCAACTGGGACACATGATATCTAGCTATATATTTAACAAACAAATCAGGCTGCATTCTCCCACAAATTGATTGTTTCTTAGATCTGTGGTTTTAAATTTTCAAACATCAAATATATATCTGATGAGCTTATCTGAGTGTGTTGTGCTAGATAGCTTGTGTCTCTTGTCCTTTCGCTGCATCTGAAAGGAAATGCACAGGTAAGCTTATGATAAAAATCATTGTAGCTTTGGACTCTGGGAAACAAACTGAGGGCTTCGGGGGGGGGTTGGGGATTGGTATAGGCTGGTGATGGGTGGTAAGGAGGGCACATATTGCATGGTGCTCTGGGTGTTATACACAAATAATGAATCATGGAACATTGCATCAAAAACTAAGGATGTACTGTATGGTGACTAACATAACAAAATAAAAATTATTATAAAAAAAAAATCATTGTAGCAACACTCACTTTAGAGCAAAGCATTTCCCGAACAAAGCAACTCAGGGCATGTCTACTCTGAGATATCATATTTTCAATAAATGTATCCTTAATTTAACAAAAGCAAAACACACACCAACAGTAATTATGTATTGTGTACTCTGAACTTGTGCAATTAAGTTTTGAAAAGAACACTTGCATATATCCTTACTTATTATTAACTCCTTTTTCTATTGAAGTATTACTATTGACAAAGGTAAGATTATCCTTCATTTTGCTAAACATATGTCACAAAAAGTTATTTTGATTTTTATCTGTAGTTTTTTTCAAGTCTTTTTTTCTGAAAAGAAATATTTTATAGCTCTACCAAAATAAACAATTCTCAGTTAAAAAAAAAAAAAACCAACTTCAGGGGTGCCTGGGTGGCTCAGCTGTTAAGTGTCTGCCTTTGCCTTAGGTAATGATCCCAGGGTCCTGGGATAGAGGCCCGCATCAGGCTCCCTGCTTGGCAGGAAGCCTGCTTCTCTGTCTCTGACCCCCCTGCTTGTGTTCCCTCTCTCACTACCTCTCTCTGTCAAATAAATAAATAAAATCTTAAAAAAAAAGAAAACTTCTAAAGATACACTTAATATTAATCATTTCATGGTACAATTTGGCTAAAACCAATATGCATATTAGTTTTTAAATATCTTCTGAAATGATTTCAAGAGTATATTTCATTGTTCTCTAACAATAGAATTTTGTCTTAAATTTATTTAAAAACGGGTTATGTTAGGGACAAAATGCATCTTCTTCTGAGCTCTCAGCATCCAGTGCAACATACAGACTGTTGGCTCCATGGAACCTTTCCATCATAAGTTTTGGCCCCCTGGACAATGTGAATATTAGGAAGGGGAGAAACTTATTTTTCTTTATGTTAAGCAATTTAGTCGGTCTTTCTTGGAGAAGACCTCTCGTATTTCAAAGACATTTAAGAAGCTTCCTGTTTCTTAGATTCCATGAACTCTACCTCTGAAACTATTAATACACTATATGTTAATTAATTGAATTAGAATAAAATATATTTTAAAAAAGAAGCTTCCTGTCTGGTACAGAGTGCCTTCTGAAACATCAATTCTGTCAGGAAGGCAAAATGCATTTCCTTTATCCCAAGGTGAAATAGAATCGTCATAATGACCCTTTGTTATTTTGTAGAAATGCTCACACAGTTGAATTTATCAGCAGACAGCATTGTTTGAGTCATTTCCCTGTCTCTTCCACGTAGCCATCATTGGGCAGAGTTTTGAGTCCCCAAGAAAAAAGAATAGAACAGATATCATGTCAGTCCTGAGTCTGATTTGAATCCATAAAGCTCCCCAGATACTTGGTTTTCACATCCAGAATGACTACTAAGTAAATTGTTGGGGTGAACCTACCTGTCCCAGGGATCTGCTGAGACCTACTGCGAGGATTCTGCAGGAGGCATGTTGAACAGATTTACAAGTGTCTCAAGTCCCTGAAGACACACACACTGAAATAAGCTTGTTTATGGGTTCAGTTCCTACCCATGAAAACAGGAATTCCCAGATAAAGTTCTGATTCCCTGGGGAAAGAAAGACCAATTATTCAAGTCTCCACACAACAATTGCACCCAGAGAGGGAAAGTGTGGGGATAGCCTAGGGATGCTCTTAGATGGTCCTACTGAGTAACATTCCTCTGCAATGATTCCATCTTGTGTGTTTGTTTCTTTCGAATTGTCCCCTGTAATGATTGAAAAGTGTGGCTGCTGGACCTGGGGTGGAGAAAATCCAACAGTTAGAAAGCCCAGGATTCTGACCCCCGCGTTCCATTTTCCTGCGAATATTGGGAATAGAACTGAATGCAAAGCCTCCATTCAGGTCAAGATCAAGCCCTGTGTATCTGCCATAAGATTCAGATGATATACAGCATAAATTCAAAATGTGCATGGTTGTAAAAAGACTAAATTTCAATCATTTTAGAGACTCTTATAGGGTACCCATCATATGCTTGGTCCTTTTGCTGTTTTTAATTAAAATTATTTGATGGAAAATGCATTTTTCATATGATCTTTTGATCTTCCCTCCCACATGTGTATTATAATTAAATATTGATAACATTTTATTTTACTTCTTGTGTGGGATTTTCTAGTCTGTAAGCGTTATAAATGAAAAGGGTTTGTCTAAATAGTTTGTATTAATAGCTTCTGAAATAATACCCAAGAAAAAGTAGGTGTTCAAAAGATATTTACTGACTTGCTGACTGATGTAATGAATGAGGAATAAGTGAATGAGTGACTATAATATCCATCTTAAAATTCTGAAATAAAATATGAGGTATTGTCTTCAGCTGTGCCATCTATCTTTAATGTGACTCTAACTTTGATAAAGAAACAGTGAGAACTTGCATATCATTCTCTAGAATATTCACTATGTTAGGGCAAGACACACTGTTTCTTCTTCATCTTGGTGTCCCTAATATCTAACAAGGGGTTGGCATATTCCAGGTTCTACCATTTTTGAAGTAACAGGCAAATTGTGGACCATAAAGTGGAAACAATGAAAATTTTTACACATCTTAACGTACTCATCTCAATGAATTGAAATCCTTGAGGTCCTTTCCAAAGTCCAAGTATCCACAGGAAATTGGTGTTGTTGCTTCCTCTGTAAAGTTATTTGCCAATTGTCAGTCATGTGACCAACGATAGTCTGTACCCCGGTCAGTCAACAAGACTTTATTCCCTCATCAGCTCTGCCAACTTCCCCAACAATTTAACATTCCCACAATGTCACAAGAATTTTTTTAAAAAGTATTACTTTTACAGGTTCCATTCTTATTGATGCCTTATATTACGGTTTGATCTCTCATTTAAAGCGTATTATTTATTGCACAAAAGTTATTGTTCATTTCCTAAGTTGTGATTACAATATATAACAAACTTACTGAGGTCCAAAGATGAAATTCTAATACAGGACAGGACCATCCTGAATCACAAAATTTCACTTCTCAAAATACTTTTAAGAAACACACATACATGTCACCTACGTATGCATGCACACAAGTATATATATGTGCAGGAATTGATATTATAAACCCCATATAATTTCCATCTCCCACCTGAAAAAATAGTTCTATCTTACGTTATTCATTATTTTAAGTTAATAATTTAATTACATATAAGCTGAATAAGCACTAATCCATTTTCCCCATTCCCATTTTCTCTACCTCATCTAGTTAATAGCTATATATAACCTTTTTCTGTTTTTCCAAATCTTTTTATTTTTTATTGTGATAAGAAAACATATGATGAAATCAACACTCTTTACTAATATTTAAGTAAATAGAGTAGTGGTGATTATAGCACAATGCTTTAGAACAAATCTGTACAACTTAATCATCTTGTATAAGTGAAGCTTCATACTTATTGAATACAATGGACTTTACATAGTCCCATTAGCCAGTTTTTGATTGACTTTTACCATAAAAATACCTTTTCTTATAAAATTGAATCTACTTTATACCCCTTCATCTTTCTCTTAATCCTAGTCTGATTTTATCTCATTGTCTGTTTCACTACATATAAATCTTATCTACACTGTGTCATTCATATGCAGGGGTTTACTGGTTAACTATATATGAATGTACTTCTTAACAAAATGCTATAATTTTACAGGTATTTAAATTAATGTATATTATATACTAAATGTTTCTTTTTTTTTTTTTAAGATTTTGTTTATTCATTTGACAGAGATAGAGACAGCCAGCGAGAGAGGGAACACAGCAGGGGGAGTGGGAGAGGAAGAAGCAGGCTCCTAGCGGAAGAGCCTGATGTGGGGCTCGGTCCCATAACGCCGGGATCACACCCTGAGCCGAAGGCAGACGCTTAACCGCTGTGCCACCCAGGCGCCCCTATACTAAATGTTTCTTTCTTCAAGTTCACTTAGAAGTATGACAGGTAAATAGAAGTCAGTCTCTAAATATATTTTGAGCTCATTATCTTTGCTTTTCTCTCTGAAGGAACACATAACAAAGTTTAATGTTGATAGGAACCACATAGTACAATCAATTAAGAAAATATATTGCAAATTTTTCCCACATCCTTTGTTCTGCATATTTTACATCTTTTTCCCTCAAACTATAGATCAATGGATTCAGCATGGGGATAACAAGGGTGCAAAATATGGATGCCTCCTTATCAGTGTCAAAGGAATGAAGGACTCAGGTTGTACATTAATAAATATCAAAGTCCCATAGAACACTGTGGTCACTGTTGGGTGGGACCTACAGGTGGAAAAAGCCTTGTGCTGACCCTCAGCTTAGTTCATCCTAACGATGGCTACCAGGATCAGCAGGTAAGACACGAGAACTATCAGAAGCAGTACAATCAAATTAAAAACTGAGAAAATAAAAATCATCAATCAATTTTATGCATATTTGAGCAGAACAAAGATAACACGGGGAGACTGTCACAGTAGAAATGACTGACAATATTGTAGTCATAGAAGGATGAACTTAAAATCTTGACGGTGACTAGAAGAGACACAAATGTGCTGGAGAGACGGGATGGCCACCACACCTGACATACCCTTTGTGACATGATGTCAGGGTGGAGCAGAGGGTTACGGATGGCAGGGATCATAGGACAGCTGACAGAATGAACAGCTCACTAACAATGACCATAGATAATGTGGAAAGCTCCCATGTGCTGCAAGAATAATAGGAGATTGTATTTGCTTCCACAATAAAACTCACATTTTGGTTCCCACAGCTGTTGAATAACCCAGATCAGTGAGAGCCAGGTGTCTGAGGAAGAAGTACATGGGTGTTTGGAGCCCAGAGTCTATCTTGGTGAGGGTGATCAAGCTCAGGTTACCCACCACCGAGACCAGGTAAACAGTGAGGAAGAGTCCAAACATGGAGCTCAGGGGGGTCCTGTGATTCCCAGTAGAATGAATTCTCTCCACAGTATTAGATTGTGTTTGTTCATGCAGTCCATTTGGGAAACTTACACTGGGAATAAATATAAGAATAATCATCAACTTTCATGACATATGACTAAGATGACCATTGTAGTAAGTGATTAAAGGCTGAAATCTTGCATTTATGGTCTGAGCTTTAATTGGCTGTTCCAACACCTGGCAGCTCAAATCTCTCTCTCCTGGCTCAGCTGAGCTCTAAAGAGACTATGGAAAAACACTATGGAAATCTGTTATTATTTGAGCTTTCTTAGACATGACACCAAAAGCACAAACAACAAAAGTAAAAACTCCTAAATTGGATTTTATCAAAACGTAAAAAATGATGACTTTTATGTATCAAAGGAAATTATTAAAGAAAAGATAAAAATAATGGCAATAAATTATAAATTTTTAGATATAATGGAAAAATTATATATAATGGAAAACATTACAAATCTTATATCTGGCAAGGGCCTAGTACAAAATATCCAACGGATTCTTATAACTCAACCTCTCAAATAAAAATTACTCAAATTAAAAAACAGGCAAAAGTCTTAAACAGACATTTGTCACAGAAAATATACAAATGGTCATAAGCACATGAAAAAATATTCAATGTCATTAGTCATTGGAAAAATGCAAATCAAAACCACAGTGAGATACCACATCACTTGCTCTAAGGTGACTTGCAAAAGAAAAGACAAAAAAAATCACAAAGACTGGAAAAGGTGTGGAGATTAGAACTTTGTGTACTGCTGGGAAAGTAAAATGGCACAGCCACTGTGGAAGCAGTTTGATGATTACTCAATAAGTTAACCATAAATTACCATTATGATCCAGTAATTCCATTCTTTGTTATGCACCCAAAGGTATTGACAACCTCAAGTGTTCAACAAAAATTTTGCAGGTAAATGTTCATAAGAGCATTCATCATAGTTAAAATAGTTCCTAACAGTCAAAACTTAGACACAATCCAAATGTCCAAAACCTGGTGAATGGATAACACGTGTGTTATATCCATACAATGGAATATTGGTAAGCCATACAAGGAAAGAAGTATTGGTACATGCTACAACATGGATGAGTCTTTAAACCTTTATGCTAAGCAAAATAACCCAATTATAAAAGGGCACATATTGTACACATTGTATAATTCCATTAAATGGAATATCCAGAAGAGACAAATCCAAAGACATGGAAAGCAGATTGGTTGTGGCTTATTAGAAACACTAACTTAATTCTCAGGAGACAATACAGGTAAGGATATATTTCTAGTGGATATAAAAAGTATCATGAATCTCATGGAATAAATGAGAATATTAAAACGTGTGCCCTATTTAAATCCAAGCTAATAAATACCAGTCCCCCTATATATGAGAAAAGATAAGAGATATTTTTTCTCATCATCTTTAGAGTTCTACGTAAAGCACTAAACTCTTTATTTTACATGGTTCTTTTTATACTTACCTTATTTTATATGATTGCTGAAGGTAAATTGGTTCTTACCTTTTAAATCTGTTTTTTTTTTCCTCTCAAGTCTATTCAAGCATGTAAAAAATACAATGAGATTAGTGTTGGACCTTCATTATAAATCTACCCTAAGTACAGAGATGAGAGAATTAAACCATTCCCCCAGCTCTGCCCCTCCCGCTGCCAAATAAAGCTCTCTAAACTGAATTGGCACTAAGTATATTCTGCAATGAAAGATAAATAAAATATGTATTTAAGTGCATATAATAAAACATCGAAGTAATTTTCAAGGGGGGATAAGGAGAGTTTTAGAAAAAGCTATTAAATAAGTTGAAAAGACACATTAATTTTAGGTAAAATACATAATTTTGCAAGAAGTCTTTGCCTAAATTCATATTTGTACATATTTTAATCTTAGTTCCAATTTCCATTAGATATGCATTTAGCAATTCAAGGGACAATCTGATGGCATTTCAGAGACTGTTCCAAAGCTTGTAGGTAAGGAAATGGGCAGTTCTCTTACTAATCAGACTTTATGGTGTGGTGGAGACATAGCACAGCTGTAATCGTTTGTTTTTGCCTCACCTACAATTAAAAGTGATGATTTCCAAAGGACACTGGTACATTTTGGAAACACACGGCATATTGGAAACAGAGAAATTGCAAGTGTTATAAACATATTGAGATGACCCTTTTACTTGAGAGGTAGCTGGAAAACACTATGGAAATCTGTTATTATTTGAGCTTAAGAATTCTGAAAAACACCCAGATAACTACAAATAACAATATCATATTTGACGTTTTGTTAAGGATCCAAATGAAAGAAAATAATCATGACAATCTTTAGGGTTTCATTGTGAATTTTCTGAACAAAACTCCCTTTTCAGAGATTGTGGGGTTTTTCGTTTTTTGGGGTTTTTGTTGTTGTTGTTGTTGTTGCTGTTTACTATCCAAAGAGTACAAACTTCCTGCCTCGTAGCAAATGCCTAGCTTTCACCAAAAATTATAATAAAGATGTTTACAACCTTGTATTCTCCCAGAAACTTCAGTTATCATGGCAGATTATTAAAGAGATGGCTAAATCACCCAAGGGATATCAGACCCTAATGGGGCTCTGAAAAGTCACTGGTCTGAGTTAGTCACAGGGACAGGTGCAGTCCATTCACCTCTGAGGTGGAATCTCTAATCTTGCATGTATTTTTATTGGGTATCCTTCACGCTGAGATTATTGAGTCATAGGATACACATATTCAGCATCAGTAAATACTGCCCAATGAGTTTCCAGAGTGGTTCTATCAACGGGCACTCCTACCAGCAGTGCAAATAGTTATGGTTGCTCAATATCCTTGTCAAGATTTAGTATTTCCCTCATTTTCTTTCTCATCTTTGATGATGATGTATATGGGGTCTTAGCATTGTGGTTTTATTTTGTATTATTCTAATAGCTAAATGAAATCGAGACCCTTTTCATGTGTTTAATGGCCATTTAGATATGTTCTTTTGTTTTTTGTTTTTTTGGGTTTTTTTTAAGATTTTATTTATTTATTTGACAGAGAGAAAGACAGCCAGCAAGAGAGGGAACACAGCAGGGGGAGTGGGAGAGGAAGAAGCAGGCTCCCAGTGGAGGAGCCTGATGCGGGGCTTGATCATAGGACTCTGGGATCACGCCCTGAGCCGAAGGCAGACACTTAACGACTGAGCCACCCAGGCACCCCAAGACATGTTCTTTTGAAACCTGGTGTTAATATCTTTTGTCACCTTTGCATTGTATTTCATGTCAACTATTTTATTTATGGATTTGTAGGAGTTATATATATATTTTTTTTATATTTTGTACTTGAGTCCCTTGTCAGCTCTTCCTCCGATTCTGTAGGTCTGATAAAAGTATCCTGTCCCATTATGAGAGTTTCCTTTTCACACTATTTTGATGAACAGGATTTCTTAAAACAGTTCAACTGATCATTTTAAATCTTAGATAGTTATTGTTTTGTGTGTTCTGCTCAAAATGTTGTACATATTTCTCTATCACAAAGATGTCCCACTATGATTTCCTTTTAAATGTTGTTTGCATTTCATGTTTAGATCTTTAATCCAAGTAGAATTGAGTCTGTATAGGACCTGGGTAGGTGTCAAGATTCTTTTTCTTTCTCAAAATAAATATATAGATTACCTAATAGCATTTATTGAAAAGATCGTTCTTTCTCTTTTGGAAAACAGCGATGCATCTATCATACGCTAGGTGACAATGTGTGTGTGGATCTGTTTCTGTAGTCCTCATTCTATTACACTGATCAATTAGCCTGACTTCTGTAAAATGTTTTCTTTCCTTTTTTTTTTAATTGAAGTGCAATTGACACACAATGTTACATTAGTTTCAGATGTACAACATAGTGGATCAACATGTTTATATGTTATGTTATGCTCAGCGCAAGTGTAGCTGCCACCTGTCACCATACAATGCTATTACAATATGATCGACTATATTTCCTACACTGTATCTTTTATCGCATAACTCACTCATTCCATAACTGGAAGTCTATCTTCCACTCCCCCTCACCCTTTTTCCCTTCTCCGTATTCCCCTCCCCTCTGGCAGCCTTCAGTTTGTTCTTGGAATTTATGGGTCTGTTTCTGCTTTTTGTTTGTTTGTTTTGTGTTTTAGATTGCATATATAAGTGAATTCATATGGTATTTGTATTTACTGTCTGACTCGTTTCACATTCCATAATGTGCTCTATGTTCACCCATGTTGTCACATATGGCAAGAGCTCATTCTCTTTTATGGCTGAGTAATATTCCATTGTATATATATTCCACATCATTTTAATCCATTCATCTGTCAACGGCTACTTGGACTGCTTCTCTATCTTGTCTACTGTAAATAATGTTGCAATGAATATAAGGGTGCATATATATTTCTGATTTCATGTTTTCATGTTCTTTGGGTAAATACCCAGTAGTGAAATTACTGGATCATATGGTACTTCTATTTTTAATTTTTAGAGGAACATCCATTCTATTTCCTTAGGGACTTGACAAATCAGGGCAATGTTTTCTTAATTACTATAGCTTTAATAAGTCCTGAAATCTCATGGTGTAACTTCTGCAACTTCATTCTCTTTCTACAAGACTGTCTTTAACTTTTGGGCATTTTGTTTTTCCTAATAAATTTTACAATCAGCTTCCATCATTCTAAAAGACAGAAGAAAAGACAAAGAAAGAATGAAGAAAGAAGGAAGGATTGTTTTAAAATATTAGTTTTAAAAATAATTTTAAAAAATAATCTAGCTTCATTAAAGGAATTGTTATCTGTTATTGGAACCTCTGTGTTCTTTCTTCTTCAAATATATTCTAGATCCTTTGCATTTCCACATAATTTTTAAAATCAACTTGAGTATTAAAAATACTATTGGATTTTTGATTGTTGCTGCATTGAACGCGTAGAATAATTTAGGGAGGAAGAGCCCCATCACATAATATTTATTTCATCCAAGCAATGGTATGGTATATGGTGCACTTACATCTTCCTTAATAATTCAGCAATAGTTTTGTAGTTTCCTCCAAGAAAATCATGCAAATCCTTCATTACAATTTTCCCTAGGTATTTCAGTTTTTATTTCTAGTAAAACGAACGGTTTAGAATTATTTTTTTCCTGTTTTTTCTAGTGTATAGGAAACAAACAAACAAACAATCTCTTATATGCTGGCCTTGTATGCGCCAGTCTTGCAAAATTCACTTTTTATTTCTAACGTTTCAGCATGAAGAGGCTTTTTAGAATTTTTACTGTACACACTTATGCCACCTGAAAACAATCACACATTTATTTCTGCTTCCCCAAGCCTATACAGGTTCACATATCATCACTTGACAAAATCTGAGATGACAACACCACAAAGAGATAAAGTTTCATTAAGGCAGATATGTTGATTATTCATTGATGTATATATTCTGTCTCCAAAGAACAATAAGTGCCATCATCTCTATGCCATATGCCAGTGTGATAGGCACTGGTATTTATTTAATATTTAATAAAGACCCAAAAAACTTTTTAAAAAGATTATCTAAGCAGAGATATGTTTTAAACAAAACAGAACAAAACTTGTCTTCATTTGCAATGTAAGTACTTGGCAATGTGAGAACAGTGCTCCAGACTCAGTCTCTTGTGCTGAAACAAATGTTGGTATCAGAATAATGATCATTACTAAAATATCTATAAGTTGAAAACAAGAAAAATACTTCTAGGTGTCCATGACTTTTACACATTACTCCTTTGTAAGGCCCATGTCATATAATAAACAAGAGCCTATAACTTAATTTATTGTATACATAGTCTATATTGAATTCTACATGGGCAGTTTCTGCCATTTTTTCCATAGTCTATGCAGGGCACCTTTTACCTCTTTGTTCCTCAAGCTGTAGATCATGGGATTCAGCATGGGGATGATCAAAGTGTAAAATACAGAGGCAATTTTATCAGTATCAAAGGAATGACTGGATTTGGGCTGCACGTACATGAAGAATAGTGTTGCGTATAACACAATGACCACTGTCAGGTGGGATCCACAGGTGGAGAAGGCCTTGTGCCTGCCCTCTGCAGAATTCATCCTGAGGATGGCCATTAAGATCAGGATGTAGGACATAAGCACTATCACAAGGGAGGAAACCAAATTGAATGCTGAAAAGATCAGTATGATCAACTCAATGTCATGTGAGCTTGAGCACAGCAAAGTTAACAAGGGAAGATTGTCACAGTAAAAATGTCTAATGACATTATGGCCACAGAAGGATGACATAAAAATCTTTATGGTAATTATCAGAGAAAGAAAAGCACTGTAGAGATAGGGGACTGTTACCAGCACCCAGCACACCCTTTGTGACATAACAATCGTGTAGAGCAGAGGGTTACAGATGGCCACATAGCGGTCATAGGCCATTGCCGACAGAATGAAAAGCTCACTGATGATGAACAAGATGAAGAAAGCCAGCTGTGTAGCACACCAGTTATAGGGGATTGTATTTTGGTTAGTTACTAAATTTACCAGCATTTTGGGTCCCACAGCTGATGAATAACCAAGATCAATGAAAGCCAGGTGTCTGAGGAAGAAGTACATGGGTGTTTGAAACCTGGGGTCCATCTTGGTGAGGCTGATCATGCCCAGGTTGCCCACCACTGAGACCGTGTAGATGATGAGGAAGAGCCCGAAGAAGGGAGTCTGCAGCTCAGGACAGTCTGTGAGTCCCATTAGGATGAACTCTGTTAGCACTGTTAGATTTTGTTTGTTCATCCAGGCCATTAAGGAAAATTGCTGTGGGAACAACCATCACAAGTGTCATTGGAATTCAGGAAACAACATCTGATGACATTTTAGAAGACAAAGCCATTGTGAGTAAGATAAACCCAATTTTTTAGATGAGTTAGTTTAGAATAAGACTCACCAGCATCACTGAACCTGGAACCCAATGTTGAATAAGTTACAACTTGAAGTATATGGTAGCCATTTTATTTTTTGCGTCACATGCTGGCTATCATTATCAAGTCAATATAGTCTCTTTATGGTCTGTCAAAAATGTATCATTAGAAATGTTTGGTCTTGAGTGTGAATCCTGATATATTGTTAGAATTTTTCCCTTTTTTTTTTTTTTTACTTAATATACCTAAAATTGGTTGAAATATGTCATACTTAAGAAGGAATTATAATAAAAGTAATAGCTCTCTGCTTTGTGCCCTTGCAACTTTTGTCCCAACATCCAACATAATTAACTCATTGAGCAGACTTAGATTTACTTTACTCATTACAACTCTGTGTATCTATTTGCATTCTCATTCTACTGTTCAATTCATTTTTAAAACTGTATTCTCATTCTACTGTTTTTTATGAGTTTTAAACAATGTTTATAATTGTTTTTTATAATGATAGGCAATAATTTATCTCCTTTACGGAAGTCCCTAACTAGTGCATTCTAATGCATATAAAAAACTTTTATTTTCTGTAGAGTAGTGCATGTGAAAATTCAGCACTTAGTTGTTGGTTTTTTTCAGTTGATGGTTGCATAAACTGTTCAGCTATGTTGCATACCAAGTAAGGCCTGCATCTGTAAGTTATTCAATATGAAAATAAAACAATTAGTTATCATTATCACATTTGCTTTGACCTTACCACTAATATCTCTGATGTAAGCTTAATGTAATTATATTTTTCTAGCACATTTAAGGCAAATAAAAATTATTACAATGTATTTGTTAGTCACCATGGTGACTAATAAAAAATTTTAAAAATAAAAAAATAAAATGTATTTGTTAAGGTATCTCCTAAAATCATCCAGTTAATTGCTATAAATAAATTTATACAACAAAGAGAAATGACACTCCAAAGTAGGGAGTGCTATCTCAAATGCATTAGAGGCTGGCAAATAACATTGCATGAAACACATGAATGAAAGACAAAGTGTTAGGGAATGAGGGGAAAGAGATATGGCGTGATTCATTAGAAGTACTTAATTTTATTTGTTTAAATGACATGGGCCAGGACAAATGATTATTTGATCCAGATAAAGCCAACTGGGCATGGCATTGAGAAAAATGGAGTATATTTACAATATTTTAATTGAATACTATTCTTACACATTCATTTCATATTCTATCCAGTATGCATGAAACATTTTGTGTTAACATATTTTATTTAAGGATTACACTTCATCTACCTCTACTTTTCTAACTCCTTTCTCCTTCAGATTATTTTTAAAGGCAGGTGCTTCCAAAATTTCACGGGAAAAAATTATCTAATTTTATTGTAAACTCTTCTAGAGTATAAAAATTGGAAACTACATTGTGACTCATTCTAGGAGGCCAAAATACTGATTAAAAAAAAAAAAAAGATATATACACACAAACAGGCCTATAATTTTACTTATTTAGATGTAGAACTCTAAACAATATTAATATATCATTGATATCAATTTTAAAAATGTAAGAATTATTAAACATTTGTTTAAGCTGCATTGATCCCATTTTTGGCTGGACAGTTTAATTTTGGAAAATCTATAATTAAAATTCACGACAGTATCAGAGTGAATTAGAAAAAAAAGCATTTGAATAGAGGAAGAATTAATCCTATTTAGAATGGACAAAATGATAAAAATTAAGAATAAAAGGAAAATTCCATAATGATAGGATATCTTATAAAAACTGACTGAACCTACTTATAAAAAGAGAAAAATTAATACTTTTTTTGGGAAAACATTATAGAAGTCCTACATAAATTGACAGAAATATTATGTTCCTGGATTGCACAACTTGGTGTGACAAAATGTCACTTCTGAATTTGGTCTATTTGTTCAATGCTTTTACAATCAAAACACGCTAAGGAAATTTGTAGAATTTGATAATGATTTTAAATGCATCTAGAAAATGCAAATTGTAAAGAAGAAGCAAGACACTATTAAAAAATCCTGGACTCCCAGATCATAAAACTTATAAAGGGGGAGTTCTTGAGACAATACAGCATACTTACATCAATGGAAAAGAATAGAGACCTCAGGAAAAGACCCACAAATGTATAGAACTGTCATTTATGACAGAAGTGGCATGTTAGGACAGGCATGCAAAAATGGTCTATTCAATGGTAATGGAGAAAGTGATTATCCCTATAGAGGATGATGAAACTCTATATTTCATTCGTTCATATAAAAATCAACCCTAGACTGGTCAAGGACTTAATGTCATAAGAAAATGTTAAACTTTTATAACCTCAAAAATTGGAATCTCTGGATGCCCTTAAATAACCAGAAATTTCCAAAAAATAGAAATCCAATATCAGTTTGGCAGATAAAACTACATGAAATTTGTTTTATCCAAAAATCTATTCAAATTAACAAAATATTTATAGCAAAGCAATAACAAATATTCATTAGCAGCAACCAAACAAATGACAAAGTCTAATGTCTTAAGCTACAAAAATTAAACCCAAAGAAAGAACTATTCCCCAGCAATTTGTGCGTTTTGGTAAACCTCTTCAACCAAACATTCATTTTATTGTGATTTTGCAAATCCTTGGCATTTCTCCCAAATGTAATTGAATAAATATTTATGTGGCCTGTCCCCACCAGTCCTACCAAAGCACTGCCTGAAAAGAAACAAGGAAATTGAGCATTAAACCTGACTCTTCTCAGATGAAAGCAGAAATTCCAGAGCTGTACCAGGACCTGGGCATAGAGCCCAAGCGATGTCCTCTTGTGCAAATGCAAACACCCAATCTCAACTAAATATTCTATAATATTTTGTAAATAACCTCAATTCAGGTAAATGGGTGGGTCAAATTGAGAACATTGCACTCCCATTAAAAGAAGGGAGAAAGACAGAGAGGGAAAGGAAGAGGAGGATTCTAAGTTGAGCATGCAAAAATGCTAACTCCGCCTTCACCATGTTTATTGTCTAGAATCTCTGTATAAATGTGGAAATAGTAACAAATAGAAATAAGGTTCCTCACCACCTTCAGAGAACATATTAATAGTGGTAAACATACATCATTACTCCAGAAAACTTAGTTATGAAAAGAGATGATTAATATGCATGATGTAATGTAATTGGTGACTATACTTACAACTGTTATTTAAATGGAAGGCAGGTACCAAAAATCATCACTGCAGCTAATCTTGTGATCATTATAATAAGTGGCATCTACTCACCTTAAGTGAGGACTGGCTTCCTGTTCCCCTGTGTGATTACCAGTTTGACTGCTGTCAGAAGAATTTATGAGCATCTGCTCCCTTTGAGACACTCCCCCTGGAAGCTTGAATGCAATTCTTGGTTATTCCCCAAAGCATCTGAGAGCAGGAAATGATGCCACTCGTCTTTGCTAATTATTCAGAGTAACTTTGATTCCCCTGTTGAGGAAATGTCTTTTTATATATAAAATTCCCCTGCTTTCCTTAGTTGTTATTTTTATTGTATTCACTCAAATATCTTGATTTAAGTAGATTATTTCTTAGATGCCTTAATCATCTATAAATTACATAAACTTTCAGCATTTTCCATGTTTTCCAAGGCTTCTTCCATGTTTTATATCTGAGAATAAAAACAAAGCTCTTTAAATATGTCCTAGAGTATATTAGAAGATTCAGAAGGACTAAAATTTATGAATATGTGTGTAACTACTATTTTTATTTCTTTTTCTAATCTTAGGGACTAAATTAAGTTAATGATCCCCTCATTCCACATCCCATGTGCATCCTCAGTACTAATTTCCCATGTCTGCTTCTGTATCTCTTCCCCAAATAGGTACGTACCTCTTTTACAAAAGTTGATATATGTCCTTAACATGAAATGTATTTTTATAAAATAAATATATGTTTTAAAGTACACAACATTTTGTATAGCTCATTTTGATATCTAAAGGTTCTCACCCAACTGTGTGTTTTCGAATTACATTCATTTTATTACATACATACCAATATTTTGAAAACTTTTATTTTAATAAAATTGCTAGAATCTGATTCTACCTGCATTGACTATATCAGTGAAAGACAAAGTAATAAAGACCAAGAGAAAATAGGTATGGCATGATTTATTTGATGTACCTAAATTTGGCCTGTTTGAATGTACATGGACAGGGCAGGAGTCCAAGATAATGGAGGAGTAGGAGACCTTAAAATCATCTGGTCCTGGAATTGAGCTGGATAGTTATCAAACCATTCTAAACACCTGCAAACTCAACCAGAGAGCGAAGAAAAGAATAGCTGCAACTCTTCAGAGGACTTTAACACCCCTGCATTGCAATGGACAGATCGTCTAAGCAGAAGATCAACAAGGAAAAAAGAGCTTTGAATGATACACTGGACCAAATGGACTTCACGGACATATTCAGAGCATTTCACCCCAAAGCAACAGAACACACATTCTTTTCGAGTGCACATGGAACATTCTCCAGAATAGATCACATCCGGGGACACAAATCAGGTTTCAACCAGTACCAAAAGACTGGTGTCATTGCCTGCATATTTTCAGACCACAATGCTTTGAAACTGTAACTCAATCACAAGAGGAAAGTTGGAAAGAACTCAAATACATGAAGGCTAAAGAGTATCCCACTAAAGAATGAATGGGTCAACCAAGAAATTAAAGAAGAATTTAAAAAATTCATGGAAACAAATGAAAATGAAAACACAACTGTTCAAAATCTTTGGGATGCAGCAAAGGTGGTGCTAAGAGGGAAGTATATAGCAACACAAGCCTTTCTCAAGAAACAAGAAAGATCTCAAATACATAACCTAACCTTACACCTGAAGGAGCTAGAGAAAGAAAGCAAATAAAACCTAAATCGAGCAGGAGAAGAGAAATAATGAATGTTAGAGGAAAAATCAGTGAAATAGAAACAAAGAGAACAGTAGAATGGATCAATGAAACTAGGGGCTGGTTCTTTGAAAGAATTAATAAGATTGATAGACCCCTTCTCAGACTTGTCAAAAAGAAATTAGAAAGGACCCAAATAAATAAAATCATGAATGAAAGAGGAGAGATCAGTACCAACACTGAAGAAATACAAACAATTATAAGAACATATTATGAGCAACTGTATGCCGACAAATTAGGCAATCTGGAAGAAATGGATGCATTCCCAGAGATGTAGAAACTACTAAAACTGAACTAGGAGGAAATAGAAAACCTGAACAGACCCATAACCAGCAAGGAAATTACAGCAGTAATCAAAAATCTCTCAAAAAAACAAGAGCTCAGGGCCAGATGTCTTCACAGGGGAATTCTACCAAACCTTTAAAGAATTAATACCTATTCTTCTGAAGCTGTTTCAAAAAATCAAAATGGAAGAAAACTTCCACACTCTTTCTATGAGGCCAGCATTACCTTGGTCCCCAAACCAGATAAAGACCCCACCAAAAAGGAGAATTACAGACTAATATCCCTGATGAACATGGATGCAAAAATTTCCCACCAAAATACTAGCCAATAGGATTGAATGATACATTAAAAGGGTTATTCACTTCAACCAAGTGGGATTTATTCTTGGGCTGCAAAGTTGGTTCAATATCCGCAAGTCAATCAATGTGATGCACTACATAAATAAATGAAAGGACAAGAACCATATGATCCTCTTAATAGATGCAGAAAAAGCATTTGACAAAGCACAGCATCCTTTCTTGATTAAAACTCTTTAATAGGGATAGAGGGCATATACCTCAATATCATAAAAGTCATCTATGAAGAACCCACAGTCAATATAATTCTTAATGGGGAAAAACTGAGAGCTTTTTCCCTAAGGTCAGGAACACATCAGGGATGTCCACTATCACCACTGCTGTTCAACATAGTACTAGAAGTCCTAGCCTCAGCAGTCAGACAACAAAAAGAAATAAAAGGCATCCAAATCAGCAAAGAAGAAGTCAAACTCTTGCTCTTTGCAGATGACATGATACTCTATGTGGAAAACCCAAAAGACTCCACCCCAAAATTGCTAGAACTTATATAGGAATTCAGTAAAGTGGCAGGATATAAAATCAATGCACAGAAATCAGTTGTATTGCTATACACCAAAAACGAGACAAGAGAAATTAAGGAGTCGATCCCATTTACAATTGCACCTAAAACTATAAGATACCTAAGAATAAACCCAACCAAAGAGGCAAAGGATCTACACTCAGAAAACTATAGAATGCTTATGAAAGAAATGGAATATTCCATGCTCATGAATTGGAAGAAGAAATATTCTTAAAATGTTTATGCTACCTAGAGCAATCTACACATTCAAAACAATCCCTATCAAAATACTATCAACTTTTTTCACAAAACTGGAACAAATAATCCTAAAATTTGTATGGAACCAAGAAAGACCCCAAATAGACAAAGGAATACTGAGAAAGAAAACCAAACCAGGGGCATCACAATGCCTGACTTCAAGCTATCTTACAAAGCTGTAATCATCAAGACAGCATGGTACTGGAACAAAAATAGGCACATAGATCAATGGAACAGAATAGAGAACCCAGAAATGGACCCTCAACTCTGTGGTCAACTAATCTTTGACAAAGCAGGAAAAAATATCTAATGGAAAAAAGACAGTCTCTTCAACAGATGGTGTTGGAAAAATTGGACAGTCACATGGAGAAGAATGAAACTGGACCATTTCCTTACACCATGCACAAAAAATAGACTCAAAATGGATGAAAGACCTAAATGTGAAACAGACATCCGTCAAAATCCTTGAGGAGAACACAGGCAGCAATCTCTGTGACCTCTGCTGCAGCAACTTCTTGTGAGGCACATCTCCAAAGGCAAGGGAAACAATGGCAAAAACGAAATATTGGGACTTCATCAAGATAAAAAGCTTCTGCACAGCAAAGGAAACAATCAACAAAACCAAAAGACAACTGACAGAATGGGAGAAGATACTTGCAAATGACATATCAGATAAAGGGCTCGTATCCAAAACCTATAAAGAACTTACCACACTCAACACCCAAAGAATAAATAATCAAGAAATGAGCAGATGACATAAATGGACACTTTTTCAAAGAAGACATCCAAAATGAAAAAGTGCTCAACATCACTAGGCATCAGGGAAATACAAATGAAAACCACAATGAGATACCACCTCACTCCAGTCAGAATAGCTAAAATTAACAAGTCGGGAAACGACAGATGTTGGAGAAGATGAGGAGAAAGGGGAACCCTCCTACACTGTTGGTGGAAATGAAAGCTGACGCAGACACTCTGGAAAACAGTATGGAGGTTCCTCAAAAAGTTAAAAATAGAGCTACCCAGTGACCCAGCAATTGCACTACTGGGTAATCTCACTGACATGGGGAATTTAAGAAAACAAGGCAGCAGATCACAGGGGAAAAGAGGAAGAAAATGAAACAAGAGGAAACCAGAGAGGGAGACAAATCATAAGAGACTCTTAATGTTAGGAAACAAACTGAGGGTTGCTGGAGGGTAGGGGGAGTGGGGGGACGGGGTAACTGGGTGATCGACCCTGGGGAGGGTATGTATTGTAATGAGCACTGGGTATTATATAAGACGGATGAATCACAGACCTGTACTCCTGAAACAAATAATACATTATATGTTAATTAATTGAATTTAAATTTTAAAAAATATATTTTAAAACATACTGTCCTCTACAAAAAAAAGAATGTACATGGACAGGACAAATGATTATTTGATCCAGATAAAGCCAACTGGACTTGGCATTGATAGAAATGGAGTACATTTACTCTATTTTACTTTGAATACTATTCTTACACCTTTATTTTATCTTCCATCAAGTAAACATGAAATGTTTTGTGTTAACCCATTTTATTTAAGCATTGTACTTCATCTACCTATACTTTTCCAACACCTTTCTCTGACTCTTCCTAATTCCCACCCCTTCTTCAGTTTCCTTTCCCTACACAGTTTCCTCCTCCACAAAAGTTGGTATATGTTCTTTAAAAAAAATGCAGCTTGATAAAGCAAATATAATGTATGTTTTAAAGTGCACAAACATGCTCTTATATAACTTATTTTTGATACTTCAAGGTTCTCACTCGACTATATGCTTTTGAATTTTATTCATTTTCTACTTATACACCAATATTTTGCTGACCTCTGTTTAATAAAATTTGTATAATCTGTCTCCATCCCCATTTACTATAGGTTTGCTGCCATAGTAACAGGCATTTAGTTCCCAACTTTTGACTTCTGCAAGCATCACCACAATTAACAACTTTGTGCGTGTGGTCCCCACTTGCCCATGAATGGACATGTCTGCGATGTATCTCCTGCATCCTTGACTTGGAAAAAATAAGTGCATTTAATTTATTTAAATAAGTTGGCTCTACTTAAAGAGTTCTTTCATTAAGATATATCCCACCATCAGTATCCAAGCCTTTTCATGCTCTGGACATCCAACTTATGAATATGTACCATTTGTACAAAGGGTAAATGTTACAACCAATAATTAAATCTGATTTAACTTTATAGAGCTAAAATTGTTTTACTTGCTGTAATACATTATTTTGTAAAGGAATTCAAATATTGATCAGGATTGGAAATAGAAAAATGCACTAGGTGGGGCTCCTGGGTGGCTGTCTTTAAGTGTCTGCTTTCAGCTCAGGGCATGATCCCAGCATTCTGGGATCAAGCCCCACATCAGTCTCCTCCACTGGGAGCCTGCTTCTTCCTCTCCCACTCCCCCTGCTTGTGTTCCCTCTCTCGCTGGCTGTCTCGCTCTCTGTCAAATGAATAAATAAAATCTTTTAAAAAAATGCACTAGGTATAATCCATGTCAATAAAAAGTTCAGAGATAATAACGGAGATAGATACACATTAATTTTAATATAATGTTAATTTGAACATAGACTATTTAAATGTCTATCACAGTGATAATGCTGATAAAGTAGTTGTTAAAGTGACAAAACCTGGCACACACCTCATAGCAGAGTGGGGGGAGGGTGACCTCCAAATCCTGCTTTCCTCCTGCGCACTGGCCAGCTGACTTCTCATCCTCCTGGCAGGTGTGGAGAAGTGGCTGAGCTGCAGCCTGACTCCTCTGTGGAGTCACAGCCCCTCCCTGTGTGCCCCCATTCTTCACCCCTGTGTGCTGGTCTTGAGTGCCTCCCACACTGTCTTTCTATTTCAGAGTTTGTCGTTCCAATGGTCGAAGCGTGAAATGTAGATAGAATGCTGAAAAATTGTGAGAGAGGAAGCAAAGAGAAAAGTGATTACAACAGAGATCCAGAAACTGCTAGTTTGCCCCCAATATTAATTATTCTGTGATCAATAAACAATGTTTTAGGCATCCATATCTTAACATGAAAGGATCTTACTTACGTATTTCACAAAGATTTTAAATTAATGTAATGTAATCTCAGCCTGTGTCTTAAATCAATCACTTTTTATTATTGTGTAAACATCAATAACCTGTATCATTCAGTAAGTTATTAGATCTTTGAAATACACATTTTAAAATATTTTTAAGAAATCATTAGTAACCTCTTCAATAATTATAGCTCACACTGCCTCTGTGGCTAAATGCTTTTTTAAAATTGAACTATAATGAACACACCCTTCTTTATTAGTTTTGGGTGTATTATATATTGATTCTGTAATTCTGTACATTACTCAGTGCTCACCATAATAAGTTCAGTCACAGTCTTCACCATACAATGCTTTTATAATATTATTGACTATAATATTCTCTGTAGAGTACTTATTTATTTTACAACTGGAAGTTTGTATCTCTTAATCCCCTTCCTCACCTACTTTCTTTCTGGAAACGACTAGTTTGTTTTCCGTATTTAAGAACCTGTTTGTTTGGGGTGCCTGGGTGGCACAGCGATTAAGCGTCTGCCTTCGGCTCAGGGCGTGATCCCGGCGTTATCGGATCGAGCCCCACATCAGGCTCTTCCACTATGAGCCTGCTTCTTCCTCTCCCACTCCCCCTGCTTGTGTTCCCTCTCTCGCTGGCTGTCTCTATCTCTGTCAAATAAATAAATAAAATCTTAAAAAAAAAAAAGAAACTGTTTGTTTGTTCATTTGTTTTGTTTTTATAGTCCACGAGTAAGTGAAATCACATAGTATTTGCCTTTCTTTCTTGAAATTATTACAGTTAGCATAATCCTTCTAGGTCTTTCTACGTTGTCACAAATTGAGAGATCTCATTTGTTTTTATGGCAGAGTAATGTTCCATTGTATATGCTTTTTAAGAAGTAGATATTTTCGTATTTACATTTTAGCTAACCCAATGTCTTGTACATTTTCTGAGCTGAGGTAAGAATTTGTTATCAAAACTGTTTTTGTCCACAAAATTTCTCCAACCCAAATAATGATTGATCATAAAAATAGCCTTCTAAATATCAAAGGAGCCAAAACCTATCCTGAAGGGAAGCTCGGAACAGTGACATGGGGCAGAACTTATGGAAGGACATCAAACTTCATAAGTAGCAGCTCCATTTAATAGAAGGAAAGAAAAATTCTGTAGCCTTTATTGAGACACAGAGAGAAAAGAAAGGTGGTACAAAGAGAGGGAGTAAGACAAGGAGCCAGTATAAGGTTTGAGTCTGGGGATATAAGAAGAGCAGTGGGAATTATTTTGCGGTGCTGTAGTTAAGTTTCTTGAAGTAGGAGACCTGACGCTACCATATAGACCTCTGTCTTGTCTCCCGTCACCCATATCTGCACCGATTTCTACTTCTCTTTTGAGTTGTTTCCTTGAAAGAAATTTTTCCTTTCCATGGAAGCGGCATATGGAAAGAGCCATTTGGAAAGCAGAGATGATAGACGTGATCCATGGCATGTAGACATCTGGTGAAGGCTTACGATCTTGCAGGGAGATGGCATTAGCGGCTCAAACCAAGCTTATGTAGATCTTAAGGGACAAGAAAATCTCCCTTGGAAGCCTTACAGTTCCTCAATTGACCTTTTGAATTGAAACAAAATAATCAGAAACATGTCAATTTCTGTTATGCTTTATTATTATTGATGTAGTAGGAAATATTTAATACCAGACATATGTCTTGGGTCATACGTAAAATATTGAGAAATATGATCACAGTGCTTCAAAATAAAATGAGCTGCTGTGAAAATAGTCTTTCAGTAAGTTTTTGGGCTTAAATTCATGAAATGGCATTTACTATGCTGAATTTGGGAAAGTTTGATGGTTTTCTTATTTTCATGGTCTTGAAAGGATTCAGCGTGTGCCACACAAGATTTATACACTCGCGATGCTTTCTGCCTAGAGCATTCCCAGGTCAAAGCTACTGCTTCTGTGGCAGGTGCAGAAGGAGGGGCCCCGTGGTGCTGTTTGAAGTGTGTCCTAACTTTCGCAGGTGTTGTCAGACCTTGCTTTATTATGACTGTGTCTTTCACCTTTTTTCTCCCCTCACCACTAGGGGAATTTTGTTGTCACTGTTTGGACACAAATGTCATGGACCCTCCAGAGCAGTTAGTTAGGGATAAGCTGGAAGTACAGGTGACTTAGCATCTGACAGGGTGTGAGCTTTGATCCGGTGGAGATCAAAGCCGCCATGTAGATTTTCTTCCCTATCTTACTCCATGGACAACTGGTACTGAGCTGATGTGCTTGCCTGCTTGGGTGATTGTGTTGATTTATTTCTGATAAATGTGTGCACGTGATATGTAAGCACATGTGTATGTGTGCATACACTTCATTACCTCTGAACCTATGATCTTAACTTATCCTTCAATCAAAGAGGGCTTTGTGTACAGTTTCTTTAGGATAAATTTTGTGGCTAATGATTGTACAAAGGCTAAAAACTGCAAGCTTTTATGACACTATCCCATTGAGTATTAGTGAATGAGACAGGGGCAAGATTGCCTAGCTATGGAAAATATGCCAATATAAATGTAGATGTTTTAGGCAGAATATTGTGCCCCCACCTACCCACCAAAGTTGCCCATGCCTAAATCCCCAGACCTGTGAACAAGCTGCCTTTCATGGAAAAGGAGACCAGAAGTATCCATCATATAGTGTGACTTTCTATTTTCAGCTTTTCTGCTTAATGACTAAAATTAGAAATTGACTCATGGACCTGAGTGTCATGGTTCCTATATCTGCCTTATTAAAGAATCCCTGAAAATTTCACACCTAGTTTATTTCCAGACATTGCCTGACTTGCATGCCCTGACCAGTCTTGCTTACTCTATTGTAAATTAGGAATATTTTACATGTATAAAAGAAACTATGGCACATAATGACTGTTGACTTTTTTTTTCTTTTTGATCTGCATATCCGTGAAAGTTGGCATCACTTTATAGACAATGGTTTCTTTTTGTTCTAATAACATTTTACTCCAAAACACATTAAATATAAATGCTAAAAGTAGTTGAATTTGCTGTTATGAATCCATAACACAGACAATGAACTCTATACCACAGTGTTTGCCATGAGAATATGACATGGAGAATATTAATTTTATATCATATCAGGATAAATATCAACATTTTGCTTCATGTACACATGAAGAGCTTTGAAAAAGTAGAATCCCCTTTTGCATGTTTTCTTTTTCTGTTTTGCTAAATGTTCTATTTCGATGTCTATCTAAGGTTTTTTTTTTTAATATTCCATTTATTCATTTCAGAGAGAGAGACACAGAAAGAGCACAAGCAAGGGGAGAAGCAGACTCCCAGCTGAGCTGAAAGCCAGACATGGGGCTCAGTCCCAGGACCTGGAGATCATGACCTGACCTAAACGCAGATGCCCAGCCATCCGAGCCATCCAGGTGCCCCTAAGCAATTTTTGTTTACTTTTTATTTTCACCTGAAGATTTCTTTTTCTGTGATTCAAATTTACATTAAGTGCAAGATAAAAATGGATTTAAAAAAGTTAAATTGAAACACAAAATACAGTAAAAAGGAAAAATAAAACTTTTAAGAGTTGAAAAGAACAGATCAATGGAAAGGAAGATGACCTGATTCTTGACCACATTCCAAGAAATGGTTCTCACATAACTTCTTCAGCTGTCAGACATTCTTTTCCTTGACTGGAAATTATAAAAATCCAATAGCAATTTGTCTTGCACTTTAAAATGTGCTAACTCTGAAATTATTGTTTACTACTTAAATAAGTGTAGTTTCTTTGGTCAACTAATACATCCTTGTGTTAGAGAAAGTTGGATATTTGTAGTCAGAATAGAAAGGGTTAATATTTCCCCATCTAAATCCATTGAATTTGTGACTCTGTGTTGCCTCTGCACTTACCAGAGATTAGCTTTTCAGGAGTAAATACAAACCCTTAAATGAAGACAATCGTAATTTTAAATTTACATTAATTTGAAAGCCTGCCATGGGTTCTTGAGGAATCTCTTCAATGCATCCTTCACATCCCTGTTCCTTAGGCTGTAAATGAGGGGATTCAGCATTGGTATCACCAGGGTGTAGAAGACAGAGGCCATTTTATCAGTATCTAATGAGTGGTTGGACCTTGGCTGCAAATACATGAAGAGAAGGGTCGCATAGAACACAGTGACAGCGATCATGTGAGAGGCACAGGTGGAAAAGGCTTTCCTTCGGCCCTCTGAGCAGCGTATCCTCAAAATGGCAAGGACGATGTTGAAGTAAGATGTTAGAACAATAATCATAGAGAAGAACAAATTGGTCCCTGAAAAAGTAAACACCACTGTTTCTGGAATGTAGGTATCAGAGCAGGACAATGCCAACAAAGGGACATTATCACAGTAAAAATGGTTGATTACATTGGAAGAGCAGTATGACACGGAGAACACACAGGAGGAGACAGTCAGTGCTGTGGTCAGACTGTAGAGGTACGTGAGGGACTCCAGCAGTATGCAGACCCGTGGAGAGACCACCGCCATGTAGAGCAGGGGGTTGCAAATAGCCACGTAGCGGTCATAGGCCGTTGCAGCCAGCATGAAAATCTCACCAACAACAAAAACCAGGAACCCACCCAGCTGGGCTGCACATCCATAGTAGGATATGGTTTTCTTTGTAACCAAGAAGTTTACCAGCATTTTGGGGGCAATGACAGTAGAGTCGCCAAGATCGATGATAGCCAAGTGCCGGAGGAAGAAGTACATGGGCGTTTGAAGCTGAGAGTCAACACTGGTGAGGGTGATGATGCCCAGGTTCCCTGCCATGGTCAGCCCGTAGATCAGCAGGAAAACAAAGAAGAGTGGAATCTGAAGCTCTGGGCGATCTGAGACTCCCAAGAGAATGAACTCAGTCACCCTGGTGAAATTTCCTGAGGCCATTTCTTTTGTTGTTTTTATCTTTTAATGGGAAAAATGAGAGGAGTTTAGTAGATGGTGAAGTCGATTTTTCTGGTAGATGCTAGTTTTTAGACCGTTTAGTTTAAATCAGATTATTTTTGTTCATAATTAAAAATGTCAGACCTTATTTGTATTTCTCCCCATCTTTTAACAAAATTCAGAAATACACACTTTCTAAAGACCAGTTTCAGGTTAATAAAACAGTTGTATCAAGCTATTAATTTTTCATCTGTGTTTTAAATATAATTTATATTAGTTGAATATATATTAATCTACTATGGTATATGTATTAAAATTTGTATGCCTATTTAAACATGTAAATTATAATATTGCATGAATATATATTTACATACATACACACACATGCCTCCGTATATGTTTCCAATAATAGATGATAGATACGTATAAGAAGTTGATGAACCAGAGTGACTTCCAGTGACTTTCAGTTATTTTTAACTTAGCTGCTACTGGTTGTCTGTTCAATCCACACCTTGTTATCATCCTTGGGAATTTTATATTTCTGCATGAAATACTTTGGCTATGCTAGGTTTTCCTTACCAGTTTCTACCACATCATGCTATTTCAGCTGCCCACCAACAGACTCTACCTCCCTAGTCTTCTTATTACGGTTATTCAGAAACGAAATTTTTTTTTTTAGTAAGCACATTTCTTCTGCTAAATAAACTAGTCCTTTTAATCACTCTGACCTCTACCTGCTCAGATGCTTCTCTATTATTATGTCTTGGCACATCTTTTTGTCCATCTTACCGCTCTTTCCTTTAAATTTTTTAAATTTGTTTTTTAATTTTTAAAAGCCTGTTTTGATGTTTTGAAAAATATTACTTGTAGTTTTGAATTGCTCAAGTTTGATCATTTTGTTTTCCTTACACAGAGAAATGTGTAGAGAAGACAGTTAACATTATTTGCTATGTGGTGTATGCGGGGCCCAGAAAATGTTAGCCATT
>NW_024424786.1:33287888-33294866 GCF_017311325.1 Ursus maritimus | reverse complement strand
AGAGCAGTATGACATGGAGAACACACAGGAGGAGACAGTCAGTGCTGTGGTCAGACTGTAGAGGTACGTGAGGGACTCCAGCAGTATGCAGACCCGTGGAGAGACCACCGCCATGTAGAGCAGGGGGTTGCAAATAGCCACGTAGCGGTCATAGGCCGTTGCAGCCAGCATGAAAATCTCACCAACAACAAAAACCAGGAACCCACCCAGCTGGGCTGCACATCCATAGTAGGATATGGTTTTCTTTGTAACCAAGAAGTTTACCAGCATTTTGGGGGCAATGACAGTAGAGTCGCCAAGATCGATGATAGCCAAGTGCCGGAGGAAGAAGTACATGGGCGTTTGAAGCTGAGAGTCAACACTGGTGAGGGTGATGATGCCCAGGTTCCCTGCCATGGTCAGCCCGTAGATCAGCAGGAAAACAAAGAAGAGTGGAATCTGAAGCTCTGGGCGATCTGAGACTCCCAAGAGAATGAACTCAGTCACCCTGGTGAAATTTCCTGAGGCCATTTCTTTTGTTGTTTTTATCTTTTAATGGGAAAAATGAGAGGAGTTTAGTAGATGGTGAAGTCGATTTTTCTGGTAGATGCTAGTTTTTAGACCGTTTAGTTTAAATCAGATTATTTTTGTTCATAATTAAAAATGTCAGACCTTATTTGTATTTCTCCCCATCTTTTAACAAAATTCAGAAATACACACTTTCTAAAGACCAGTTTCAGGTTAATAAAACAGTTGTATCAAGCTATTAATTTTTCATCTGTGTTTTAAATATAATTTATATTAGTTGAATATATATTAATCTACTATGGTATATGTATTAAAATTTGTATGCCTATTTAAACATGTAAATTATAATATTGCATGAATATATATTTACATACATACACACACATGCCTCCGTATATGTTTCCAATAATAGATGATAGATACGTATAAGAAGTTGATGAACCAGAGTGACTTCCAGTGACTTTCAGTTATTTTTAACTTAGCTGCTACTGGTTGTCTGTTCAATCCACACCTTGTTATCATCCTTGGGAATTTTATATTTCTGCATGAAATACTTTGGCTATGCTAGGTTTTCCTTACCAGTTTCTACCACATCATGCTATTTCAGCTGCCCACCAACAGACTCTACCTCCCTAGTCTTCTTATTACGGTTATTCAGAAACGAAATTTTTTTTTTTAGTAAGCACATTTCTTCTGCTAAATAAACTAGTCCTTTTAATCACTCTGACCTCTACCTGCTCAGATGCTTCTCTATTATTATGTCTTGGCACATCTTTTTGTCCATCTTACCGCTCTTTCCTTTAAATTTTTTAAATTTGTTTTTTAATTTTTAAAAGCCTGTTTTGATGTTTTGAAAAATATTACTTGTAGTTTTGAATTGCTCAAGTTTGATCATTTTGTTTTCCTTACACAGAGAAATGTGTAGAGAAGACAGTTAACATTATTTGCTATGTGGTGTATGCGGGGCCCAGAAAATGTTAGCCATTCCAAAGTAATGATCTCATTATCCTGCAGGAGTGTCCTAGAAGATGGATGTAGTTATTTATATGTCTGATGAGACAGTTGAGGCTCAATGAGATTAAGTCATGCAAAGAGTCTGTGTACAATATTGGTTAATGCTATGGTGTTTCAGTTTGGCTTTATGTGTTTTGTTTGCTTGTTTGTTTGGTCACTTGGTTGGTTGGATGTTAGGCCACCAATTGCTAGCTGTGGGATTTTTATCAAGTATTTATATTCTTGTGTTGTGTGAATGTAATGAGATAATACACAAACATGCATTAGTACAGAGCCTGTTAAAAATGACTGCAGAATAATTGGTACCAGCTGTTCTTATTATTAGTGTGTTTTGAACAATTTTTTAATGTGGTTTCCTGTTTGTGTCCCAGTCTCTCATAGTTGAAATGCGAAATAGCAAGTGAATTATAATTTTGCATATTCAAGCAACTGGGACACGTGATATCTGGCTATATATCTAACAAACAATTCAGGCTGTGTTCTTCCACAACCCGATTCTTTCTTAAATCTGTGGTGTTTGTTAAATCAAAGATAATTTATTCCATACATCAAATATATGTCTGATGAGGGTTATACAATTGTGTTGCACTAGATATCCCATATCTCTTTTCTCCTACTACCACATCTGAAAAGAAATGTACAGGTGAGTTCATAGTGGAAAATAGTGTGGCGACACTGACTTTAGACAAAACATTTCCTGTTTGTTTCCTACACATAAAGCAGCTTAGTGCATTTTTCACTCTGAGATATAATATACTCAATAAACATCTTTAATTTAATAAGAGAAAAAAAAGCACCAACAACAGTAATTGTGGATTTTGTACTATAAATTCTTGCAATTAGCTTTTAAAAACATATTTGCATATATCATTAACTGCTATTAATTCCTTCTTCTAATAAAATATTACTAATGGCAAAGCTTAGGTAAGTATGTCACTGAAATAAAATATTTTTCTCTTGTTCAGAAGGTTTCTGATTTAATTGTTTCTGATAAAGGTATGTTCATTTTTTACACATATTTTTTCAAGTTTTTGAAAAGAAATATAACTCTACCAAAATAATAACGTGTCAGAAAAGAACTTTAAAGATGTACATAAGGTGGAGGTGCCTGGATGATAGAGTCGGTTAAACACCCAACTCTTGGTTTCAACTCAGGTTGTGATCTCATGTTCCTGAGATCAAGCTCTGAGAGGGGCTCCGTGCTCAGCGTAGAGTCTGCTTGATATTCTCTTGCTCTCCCTCTGCTCTTCCCACTCATACTCTCTCTCTCTCTAAAATAAAAATAAATAAATAAAAATATTTACCTAATATTAGTCACTTATACTACAATTGGGCTGAGAAATAATAGTGAAAATATGTATAAGTAATTCCAGAAATGATTTCAAAGGATATTCTATTGGTCTCTAACTATACAATTTGTCTTAAACTTATTTAAACCTGAGTTGGGTTAGGGACAAACTGCATCTTGACATAAGCTGTCCGTGTTCACCAGCAACTGAAAGCCTGCCAGTTGACATCAGGGAATCTTTCCATCATAGGGTTTGTCACCCTGGGCAATGGGAAAATCAGGGAGGGGAGAAACTTCTTTTTCTTGAAGTTTAGCAATTTAGTAGGTCTTTCTTGGAGAAGAAATCTGATATTTCAAAGACACTTAACAAGCTTCCTGTCTGGTGTAGAGGGCCTTCTAAAGCATCAGTTCTGCCAGCTCTAAGGCAGAAACATTCTTCTTTATCCTAAGGTGAAATAGAATCCTCATAACAGCTCTTCATTACTCGTAGAAATGCTAACACTCTAAGTTATCAGCAGGGATGCTGAGCAACATGGTTTGAGTCATTTCCCTGTCCCTTCCACTTAGCCATCATTGGACAGAGCTTTGAGTCCCCAAGAAAAAAGAACAGAACAGATATCACGTCAGTCCTGAGTCTGATTTGAATCCATAAAGCTCCCTAGATACATGGTCTTCACATCCAGAATGAGTACTGAGTAAATCGTTGGGGTGAACCTACCTGAACCAGAGATCACCTGAGACCGACTGCAAAGGTTCTGCAGGAGGCATGCCGAAGAGATTTACAAGTGTCCGAACTCCCTGAAAACGCACACACTGAAATCAGCTTATTTATGGGTTCAGTCCCTACCCATGAAAACAGGAATTCCCAGATAAAGTTCTGGTTCCCCAGGGAAAGAAAGACCAATTATTCAAGTCTCGATACAACAATTGCACCCAGAGAGGGAAAATGTGGGGATAGCCTAGGGATGCTCTTAGATGGTATTACTGAGTAACAATCCTCTGCAACAATTCACCCTTTGTGTGTTTGTTTCTTTTGAATTGTCCCCTGTGATGGTTGTGAAGTGTGGCTGCTGGCCCTGGGGTGGAGAAAATCCAAGTTAGAAAGCCCAGGATTCTGGTCCCAATGTTCCATTTTACTGTGAATGTTGGGCGTAGAACTGAATGCAAAGCTTCCATTATGATCAAGTACAAGCCCTGGTGGGGGCACCTGGGTGGTTCAGTGGTTAAGGGTCTGCCTTTGGCTCAAGTCATGATCCCAGAGTCCTGGGATCCTGGGATCTAACCTGGGATGGAGCCCCACGTCAGGCTCTCCACTCAGCAGGGAGCCTACTTCTCCCTCTGCCCCTGGCCCTGCTTGTGCTCTCTCACTCTAGCTCTGCTGTCTCTCTCTTTCAAATAAATAAATAAAATCTTAAAAAAAAAAAAAGGAAGAAAAGGAAAGAACAAGCCTTGGTAAACCATATAATATTCCCCGTAAATGTAAAATGTGCATCATTGTGAGAAGACTCCAATTGTTTTACTGAAATTTGAAGGTACCCATCATATACCTGATCCTATTGCTTTTTTTTAATTAAAATTATTGATGGAAGATGCATTTTTCATATGATCTTTTGATTTTTCCTCACACATGTATAAGTATTATAATTAAATATTGGTAACATTTTATTTTACATCTTCTGTCGGATTTTCTAGTCTGTAAGCTTTATAAATGAAAAGGTTTTGTCTAAAAAGTTTGTCTTCATATTAATAGCTTCTAAAATAATACCCAGGGAAGAGCAGGTTTTCAAAAGATATTTGGTGACTTATTGACTGATACAATGAATGAGGAATAAGTGAATGAGTGAATCTAATATCCATCTTAAAATTCTGAAATAAAATATGAGGTTTTGTCTTCAGGTGTGCCATCTATCTTTAATATGGTTTTAACTTTGATAAAGAAACAGTGACAACTTGCATATCATTCTCTAGAATATTCAACACTTTAGGGCAGGACACACTGTTCCTTCTTCATTCTGGTATTCCTAATATGAAGTACAGGTGTGGCACATTTTAGGCTCTACAATTTTTGAAGTAACAAACATATTGTGGATCATAAAGAGAAAATACCAAAGATTTTTATACACCTTATGTTACTCATCACAATGAATTGAAATCCTTGAGGTTCTTTCTAGACTCCAAGTATTCACATGAAGCTTGTGTCGTTACTTCTTCTGTAACTTGCCAATTGTCTGTCATGTGGCCAAAGATAGTCTGTACCCTGCTCAGTTAACGGTACTTTCATTCCATCAGCTCTGTGAAGTTTCTCATCTATTTTGCATTCCTATAACATTGTAAATTTTTAAAAAAATTACACTTTCCGTTTTCATTAATACTTTATTTTACACTTTAATCTCTCATTTGAAGCTTATTTATTGCACAAGGTACATTTTCCATTTCCAAACTTCCGAGTATGCTATATAAAAACATACTTTGGTCAAGCAGATAAAATTCTAAGACAGAATAGGACCATTACTGGATCACAAAATCTCACCTTTCAAAATATTTGTAAGAAAGGCGCACACACACATTCCTACCAGCAGAATGCGAATGTTTCCTTTGCTCACAATCACTTGATTGCCCCAGACTTTTCGATATCGGTCAGTGGTATGAGTGTGTAAGTGTTTTATATCATTTCACATTCACATTTTCCTAATCATTATTAAGGTAACATATATGCATTGACCTAAAGAATTTTCTTCTCTTGTGAATTATCTGTGTGTCTTCTTTGTTCATAATTTTATGGAATTTTGGTCTATTATTTATTAATTCAACCAGATAAATACTTACATTTATTTTCTCTAGTTTACAAATATTTATTATATTTGCTATTATTTTTTTTTCATTTAGACCTTTACAATTTTAAAGCATAAAATCTATCAATTTTTGCAGTTGTGAGTTGTGTTTAAGGATCTCTTTAATGCTGAATCATAAACACACACACACACACACACACACACACACACACCAGCACTCTTCATTCGCGTGTTTTATATATGGAAGGATAATGAACGTCAGTGACCATAGTTTATTTTGCCATTTGAAGAAAGGAACTATGTGAAGAGCAGTGGGGAGAGCCTTGTAAACAGGAGAAAATAGATGCGAGATATTGTGGTGGGAATATGATGGCAAGAGATGCTCTATATAAGAACTGGTGAGAAGTTATTTAAACTTAATAAACCCACTTGAGAGAAATATCTTTAAGCTGGACTCTAATTCTAAGGAGACTGTCTCATTAGAATTAAAGAATACAGACACTCCTTGAAGAAAATAGTTTTCACAAAATAATAACAAAATATATAAAAATGAATGAAGGGAGAACATCACAACCTAAAATTGTCCTTGGAGGAGACATCTTTGCAATGAAAATGACATCTGCTGAAAGAGGGAAAAGTGTACAATAGAAGGGACTCTTCTCTGTATCTTGATTCTTGGTCCTGGGCACTAGGGAGTGGTGGCATACACAAGGGCATCAGAGGGTGAAGGTCAAAGGAAAACAGAGCTGAAAGCTGAGCTGGGGCCAGGCTTTCAAGGATCGCATAGGGATAAGCTGGTTTAGTTGTGGGAAGAGCCAAATGTGCCAGCCAATTATGCCTTACTTTCTGAATTGTGCTTCTTACTGTCATTCTTGAATGTAAGTATGATCTTGATACATGCTAATGCTTAGACTTTGTTTTCTGTGAGCAGGTATAATGCCCATGCTTGGGACAAAATAACAAAAAGGGGAGAAATGCACCATCACAAGCAGCATGATAGTAACTCCAGGGATTTGAATATATTCTCTGTGGTCCTTGAACCACAGTCTGGGGTTAAATGGCTGCCAATGTGTGTATCTAAGGATGGAGCAGAGTGCTTTGAACTAGAGTCTGAACCAATGCCTCCATGGACATGGGATTGGGATTATGTGAGATATGGCTTTGCTACCAATCAGCTGATAGTTAATGAAGCTAGTCAGAAATAATTATGTTATTTATAATTGCAAATATAGTCTATACATTCAAGAAAGAAAAGAAATACAACATTCTAAAGTAAAGGTTGCGTACGTCTATGCCTCTATGTGCATTTGCGCTGTATCCATCAGTATACTTCCACAAACATATATGTGCATATGTATGTGTGTATATATTGATACA
>NW_024424786.1:33092983-33287882 GCF_017311325.1 Ursus maritimus | reverse complement strand
CAGGAACATATTAAAAAGCAAATGGATGATACATATTTTCTGCATATGAAAATGGTGCAAGTAGAGGATTGACTATCGTCTTTATTTTAAAATATCCAAGGAGAAAAAATAATAACAGTAAAACAAAAGATCCAGGGAGAACAAAAATACATTAATAAGCTTAAACAAACATTTTATCTTATCTTCTTGATACTGAAGTGAGGAACATCACTCTCATTTTTGAAATTTAATTTTTACTATGAAAATACCTTATTGATAAATCAATTTGTCCTAAACACTTTCTGCATCGCCTCTTTTACATCTTTGTTCCTTAAACTGTAGATGATGGGATTCAGCATGGGAATCACAATCGTGTAAAATATCGACACTATCATGTCATGGTCAAAAGCATAGCTGGAACTGGGTCTCACATACATGAAGAGAGCTGTACCATGAAAAACTGACACTCCAGTTAGGTGAGAGCCACACGTAGAAAAGACTTTCCACCTCCCTTCAGTAGAACGCATCCTCAGAATGGCCAACACAATGAAACCATAAGAGACCAGGACTATCAAGATAGTGGATATCTCAATAGATCCAACAAAGTAGAAGAGCAGCAGCTGGTTTGTGTGGGTGTCAGAGCAAGAAATGGCAAGGAGCGGAGGGATGTCACAGAAGACATGTCTAATTTCATTGGACGCACAGGAGGAGAGGCTGAACGTGGTCACCGTGTGTAGAGAAGCATGCAAAATGCCACCAACATAGGAAGCCACGATGAGTGGCACATAGACTCTGGGCGACATGCTTGCAGAATACAGGAGAGGGTTGTAGATCGCTACGTAGCGATCATAAGCCATGGCAGCCAGGAGAAAGCATTCTGTGGTCCCAAAAGTGACAGCGAGAAACATCTGTGTTGCACATCCAAGGAATGAAATGACTTTGTCCTTTGACATAAAATCTACTAGCATATTTGGGGTAATTACTGAAGAATAGCAGGCATCCACAGATGATAACACGCTCAGAAAATAGTACATGGGATTGTGGAGCCGGGAATCCCCAATGACCAAAACAACCAATCCTAAGTTTCCCATCAGAGTAAAGAGGTAGATTGTTAGAAACAGGAAGAACAAGGCAATCTGTAGTTCAGGTTTGTCTGTGAAGCCCTTCAGTACAAATGTGGTAACTTCAGTGACATTTTTCATGTTGACACTTCTGGGAAAAAACTTGAAGATATTAATAAAAAATAATCTATTCACTAGAAAAAGAATAAATAATATTGTGACTCAATATTTTAACTAAAGGGTACATGTGGTATGTCCTCATATTTATTTTTTGGCAATGTAAATTTCCCAGTTGCAGATCAGCAGACAATGACAAGATATTCAAGTGTTCATGCCACTTACTGCAAAATCAAGTGGAAAATGCAGGTGTTCTCTCCCTCACTGAATTCCTTCATTGCTAAAACACTCAGGTCAACTGGTTACTTTGCCACTGCATTTTATTAGCTGTGTTTATAAGTCACAGTAAAAACGCCAAGTGATTGGCTAAAAAATAATTTCCTTTGACATCTATACACAAGAAAAAGTGAATCAATGCACAAACACTGTAGTAAAATCTCAGCATTCTAGACCTTTAGGTAGATGTGTGAAATAATCTGCTATAATCTATTCACCTGTAGAATGGAATTTACAATATTGGGGCAAATATTGAAAGACAAAATATGTTCATATGATTGAATCTTTAAAATTACGTTAAATATAGAACGCGTTAAGTCGGGTTGGTTCTCCGGAGTAGTAGCTTCCTGAGTGGTGACATTTTATGAGCTAATCTCTAAAAATGTTCTAACTCTAAGATCTTGAGTGTATCTGACAAAACTAATTAATATTTTTTTCAGGATGATGGGACATGATTGAATTAAGCAATTATATGACCCCTTACATTTCATTCAAATTTATTTCTCAAATACTTAACATCCCATTGTCCTGTTTTGACTAGATAGGTGGTCATACTTATTACTTGTGGATACCTAAATTCTATATGATTTTTGACTCCTCCAAAAACTGGGGTGAAAAAGGAAAGAATTATTCTGAAAATCTGTATTTTTAAAGCATTATTCTTGTCTAGGTATTGTTTATTACCCAGTGAAAAACAACTATATATTTATTATCTAAGAGTTACAAGTTAGCTGTTCATTAAAAAAACAGTAATTAAAATATAACACCAGAAATAAACCATGTTTACAGCAAGGCATAAAATATTCAAGAGCAAAAAAGTAGGAAGAAATGGGAAAAAAAGGAATAGCAGAAATCTTTCCTGGATAATCCCATTATTAAAAAATTAGGAGTCAAACCTATATCTGAATCCAGAGTTTTAATTATTAGCCAATTATATTCACAAGTTAGAGGATAAGTCTTTTTATAAATTAAATTAAATTAGCCAATGTATAATACATCATTAGTTTCAGATGTAGAGTTCAATAATTCATCAGTTGTGTATAACACCCGGTGCTCATCACACCATGTGCTCTTCTTGATGCCCAGCATCCAGTTACCCCATCCCCCCATCCACCTCCCCTCCAGCAGCCCTCAGTTTGTTTCCTATAGTTAAGTGTCTCTCATGGTTTTTCTCCTAAAGAATAAGTCTCATTGAAGTCACATTTTAGTTCCTTCCTTCCTTCCTTCCTTCCTTCCTTCCTTCCTTCCTTCCTTCCTTCCTTCCTTTTTGTTTTTTTTTAACATACCCATTCATATGAAATTTAAGTCAGTCTTGAGAACGTATGATCTGCTGCAAATAAAAACGTGTACTCTATTTAAATCCATTATGTAAGTCAAGCCCTTATTTCAATACATTGACATGGATCCCATCAGAAAGAGAGAGAGCCATTTGGATTAGAAATAGTGATGGAAGCAGAAGGAGGCACATCCCAACAACCTTCTGAAAAAGACAAAATCAAGAATGCCTCCAAAAATTGTATCAGCAGAAAACATTTTCATGGAATTACTGGAAAGATTAAAGGCAAAGAAAACAAAAAAATACTCAAAACATCAAGAATGCAGATTTTAGATTGAATCATATGTATTAAAAATAAATATATAGATAAAACAAGTTAGAATCCACAAGCTATATGTTCTAATTAACTGAATATTTTTGAGTGGCTCTAATATTTTAAGATTCTCTTAAATATATAATTTAATTAAAATGTTTTAATAACTTGTTTGGGAAAGCTTCATATTTTTTATTCTTATTTTAAAAAGTCATAGGGAACAGTGTGACCTGAGGATTAACTGAACAGAGGGGGTAAAAGAGTTTATGTATATGAGGTAAAAGCTACAACCAAAGAAATGAAATATAAACTTTGAAGACTATCAACCCCAATACAATCCTTTTTTTTTTTTCAAGATTTATTTATTTATTTATTTATTTGACAGAGAGAGAGAGACAGCCAGCGAGAGAGGGAACACAAGCAGGAGGAGTGGGAGAGGGAGAAGCAGGCTACCAGCCGAAGAGCCTGATGTGGGGCTCAATCCCAGAACGCTATCACTTCCTGAGCCGAAGGCAGACACTTAACGACTGCACCACCCAGGCGCCCCTGACCCCAATACAATTCTTGACATCAGTTCAATGATATACCCTGTTCAGGACAACGCAGGATTTGGAATCTGAAAATATGTGTTCACCAGCCAGATTCATGATTAAAAGACATGTGTGATGTTAGGTTTTCTCTCCAAAGTTTACTCCTCTTCAAAATAGTAACATATATGAGTGATGAGGCAGACAAAATAATATTATAATATACAGCCAGGCAGACTAATTAAATGTATAAAGCAATAAGTACATAAAGCAAATATAAAATGGCCATATAATTGAATGTTTGTAATCAGATGCACTTATTTTTAAAGCATTAGCAAATATTGGGTCAAGAAATTAATATTTTAAATAATCACTGAAAAATAAACATTTCCAGAACCCTGACCCAGATGTTTCATTCTTCAGCTGCATGTAATATATTGTTTTAGTGATCTAATACACACTAAAACATTATTCTCTCAGGATTATATCCAATGACTCTTATTTTAATTAATATTTTTTTTCTTACTCTCTCTTTAAATCTCCGGACTATTCTTTAGAGAGTGAAGAAGTTTTGTGAATTGTAGGATCTGCTTATACTGAAAATACAGACACCTCTTTCTACATTTCAGTGGGATTAAGTTTACTTGGGTAGATAAGATAGGGAAAGACTATAATGTTAGGAATTTTAGCTAGATTTCTCTGGAAACAGGAATTTCTACTAGATGTCCAAATAAAACTCATACTGGATATAACTAAGTCAATATTAGAATATACTGAAAGGACTCAGAATTATATAGAGAAAATGACTATGATTCTTGAAGAATTTAGTACCGTTGCAACTGTTAAAATTGAGGTAAAGCCACCTTTAAAAATACAACTGTAATAATAGAGGGCAGAAAATTCCAAATATATTTGACTCAACATTGAAACACTGTTTGCAAAAGAGAAGAAAAGTAACAGCCATGTATGGAGCACATGTAGCAGGAACAGACTTTTTTGTGTATTCATTTCAGGCTTATAGCAATTCTCACAGCCAGTAAGTCTCAAAGCCCAGATTCGCTCCCACCTGCCACTCAGCGTGCATGTACTTTTCATCATTTTACACTATCTCTGGGTACACCATGGCTTCACTCCGTAACTGACCTCCTCACATGCCACCTCCAGTAGAATAAAATATGATTCTCGATAAATATTTAGATAACATCTAAACATCAAGACTAGAGAAACATTATGAAAATGAAAGTATAGGCTCAATTTGGAGCTCTCTTATCTAACTCTACAAACATAAATTCATTAGTTTCTATTTTCTTTGTTGTGTTATTCACCTGTGCAGTAGGCAACAAACTGAAGGGTTTAGTATTGGGGATTTCAATAACTGTTTGACCTTGATATTGTAGACCCCACCTCCACAAACATTCTGCAAATAACCTGAAATTTTCTCTTACCTGTGCAACAGCAAAGCCAAGGTTAAATGTATCACAGATATGATTAATTTCAATTGCTTATATCTACTAATTCCACTGTTGTTGAAACCACAGAAGATGCCCTAAGGGGAATATGTTCCAATTATCTTCTTGTTCAAAACAGATGCGTGGTGATTTACTCACTAGTAAAAAAGAAAATGAGGCTGGGATAATTTACTACATATTATTATTTATTGAATACATAGATTCCTCTGGTGTCTAACTTATAACAATGCTTTTACTTTTGCGTTTACCAGATAAGTTTGACGTTCACTATTTTTTCATATTGGCCTGTTGGCCATCTGTGTGTCTTTTTTGGACAATGTGTGTTCACGTGATGTGCAAATATTTTCTCCCATTCTGTAAACTGCCTTTTCCCTCTGTTGATTGTTTTCTTTGTTGTGCAGAAGACTTTTAATTTGATGTATCCCCACTTAGGTAATTTTTCTTTTTTTGCGGGTGTTTATGGTGTCGTAGCCATGAAATCATTACCAAGCCCAACGTCATGAAGCTTCACCCTTATGTTTTCTTTTAGGAGTTTTACTTTTGTGCATAGTATAAGACAAGGGTTGGATTTGATTCTTTTGCATATGGTTCTCCAGTTTTCCCAACATAATTTGTTGAAGTGACTTTCCATTTCCCTCTGTGTAGTATTGATGTTCTTGTTGAAAATCAAGTGAGTATAAGTGTGTGGGGTTACTTCTGGGCTCTTTGTTCTGCCGCATTGCCTTATATGTCTGTTTTTACTTATTTATTTATTTTAATAATTTTTTTTATTATATTATGTTAGTCACCATACAGTACATCCCTGGTTTTTGATGTAAAGTTCGATGATTCATTAGTTGCGTATAACACCCAGTGCACCATGCAATACGTGCCCTCCTTACTACCCATCACCAGTCTGTCCCATTCCCTCACCCCCTCTCCCCTCTGAAGTCCTCAGTTTTTTTCTCAGAGTCCATAGTCTCTCATGCTTCATTCCCCCTTCTGATGACCCCCCTTCCCTATCTCCCCTCCCCTACTGATCTTCCTAGTTCTTATGTTCCATAGATGAGAAAAATCATATGATAATTGTCTTTCTCTGCTTGACTTATTTCACTTAGCATTATCTCCTCCAGTGCCATGCATGTTGCAGCAAATGTTGAGAAATCATTTTTCTTTTTGATAGCTGAGTAATATTCCATTGTATATATGGACCACATCTTCTTAATCCAGTCATCTGTTGAAGGGCATCTTGGCTCCTTCCACAATTTAGCTATTGTGGACAATGCTGCTATGAACATTGGGGTGCATATGGCCCTTCTCTTTACTACGTCTGTATCTTTGGGGTAGATACCCAGTAGTGGAATGACTGGATCATAGGGTAGCTCAATTTTAACTTTTTCAGGGACCTCCACACTATTTTCCAGAGTGGCTGTACCAACTTGCTTTCCCACCAACAGTGTAGGAGGGATCCCCTTTCTCCACATCCTCTCCAACAATTGTTGTTTCTTGCCTTGTCAATTTTTGCCATTCTTTCTGGTGTAAGGTGGTATCTTAGTGTGGTTTTGATTTGAATTTCCATGATGGCTAATGATTTTGAACATTTTTTCATGTGTCTGTTTTTAAACCAATACCATACAGTTCAGTTACTTTAGCTTTGTAATGTATTTTGAAATCAGTAAATGTGATGGCTCCAGTTTTGTTTCTCTTGCTGAAATTTCTTTGCATATTTGAGGTCTTTTTTGGTACATTATGAATTTTGGAAATGTTTTTTCTACTTATGCTGGTATTTTGGTATTTTGAAAAGAATTGCACTGAATCTTTGGATTGCTTCAGAGAGTGTGGCTCTTTTACCAAATGCAAATCGATACTACAATTGCATATCACCTCTGGCCTTTTGGGGTGACTATTACAAAAAAAAAGTGAAGATGCATAAAAGGGAACCTTATGCAGTGCTGATAGGAATGGAAATTGGTACAATCATTATGGAACACAGTATGGAGATTCCTCAAAAAATTAAAAATAAAACTACCAAATGATCTAGCAATCACTTCTTGGTACTTATCCAAAGGAACTGAAATCAGGATCAGGAAGGAACACGCCCATGTTCTCCGCAATATTAATTACAATACCCAAGATATGGAAACAACATTAAAATGTCTATTTATGGAAAGATGAATGAAGAAAATGTGGTATTCCTACTTCTCTGAGTGTCACTTGGTCTCTTGCCGGTCCGGTTTCTATTTTTCATCAGCATAGAAGCAAAACTGAGAAAGAAGGTAAAGCAGGATGCTGCAAGGTGGATCGGGCATATTACAGAGCTTGCGCAGCTCATCTCTGTGCTGATGTTGGAAATGAATCTGAATGATATGATGTAGCATGCCAGGAAGAATTCCTTTTAGTCACCCTCTTGTCACGATGGGCAGACAACGTATGTTACCAGACATCTCACTACATCCTCTACTATGGAAGAGAACAAAAGAAATAAATAATAGAACAGAATTGGAGGCTTCCAGTTTCTAGCTCCATAGGTGAGGAGCCTGGAAGACACCACTCTGTCTTATCAACAAGTAAAAAGCTGAACACACTACCAAAAAAAAAAAAAAAAAAAAAAAAAAAAAAAAAAAAAAAAAAAAAAAAAAAAAAAAAAAAAAAAAAAAAAAAAGAAAAGAAAAAGAAAGAGAGAAAGAAAGAAAATCAATAACTGTTCTTGAATCCTTAAAGAGTAGGAAGAACAAGACAAGAGTAGGAAGAACAAGACAATCTTCCATGATTGAAGAAACAGGCAAAGAGTAGGAGTCAAATATTACTGGACAGAAACTCAGGAACAGAAAACACCATGGGAACCAGTGCCTAGAGAAGAACACGTGAGTGATGACTGACCAATTGCTGAAAGTGGAGTCTGATCAACTCTGGGAGTTAAAACTTTCAGGGGTATCCAGACAGGGTCCCCCTGCCCCAGTATTATGAGATTTACCTTCAGGAGCTCCACCAGGTTCCCACAGTAAATATTGAAGTAAACATCCTTATGCTTCTAGCAGGAAAAGAGAGAAGGAACTATTTGCAAAGAATGCCAAAGCCTGCCCTCAGGAGAAAGGAGTTAACCAGTGCCCAGCCTGCTGGGGTATTCTCAGAGCAAGCAAGGAGCAGGGAGGGAAATATCCAACTTCAGCTTACTCTAGCCATCCAGACCCACCTAAGGGGGAAGAATAAGACTAAGGAACAATTGTGAATTTCAGTCTGGTGGCACAGGCTCACTAAAGGCCTGAGACCCGGTCTGGAGACTATAGAACACGTCCCCAGCTCCCACACCTAACCACATCGTCACTAAAAGTCCAATTACAGCAGTTCCTTTTACCCAGTACATCATGCCTGGCTACCCAGAAAAAATAATTGTATTTCATACTAAAAGGCAAAAAGCCTATGTTGTTCAAGGCTCAACTGTAGTATGAAGGGATAACTTGTGAAATGTTCCAAAGTTACTAAAATCAGATGATAAAGTAAGGCTGTAGAACAAGCAAACTAATATAGTAATTTAATCTCTTAGAATAATGCCAAATAAACTTAAAAATAATAAAGTTTTATTAAATTATAAATTATTAGTAAATTACAAAGGAGAAGGCTAGATATCAGAAGGATTTGAAAACATGAGTATGAGAACACAGATATTAACTAGAAATAAAAAACCATCAATCAAGGATAATTTAGTAAAATACAATAGTAAGTGCATTCTATTAGCTGTTTTCATACTTTTTTATTTTATTTTTTTAAGTAATCTCCACGCCCAACAAGGGGCTTGAACCCTCAACCTTGAGATCAAATGTAATCCTCCACTGGCCGAGCCAGCCAGGTGCTCCTTGCTGTTTTCATATTAAATCACATTAAAACCTCAGTGATTGGCTAAAAATATTACTTCCTGACATCCAAACATGTGATATAGTACCAGTTATTATTATACGTTGAAACTTGACTCATTCTGGTAGGTGTATAGTATAGGACGACCTTGTTGTGTTCAATTGCACTTCTTTCCTTAACATCAAATGGTGTTTAACTTTTTCACAAGCTTAGTTACCATCTGTGTGTCTTCTGTGGGGAAAGGTTTGTTCAAATATATTGCCCTTTTGCTGTTGTTGTTTTGTTTTGTTTTGTTTCAGAGTTTTTCATATATTCTGGATACATAGTCTTCATTGCATAACCGTTGAGCACATATTTTGTATAAGTCTGTGGTTTATTTCTTTCCTCAACAATGTTTTTCCCAGAGCAGAAGATTTTAAATTGTGATGAAATACAATATATCCCTTTTTTTCTCCCATGGTTCATGTATTTTGAGATTTATTTAAAAATCTGTGACTAACCCATGGTCACACAGATGCCCAAATTATCTCTAGAAATGTGTAGCCAAGGATTTATATTAAGATGTAAGATTCATTTTGAGAAAAGTTTTATATATGTGCAAACAATGAGTCAATGTTTCCTTTTTTGTGTCATAAGGATATTCTACAAATTAAATACCATTTAAAAAAATACTATTCTTCCTCCATAGATTTTTCTTATCAATTTTGACGAAAATCAACTGAGCATATATGGGTGAATCTATTTCTATTTCTATTTCTATTTCTATTTCTATTTCTATTTCTATTTCTATTCCATTGACACAGCTGTCTGACTTTTCAATATTTCTGATTATTTAGCATGTTGTGTGTGAATATTCCAGTTTTATTCTTGTTTTCAAAATTCTCTCGTCTTTTTTAAAAAAATATTTATTTATTTTTTTATTATTTATTTGAAGAACAGGCTCCTAAGTGGGGGTATGGGCAGAGGGAGAGGGAGAGAAAGAATCCCAGGCAGACTCTTCTCTGAGCACAGAGGTAGATGGGGGAGCTACATCTCATGACCCTGAGATCATAATCTGAGCAGAAATCAAGAGTCAGACACTTAATCGAGTGAGCTACCCAGGCGCTCCTCCTTTTTTTTTTTTTTTAATGATTTTATTTATTTGACAGAGAGAGAGACAGCCAGCAAGAGACGGAACACAAGCAGAGGGAGTGGGAGAGGAAGAAGCAAGCTGCCAGTGGAGCAGGGAGCCCGACGTGCTGCTCGAACCCAGGACCCTGAGATCACCCCCTGAGCCGAAGGCAGATGCTTAAGGACTGAGCTACCCAGGAGCCCCTCCCCTCCTCTTTTAAATAAATTATAGAATCAAGGGTGTCTATTCCTACAAAATATTTGTTTAATATTAATTGGTGTTGTATTGAATCCGTAGAACAATTTAGGATTGCATTTAATTAATAGATCAATTTTTCACAGTTGGGCCAGCATCATCTTTTTTTTTAAATATATATATATTCCAATTCCATAGATAGCATTTCCTGTCTAATAACTTACAATCTCTTGAGTGTGGCATCTAGGCATACATATAGTTTCCACAATTTTTCTAAGAGTTTCTTATGTACGTAGTTTCTAGTCTATATTAGTATACAAGATCTCAAATACAAGACCAAATCCTATACAACCTAAAATATTTGACCTTTAACTCTGCCATTTTTGTCTTACATAGAATATTACCATTTCCTGTATACTGCCCCATCTCTCCTGTCAATAATTCCTATTCCTGTATTCATGTCTTATCTTTCTTATTTAACTCTCAATGAACTTAAATCTGTTTCTCAGACTACTTGGAACTACGGTATTTTAAAATTTATTAAAAATACAGTAATTTTATTAAATGATTATAAAGTCTGCCATAAGTTGTGCTGTTATATTACTTCATTATGTCCATGTTCATAGGATTTTTTTTAGATTTTTTGTTTCTTAAGTAATCTCTACACCCAGACTGGGGCTCAAACCGACAGTCCTGAGATCAAGAGTTACAGGCTCCACCAGCTGAGCCAGCCAGGCATCCCAATGTTTATAGGATTTTGACGGAAGTAAACAGGTTATATTTCCAGGAGGAAGAAACTGGATTTCAGAGAATTTAAGTCGTCAACCCAATGACATACAGCTGTTTAGTATCAGAGCCAAGACTATCTCTTATTCCATTAGCTTTCTTTTCCACTGAGGAATCATTTCAAGCCAGAGGCCAAAGTGCATTTACGTAATCATTTTCATCATGTAGTTCATTATCCAGAACCACTCACTTGTTTACAATGAAAAAAAAAAAAAAAAAAAACCTCATCTTCATACTTTTCTGTCCCAGAAAAGAATTAGTGCGTTTTCCTCTTGGGACATCATTGTGAAGTTCAAGAATTCGAGATGGTATAAGAATCTAAATGCATTATGTTCATAATGTACCTTACTGGACAGTTCATTTCCGCAGGTGAGAGGAGAGGTTTCTTGTAACTTAGAAAATATTTTAGTAACTGGACATATGAATTTGAAACTAGAATGTATGCCTTAATATTTGGGTTTAAGAGAGAAGATTCTAGTTAATTAGTTAATTCAAAGTTATATTAACAATTGATCACTTGGCTTGCTGGGAATACAGCAGGGAAAGTAAAATGGGCTTCCCACATGTTTTAGTCATTAGAGGTGTAATTAGAAATTTGCTTTAATGTTCTTGGTGAACGATTATGGTCAATTTAGAGATAGTAAAATTAAGGGGCTATATTTAAAGTTTAAGAAAAGTATTAAATGGAGAAAAAATTATTAACCAGCTATTGTGTATATACAACTTTGAAATCAATATTTTTCTGATGGAGGGATGTAAAAAAATTTTTTAATTTATTTTATTAGTGAGTTCATTGATCTAGAAGCAAACGTAGTTTTTTTTAATGGTCTATTCAAGCTTAATTGCTTAAAAAAAAACAACACAGAATTCCAATGTGCAAGGATGCCATATTCTTGATTCTATGTGATAACATTGCCAGAATTATACCATCTCACAATGGGTTTGTAATATTGTCAAGTGGAAATAGTGTAGAGTTTGAAATCAAGAGAAATCTAGGCTTGAATCCTGAATCTCCTAGAAATGATGACCTTTGTCTAGTTATAAGTCTAGTTAGGCAATTTTCACTCTGTAAAATGACACTGAATTATTTAGTTTATCGATTGCTATGTAGACTATAATAGAAAATGTGCACAAAATTCCTACCTCCTAGGAACCAGTTAATGATACGTGGTAGCTACAATCATAGCCTTCCTTCTTACTGAGCTGGATATTTGTAACACTGTTCCCTTGGGTGTTTGGTACTTTATATTTTTTGACCACGAGTGCTGGGAACTGATCTTAGGGTTAGGGTTAGTCTTCCAGATTGATCATGTTTTGTTACGAATTTACGATCTATATTTTTGTCTTGCTAGCCTCTATCAAAGAGGAACAGCAAGACATAAACACAACCAGTTCTGATTTTCTTGAATATCAGTTCATAGAAACGCCTGCTTGGAAAGCAGTTTGGGTGCAGCAGCTACAGCTCATACTTTTTCTCTATCATGACCCCCGTTTCCTATAGCGAAGTAGGTAAATGCTCTAATGCGACGTGATTTGGAATAAAACATACCTTCATTCATAACCACTTTCTTATTCTGCAGGCAAAAGCGGAGAATCAAAGGTTACTCGAATATCATATTGTCAAGCGTATCAGAAGAATTTGAGTAAACATATTATTATTTTAATGGCATGCCCCCAAGCAGAATGTAGTGACGGAAATGGATTTTAAAGTTTCTTATGGCACAGAATATTGGGATTCACTGGGTTCAATCTCAATAGAACAGTATTTTAATATATAGTTAGTGCCATATAACAAATACATGCATAGCTTAGAGAAGTACTTTGATTTTGTTTGGGACCCATTAATTGCAAAATGCTTTTATTTTTAAAATTTGCTTTTCTAGTCCCTATTCATTGTATTGGAACTATATACAATTTGAGGCCATATTTCATGTGTATGCATTTTCACACATAATTAACACTTCAAGCTAATACAAAATATTTTAATGCATCAGATAAATAAACACTCTACAACCAAACCATTCCAGATGTAGTTGAACAAGTATGCCTGAAAATTTGGGTCAATCTTAGTTATTCTTTGGAGATCCAAGGAGAAGTAACTTTTCCAAGTTCACACTGTCACCAGGTATTAAATCTGAGATTGTAATAGGAGGTTTTCTTAATTTTTTAAAAATGTTGCCCCCTGTTTTTTTAAGATTTAATTATTAATTAATTAATTAATTAGAGGGGAGAAAGGTGGAGCAGAGGGAGAGGGACAAGCAGACTCCATGGTGAGCTTGGAGCCTGACGAGGAGCTCAGGGTCTTCAGATCATGACCTGAGCTTAAATAAAGATTTGGGCACTGAACTGACTGAGCCACCCAGGCGCTCCTATAATATGAGGTTTAAGAGTCCTAATCTAATCTTAATCTTCTAGAATTGTCTTATCTTAGGCACATCAGTTACACAAAGTTTAGACTTGTCATGTCACTGACCCTTCTCCTGTGTGTATCAGTCAACATGTGTTCTGTGATGGTACCTTTAGCACACTGCCTATCAGTACATTTTTCAGAATTTGCTTGAATGTTTTGTTTTTACTGTACTTATTCTTACCTGCTTAGTTCCTGTTTTGTATCTGAGTCTCTTTAGTAACCATTTTTGTATGTATTCCATGGATTTGAGAGAAAGGGAGAGAGAAGAGAAGAAAAGGTTGGGAAAGAAAGAGAAAAAACAAGAATTTTTTAAACAGCAATCTATTTTTGGTGATACCCCAAAATGCATTACTCATTTTTATACTGTTCATTGATGTCTTTATAAACTGCTTTACTAATATAACAATTCGATGTTAATTATACATTATTTTAAGGGGTGTGTGTGTGTTCTCATGAGAGTTATGTTAGCTATCCAAATTTATAAAAAATCAGATTTAACATAAACGTATTTTTTTACTCTCAATTTTCCTAAGAATCAAATGAGCGTTTTTGGGTATTGTAGAGTGACATTTATGAAGCGACTCTATGCATTAGAAATGCCTTCCACAGGAATTTCTAGAACATTTCTGGAAAGATAAAGACATAGGGTTTTCTTCTCTTTCTAACAGTAGCCATATTGATTTATTATCTACCGATGTGTGGGCATCTCAATGTAACAAAACTGTAGCATGTTTCCCATCGTGAATATAAATCACTTGTGAGTAAATTCAGCCTGGCCTTATGGACTGTGGATTTTTTTTTACTCCTTTTAAAAACAATTGTTGGTTATAAAATGCCAACAGAAAAACCAAAGTCAACATGCTGAAATCTACCCCCTAAATATGATGGATCCAGGAATTAACTGTGTTCCAATAGCTGAGATTTCAGTCCAGATACAGGTGCCTCTTTAACATTTTTTAAGTTTCCTTTATTCGCATGGCACTTCATGAGAAACACTATGATGACATCAAGAAAACAAAACAAAACAAAAAATAAATAAATTATTTTGAGGCAAACATAGTGACTTTACTCCCAGCAGAATCTTCAGAAACAATTTTGTTATCTATGATCAAGTGACATTAATTTCACAGTTCTTTTAGAAACTGAAATTTCTATTAAGAAACTCCATAAGCAACAATAATATATTTTAAAAAATGGCCAGGATTTCTATATGAGACAAATATATCTCGAAAATAAATCCAAGGCTTTTGTAGGTATGATCACATAAATTGAAAAACATCTTACATTGTCATTAAGATAAAATTTGAAAAAAAAATTAACAGTATGATAGGCTGTAGAGGCCAAAACGAATGACTTAATGATATGTATTTTGAGGAAAAAGAAAGAAAAAGAAAAGGAACAAAAAGACATAGCATGGTTTTTGTTTGCAAATAAGGTGCATCTCTTTCCAGAATATTGTCTATCCTTCTGTTCACCACAGCTGTAGATGGAAACTACTAGAACAGGATAATTGCCAGAAAAAAAATGATGTAAATGATTTTGGTGGAAAAGGCAGCCTTGTATAAGCTGAGATGCCGAACTTACCCCATTTCCTAGTCATCTGGAAACCTGTTAAAATTAAATAATTTCCATAGTATTTCTCATTTATTTTTTAAATATTTATATATTTGAGAGAGAGAGAGAGAGAGGGAGAGAGTGTGTGTGTGTGTATGCATGCAAGGGAGGGAGGGGCAGAAGGAGAGACTCTTCAAGCAGACTCCCCACTGAGCACGGAGCCCCACACAGGGCTCCCTCCCACTACCCATGAGGTCATGACCTGCACCAAAACTAAGAGCTGGATGCTCAGGTGACAGAGCCGCCTAGTCTCCCTAGTATTTCTCATTTAAATTCAACACAAGCTTGTGATATAAGTGTACTTGCTCCCATTTTAAGAGTTGCAAATATTAAAGAAAGGACTTTCATGCACATGGTAGCAAATCCAGAACTAGCATTCAGGTGTGGACTTTCCACAATTATACTTTAAGACTCAAATATTCCTACGTTTATTCATCATTGTGAATTTTAAGATTATTCAGTATGAAAACTACAATAAAGAATGGAACAGAAAATGATGTAGACAATAAACTGTTTAAGACAACAGGATATTTTTAACTTGACAAATGTAGTCAATGGCTGAAAAAAAGCATTTCTTCCTTTATTTAACAGCAACATGCAACCACATGGGACCAACATCTTGATCACTGCCTATTTTATCAGCGTCCAGGAAATCATTATATCCTGCTAAGAAACAAATATGCGGACGTAATTGGCTAGACTCCATGTTCACAAGATATTGCCTTTAGCACCTCCAGAAAAAAAAGTGCAATGCCAGGGTTTCCATCCGATTTCAGTTTATACAGGATTCAGATGGAAAACGTGACTGAAGTCACCACGTTTATACTGATGGGCTTCACAGATGATATTGACCTGCAGGTCTTCCTATTTGTACTATTTCTGGCCATCTATCTTTTCACGCTGGTAGGAAATTTGGGACTGGTTATATTGCTCATTGGGGATTCCCGGCTCCACAATCCCATGTACTATTTTCTGAGCGTGTTATCAGTCCTGGATGCCTGCTATTCCTCAGTTGTCACCCCAAAAATATTAGTCAATTTCCTAGCAGAGAACAAAGCCATTTCCTACCTTGGATGTGCAGCTCAGATGCTTCTCTTTGTCACTTTTGGGACCACAGAAAGCATTCTCCTGGCTGCCATGGCTTATGATCGCTACGTAGCAATCTACAACCCTCTCCTGTATTCCGCGAGCATGTCGCCCAGCGTCTATGTGCCACTCATCGTGGCTTCCTATGTCGGTGGCATTTTGCATGCTTCTGTACACACGGTGGCCACGTTCAGCCTGTCCTTCTGTGCGTCCAATGAAATTAGACATGTCTTCTGTGACATCCCTCCGCTCCTTGCCATTTCTTGCTCTGACACCCACACAAACCAGCTGCTGCTCTTCTACTTCGTGGGCGCTATTGAGATCGTCACTATCCTGATCGTTCTCATCTCCTATGCTTTCATTCTGTTGGCCATTCTGAGGATGCGTTCTGCTGAGGGGAGGCGGAAAGTCTTCTCTACGTGTGGCTCTCACCTAACTGGAGTGTCAGTTTATCATGGAACCATCCTCTTCATGTATGTGAGACCCAGTTCCAGCCACGCTCTGGACCATGACATGATAGTGTCGATATTTTACACGATTGTGATTCCCATGCTGAATCCCATCATCTACAGTTTAAGGAACAAAGATGTAAAAGAGGCGATGAAGAAATTGTTTGGTAAAAATTGGTTATCTCAGTAATGTATACTGTTCACGTTGACCAGTAAATTAAGAAAAGTTGAGAATAATATTTATTGTCTTAATATTAAAATGATAGTGATTGTATTAGTTTGCTCAGACTGCCATACCGAAGTGCCACAGACTGCTGGCTTAACAACAGATATTCACGTCTCACTGTTCCAGAATCTACAAGTCTGAAGGTGCAGGAGGGAGAATTTCCTCTGAGGCCTCTCTCCTTCACTTGTGGGTGGCATTCTTTTATTTTTTTATTTATTTTTTAGTGGCAGTCTTTTCTTTCGATTTCCACATGGTCATTCCTCTCTGTGTCTCTGTGTTCTGAATATACGTGTGTGTGTGTGTGTGTGTGTGTGTGTGTGTGGACACTGGTATGTATTTATTAAATATAAATATATTCATATGTACACATATTTATTATATACAAGTACATTTATACTGGAAGAGTCACATATGCCTGTGATCTTTCCTTTAAAAGCTATAGTATTGCCTTTCACCCACATGTGAGTCAAACTTGATAGTCTCCCATAGTTGCAGTTCTTAATAACTTTATAATTATATCTGACTAGCTTGAAGAAATACCACCCAATTGATAGCAAAAGTCCAGCTCACATAATCCCAGTCCACTTCCCTAGAGCCTCTGGCATCTGTCTCCTGACAAACGCACTCTGCTCCATCCTTAAGTCTGTGCGTTGGCGGCAGGGGGCCACAGACAATGTATTTAAATCTCTGGTGTCATTACCAAGCCGCTTGTGAGGGTGCATCTCTCCCCTTTTTGTTAGTTCATTGAGATGGTGGACATTAAATCCATTTTCACTTCCTCACAAAATACAGAGACCAGACATTAGCATTTACCAAGATTATACTTAAACCCAAGTTTGACGAAAGACAGGCACACTTCAGAGAGTGACATACAGCAGCTGGCAGAAGCTAAGCTAAGCCCGAGCCCATCTTTGTGGGTTTTCCTGGAACCCTCTACAGCCTCAGCCTTGGCTCTGATTCTTTTGACCATCATCACCCTTGATGCCCTTAGAGATGCCACCACGCCTCAGTGCCCAGACCCAAGAACCACGGTATAGAAATTCACCCTGACTGTACTCATGTTCAGTCCTGCTTCCAACAGACCTCATTTTCATTGAGGGCAGGCGTCCTTCAAAGTTAATTAACTGGAAATGGTTTTGGTTTTCTATCCCTCCCTCCTTCCTTCCTTAATCTTCATTATTATTTTTTTTAAGATTTTATTTATTTATTTGAGAGAGAGAGAGAGAGAGAGAGAGCACAAGAGGGAAGGAGAGGGAGATGCAGGTTCTCTGCTGATCAGGGAGCCCGACATGGGGCTTCATCCCAGGACCCTGGGATCATGACCTAAGTGAAAGGCAGATGCTTAACTGACTGAGCCACCCAGGTGCCCCTATCATTACTATTATTTTTAAGTGTTAAAATCCATTTGGTTCCAATAAGATGATCTCCTTAGAACATAGAACACAACGTAAGGATATTTCCCTAAAGTGGGATTGTTAAATTTAAATCAACCTTAACTATACAAATCTAGATAATCTCTTACAAAATCATATACTCCAGCACCCCCAATTTTTCTTCTTTTCTTTTCTTCTATTTGGAAGGTTCTCCCAGCTGCCATTCACATGACTTATTTTTTAAAATGCCTTTTCTTAGTGAGGATTTCATTGATTACATTATGATAATTGCAATTTACTTCCATTGACCATCCTCATATTCTTTCTTTCTTGAATATAACTATTGCATTTGTCCCTGTTTCATATAATATACACCTAATTTATATTTGATTTATTGTCAATTGATTTTCCAGACACATATATTTGGAACACTGTCTGATACATATTGTTGCTCGGTAAATATTCCCTAAATGAATAAATATTTTACATACGAAATGGTCAAAAACATTTTTTAACTTAATGAAAGGATGCACGTGAAACAAGATAAAATATTCTATTTAAATATTAGTTACTGTTCTAAATTTTCTAGTTTATCTTTTTCCTTTAAAAGAAGTTCCTAAGAAAGTTAAAAATAGAACTACCCTATGACCCAGCAATTGCACTGCTAGATATTCAGCCAAAGGATACAAAAAGATAGATTCAAAGGGCACATGTACCCCGATGTTTATAGTAGCATTATCAGTAGTAGCCAAACTATAGAAAGAGCCCAAATGGAGCTAGAGTGTAGTATGCTAAGTGAAATAAGTCAGTCAGAGAAAGCCAAATGCCCTATGATTTCATTCACATGTGGAATTTAAGAAACAAAGCAGATGAACATAGAGGAAGGAAAGAAAAGAGACAGTGGGAGGGAAGTAAACCATAAGGGACTCTTAACTATAGAGAACAAACTCAGAGGTGATGGAGTGAGGCGGGTGGGGGATGGGCTAGATGGGGGATGGGTATCAAGGAGGGCACTTATGATGAGCACCGGGTGTTATATGTAAGTTATGAATCACTAAATTCTACCCCTGAAACTAATTTCACATATATGTTAACTAACTAGAATTTAAATAAAAACTTGAAAAGAAAAGAAATAACAATATTTCCTCTTTCTATTGGTCTATTTTGCTGTTCTTTCCTAGCTTTATCATTTGGGTACAATTTTCCAATGAATAGTGTGTCAGTGCAATCACACGTATTTTATTATTTCATATTTTTATTATCAGTATTTCTGATTTTTCCCTTTTTTTTTTTTACTTAGTAGTAGTTGAGTAACATCTAAAAATGCTTAAATGGAATAGTTTGAGAGTTTTTGAAAAATTTGTTAATCATATCCAAATAGCATGCAAGTTTTAAAAATTTTGTTTGTTCAGATCTTACTTTTAATCGATATATGGAAGTTTTCATAAATACTGCCCCTACACTTGTAAAGAGAGAGCAATGTCAAAGTCAAAGCTTTATACATACTTATCTACAAAAACAATTTCATCTAATATTTAATTTAAGCCTTTATGTCCTAATTAATGTTTTCTTAACTGAAAATATTTAATACAGCTGTATTGTTTCCTAAAGTTAGCAAGCTTCTTTCCATTTCTCTCTTTGCATCTGCTGTATGAGAACTTTCCTGTTTGGGATATGCGTTGCTACATTTCTATTTGCATAGATAACTTTCACTGTGGATGGCAGAGCCCAAGTGTAGGCACCCAACCTCAGAGACAAAGGGATGTGGTTACCCCCTAGGACGGCAAACTTAAAGCAACAATCAGAGTCGCCCTACTTACTTACACACATGGCCTTGGCAAGTTGATCATGGTATTCTAGAAGTGAAATAGATGAGGGATACTACATTTTGACGTGTTCCTTATAAGCAGAAAAGTTCTAGGTTAAGTGACCAGTCTAACTTGTCACAAAGTCTAACTTGAATCACAAAATCAGAGTCACTGTCCCTCAACCAATTTGTGAACTGAGACAGCTTACAGTCCTAGAACCCCTTTAATGAAGGGAGGCCAGGTACCCTTGAGGGAGGACTAAAGTATACTACCAAGAATTTAAACTATTACTCTTTCTCTAAGCCTTTCCCAGAGGGACTTTGGACCTTTACCAGGGTAACTGTGCGTTGGTGAAAAGGAAATAACCAGATCTTTCAGAACTACTGGGCACTAGTTCTGAACTGATGATGATTCCAGAAGACCCAAAACATCGTTGTGTGTTTTTGTGTGCGTGGCTCAACAGTAAGGGTAGGAGCTTGTGGAGGTCAGGTGGTCAGTGGAGTTTTACTTCTGACTCATCTCACAGTGAATCTTGTATGCCCCTGCACCATCCTGTGCTTATTTCTCCAGTTCCAGAATGTCTACTTGGAATAGAACAACTCAGTCCCAACCTGAATAGAACAATTCGATGCCCACCTTGGTTCCCTGACCTGTGGAATAAGAGTTATCACGATGGAAATATCCAAGTGGGAGCAATTATAACTGCCTCTATCAAGAAAAATAGTAAGCCAGAATCAATACTGCATTTTGAAGGGTAATCAGAGATTAGTTCCACCATCAAAGACTTGAAGGTTGCAGGAGTGATGATTCTATTACATCCCCATTTAAATCTCCTATTTGGCCTATGCAGAAAACTGATAGGTCTTTGATAATGACAGAGAATTACCATAAGCTTAACTAGGTGATTATTCCCATTGTTGCTCTTGGACCAGATGTGGTTTCGTTGCCTGAGCAAATTAACACATACCCTGGTACTTGGTATGCTCCTATTAATCTGGCAAATGCTTTTCCCTTCATCCATTTTCATAAAGTTTACCAAAAATAGTCTTCTCTGAGCTAGAGAGTCCAACAAACTTCACTGTCCTACCTCGGAGTATATCAGCTCTACAGCCTATGTCACAATTCGATTCATAGATATTTGTTCTCTTTGTCCTTCCACAAGGTATCACCTGGATCCACTACATTGATGACATTGTACTGAGTAGACTTAATGAGCAAGAAGTAGCAACTACTCTAGACTTACCGGCAAGACATTCGTGTGACATGAGTTGGGAAATTAATTTGATGAAAATTCAGTGACTTTCTGCATTAGTGAAATTTCTAAAAGTACGGTGGAAATGACGCATGTCAAGATATCCTTTCTAAGGTCAAGGGAAATTTGCTGCATCTGGTCATTTTTACAACCAAAAAAGTCCCACTAGTGGACCTCTTCTTTGAAGGCAGTATACTCTTCATTTAGTTGTGTTAGTCATGTCCTAACTGACCTCAAAAGTTGATGGTTTTGAGGGGTTCATGATAGGACAAGGCTGTGCAATAGGTTCAGGCTGCTGTGAACCTTCTCTTGCATGTGGACCATATGGTCCAGCAGGTCCTTTGGTGCTTGGAGTGACGGTGCCAGAGAAGGATGCTGTTTGGAGTTTTGGTCAGCCCCTATGGGGGAATCAGAGTGTAGACCCTTAGTATTGTGGAGCACAGCCCTGCTACCCTCCATAGACAACTACTTCTCTTTTGTAAAACAGCTTTTAACCTGCCACTAAGCCTTAGTAGAGACTGAACACTTTACCATGGTCACTAAATTACCATGACAGCTGAGTTTCCCCATTCAAAGCTGGGTGTTTTCTGACCCAACAAGTCATAAATTTGGGCATACACAGCAGCCCTCCATCATGAAATGGAAGGGTTATATATGAAATTATGCCTGAGCGGGCCTTGAAGGTCGAAATAAGTTACATGAAGTAGTAGCCCAAACACCAAGGGTCCACAATTCTTCTCTCTTCCAGCCTCAATCTATGGCTTTCATGGAGTTAGTTCCCTATGATTATCTGGCAGAGGTAAGGAAGACAGAGGTCTAGTTTACAAATGGTTCTGAATGATATGCGGATGCCACCCAGAAGAGCACAGCTGCTGCAATGTAGCTTCTTTCTGTGATATCCCTGAAAGACTGCAGGGAAAAGAAATCCTCCCAGTGCGAAGAACCTCGAGCAGTATATCCAGATGTTTATTTTGCGTGGAAAGAGAAATAGCCAGATGTGAAACTATGTATTGATTCATGTTCTGTGGCCAGTGGTTTGGCTGGACAGTCAGGGACTTGGAAGGTACATGACTGAAAAATTGGTGTCAAGAAGACTGGTCAAGAAGTATGTGGATAGACCTCCCTCTCTTTGTTAAGCATGTGAGGATATTTGAATCCCTTGTCAATGCCCACCAAAGATTGACCTCAGCAGAAAAGAATTTTCATAATCAAGTGGATACAGAGACTCATTCTATGGATATCATTCATCCTATTTCACTAGCCACCCCTCTTATCAAGTAATGGGCTCGTGAAATGACTGTGGCAGCAGGGATGAAGGCTTGTATGGGGTCAGTAACATAGACCTCCATTTACAAAGGCTGACTTGTCTGAACCCATTGCTGAGCACCCAATCTGCCAGGAGCAAAGATCAGGACTTAGGCTCCAAGATGGCACCATTTCCTGGTGCGGTCAACCAGCTACTTCATGGCAGACTGTATACATTGCACCACTTCCATCATTATAGGGCAATGTTTTGGGACTGGATATATTTGTCTTGGGGATTCCTAGCTTTAACACACCATATACTATTTTCTTAGTATGTTATCATTCTTGGATGCCAGTTATTCCTCAGCTGCTACTCCAAAAATGCTGATCAATTTCCAAGCAGAGAGTAAAGCCACTTCCTATCTTGGATGTGCAGCCCAGATGCTTCTCTTTGTCACTTTTGGGACCACAGAAAGCATTCTCCTGGCTGCCATGGCTTATGATCGCTACATAGCAATCTACAACCCTCTCCTGTATTCCGTGAGTGTGTCGCCCAGAGTCTATGTGTCACTGATCGTTGCTTCCTATGTCAGTGGCATTTTGCCTGTTTCTGTACACACAGTGGCCACGTTCAGCCTCTCCTTCTGTGCATCCAATGAAATTAGACATGTCTTTTGTGACATCCCTCCACTACTTGATCTTTCTTGTTCTGACACTTACACAAACTGTATATACATATACATGCATATACAATGCATACATGTATGATATATATAGTGTATATATAATGTGCATATATATTATATATACATGTATTCATATAATTAACCAGTTGTTGCTTTTCTCTAAGCTCTACTTTTGCTTTCCTGAGCCTAAGTACACTATCAATCAATGTTACTATCTATTACTTACTGGCATAACTTCTGCAATTTCAGAATAGATCTTATCATTTCTATGATTGCACAGTAATAAGGAAAGATTTTGATAATGGAATAAAAATATATAATGTTGGGCCAAATAGTGAAAAAGTTATGGCCATAAGCCTAGATGGATATTACTCTGAAAGCACATGGAGAGCAAATGAAATAACATTAAGGAGGTCTTGCACAGGGAGCTCAGGATGGAGAAGTAACCTCATAATGAATGTGAAAGACTTTCTAAAAACAGTGTGATGATACACTAATCCATAGAATCCTGCGTACATAGGCTACTACATAGTAATAGTGAGTGAAAATTCATAATGACTGACAACAGCAATACACTTGCATCGACAAATATTCAATATGAATCAATCTGAACGCAGTAAAATTACATAGATGATACAAATGATCTATATTTGTAAAATGCTGTGTTGAAGGGCTGATAAATGCTTTATTTGAAAATATTTTAGGGGGGGCGCCTGGGTGGCACAGCGGTTAAGCGTCTGCCTTCAGCTCAGGGCATGATTCCGGCGTTATGGGATCGAGCCCCACATCAGGCTCCTCTGCTATGAGCCTGCTTCTTCCTCTCCCACTACCCCTGCTTGTGTTCCCTCTCTCGCTGGCTGTCTCTATCTCTGTTGAATAAATAAGTAAAGTCTTTAAAACAAAAAAAACAAAAAAAAAGAAAGAAAATATCCTAGGATATACAGATGGTTTTATTCACTAACCAATACATTTTCTTTAGTTTCAGGGTATAGAGACATAAACTGAAATGCAACATTCTTCTCAGATTAACTCAATGCTAATGATGCGTTTTACTTAGGAACCAATTTCTTACAAACAATTTCTTCATCGCCTCTTTTACATCTTTGTTCCTTAAACTGTAGATGATGGGATTCAGCATGGGAATCACAATCGTGTAAAATATCGACACTATCATGTCATGGTCCAGAGCGTAGCTGGAACTGGGTCTCATATAGATGAAAAGAATAGTTCCATGATAAATTGTCACTCCAGTTAGGTGAGAACCACACGTAGAGAAGACTTTCCGCCTCCCCTCAGCAGAATGCATCCTCAGAATGGCCAACAGAATGAAACCATAGGAGATGAGAACGATCAGAATGGTGACGATCTCAATAGCGCCCACGAAGTAGAAGAGCAGCAGCTGGTTTGCATGGGTGTCAGAGCAAGAAATGGCAAGGAGCGGAGGGATGTCACAGAAGACATGTCTAATTTCATTGGACGCACAGAAGGAGAGGCTGAACGTGGCCACTGTGTGTAAAGTACCATGAAGAATGCCAGCAACGTAGCAGGAGACGATGAGTGGCACGTAGACGCTGGGCGACATGCTCACGGAATACAGGAGAGGGTTGTAGATTGCTTCGTAGCGATCATAAGCCATGGCAGCCAAGAGAAAGCATTCTGTGGTCCCAAAAGTAACAAAGAGAAGCATCTGGGCTGCACATCCAAGGTAGGAAATGGCTTTATTCTCTGCTAGGAAATTGACTAACATTTTTGGGGTGACAACTGAGGAATAGCAGGCATCCAGGACTGATAACACACTCAGAAAATAGTACATGGGGTTGTGGAGCCGGGAATCCCCAATGAGCAATATAACCAGTCCCAAATTTCCTACCAGCGTGAAAAGATAGATGGCCAGAAATAGTACAAATAGGAAAACCTGCAGCTCAAAATCATCTGTGAAGCCCGTCAGTATGAACATGGTGACTTCAGTCACATTTTCCATCTGAATCCTGTATAAACCGAAATTGGATGGAAACCCTGGCATTGCACTTTTTTTCTGGAGGGGTTAAGGCAAAATATTGTGAACATGGAGTCTAGCCAATTACATCCGCATATTTGTTTCTTATCAGGATATAATGATTTCCTGGCTGATGAAAAAATAGGCAGCGATCAAGATGTTGGTCCCATGTGGTTGCATGTTGCTGTTAAATAAAAGGAACAAATGCTTTTATTCAGCCATTGACTGCATTTATCAAGTTAAAAATATCCTGTTGATTTAAACAGTTTATTGTCTACATCATTTTCTACAATTAATTCCTGGATCCATCATATTTAGGGGGCAGATTTCAGCATGTTGAGTTTGGTTTTTCTGTCGGCATTTTATAACCAACAATTGTTTTTAAAAGAGGTAAAAAAAATCCACAGTCCTTAAGGCTAGGCTGAATTTACTCACAAATGATTTATATTCACGATGGGAAACATGCTACAGTTTTGTTACATTGAGATGCCCACACATCTGTAGATAATAAATCAATATGGCTCCTGTTAGAAAGAGAAGAAAACCCTATGTCTTTATCTTTCCAGAAATGTTCCAGAGGTTCCTGTGGAAGGCATTTCTAATGCATAGAGTCGCTTCATAAATGTCAGTCTACAAAACCCAAAAACGCTCATTGGATTCTTAGGAAAATTGATAGAAAAAAATACGTTTATGTTAAATCTGATTTTTTATAAATCCGGATAGCTAACATAACTCTCATGAGAACACACACACACCCCTTAAAATAATGTATAATTAACTTTGAAATGTTATATTAGTAAAGTAATTTACAAAGACATCAATGAACAGTATAAAAATGAGTAATGCATTTTGGGGTATCACCAAAAATAGATTGCTGTTTAAAAAATTCCTGTTCTCTCTCTTTCTTTCCCAACCTTTTCTTCTCTTCTCTCTCCCTTTCTCTCAAAACCATGGAATACATACAAAAATAGTTACTAAAGAGACTCAGATACAAAACAGGAACTAAGCAGACAAGAATAAGCACAGTAAAAACAAAACATTCAAGCAAATTTGAAAAATGTACCGATAGGCAGTGTGCTAAAGGTACCATCACAAAACACATGTTGACTGATACACACAGGAGAAGGGTCAGCGACATGACAAGTGTAAACTTTGTGTAACTGATGTGCCTAAGATAAGACAATTCTAGAAGATTAAGATTAGATTATGACTCTTAAACCTCATATTATAGGAGCGCCTGGGTGGCTCAGTCAGTTAAGTGCCCAACTCTTTATTTAAGTTCAGGTCATGATCTCAAGACCTTGAGTTCCTGTCAGGCTCCAAGCTCACCATGGAGTCTGCTTGTCCCTCTCCCTCTGCTCCACCTTTCTCCCCTCTAATTAATTAATTAATTAATAATTAAATCTTAAAAAACAGGGGGCAACATTTTTAAAAAATTAAGAAAACCTCCTATTACAATCTCAGATTTAATACCTGGTGACAGTGTGAACTTGGAAAAGTTACTTCTTCTTGGATCTCCAAAGAATAACTAAGATTGACCCAAATTTTCAGGCGTACTTGTTCAACTACATCTGCAATGGTTTGGTTGTAGAGTGTCTATTTATCTGATGCATTAAAATATTTTGTATTAGCTTGAAGTGTTAATTATGTGTGAAAATGCATACACATGAAATATGGCCTCAAATTGTATATAGTTCCAATACAATGAATAGGGACTAGAAAAGCAAATTTTAAAAATAAAAGCATTTTGCAATTAATGGGTCCCAAACAAAATCAAAGTACTTCTCTAAGCTATGCATGTATTTGTTATATGGCACTAACTATATATTAAAATACTGTTCTATTGAGATTGAACCCAGTGAATCCCAATATTCTGTGCCATAAGAAACTTTAAAATCCATTTCCGTCACTACATTCTGCTTGGGGGCATGCCATTAAAATCGTAATATGTTTACTCAAATTCTTCTGATACGTTTGACAATATGATATTCGAGTAACCTTTGATTCTCCGCCTTTGCCTGCAGAATAAGAAAGTGGTTATGAATGAAGGTATGTTTTATTCCAAATCACGTCGCATTAGAGCATTTACCTACTTCGCTATAGGAAACGGGGGTCATGATAGAGAAAAAGTATGAGCTGTAGCTGCTGCACCCAAACTGCTTTCCAAGCAGGCGTTTCTATGAACTGATATTCAAGAAAATCAGAACTGGTTGTGTTTATGTCTTGCTGTTCCTCTTTGATAGAGGCTAGCAAGACAAAAATATAGATCGTAAATTCGTAACAAAACATGATCAATCTGGAAGACTAACCCTAACCCTAAGATCAGTTCCCAGCACTCGTGGTCAAAAAATATAAAGTACCAAACACCCAAGGGAACAGTGTTACAAATATCCAGCTCAGTAAGAAGGAAGGCTATGATTGTAGCTACCACGTATCATTAACTGGTTCCTAGGAGGTAGGATTTTGTGCACATTTTCTATTATAGTCTACATAGCAATCGATAAACTAAATAATTCAGTGTCATTTTACAGAGTGAAAATTGCCTAACTAGACTTATAACTAGACAAAGGTCATCATTTCTAGGAGATTCAGGATTCAAGCCTAGATTTCTCTTGATTTCAAACTCTACACTATTTCCACTTGACAATATTACAAACCCATTGTGAGATGGTATAATTCTGGCAATGTTATCACATAGAATCAAGAATATGGCATCCTTGCACATTGGAATTCTGTGTTGTTTTTTTTTAAGCAATTAAGCTTGAATAGACCATTAAAAAAAACTACGTTTGCTTCTAGATCAATGAACTCACTAATAAAATAAATTAAAAAATTTTTTTACATCCCTCCATCAGAAAAATATTGATTTCAAAGTTGTATATACACAATAGCTGGTTAATAATTTTTTCTCCATTTAATACTTTTCTTAAACTTTAAATATAGCCCCTTAATTTTACTATCTCTAAATTGACCATAATCGTTCACCAAGAACATTAAAGCAAATTTCTAATTACACCTCCAATGACTAAAACATGTGGAAAGCCCTTTTTACTTTCCCTGCTGTATTCCCAGGAAGGCAAGTGATCAATTGTTAATATAACTTTGAATTAACTAATTAACTAGAATCTTCTCTCTTAAACCCAAATATTAAGGCATACATTCTAGTTTCAAATTCATATGTCCAGTTACTAAAATATTTTCTAAGTTATAAGAAACCTCTCCTCTCACCTGCGAAATGAACTGTCCAGTAAGGTACATTATGAACACAATGCATTTAGATTCTTATACCATCTCGAGTTCTTGAACTTACCTGGTGACAGTGTGAACTTGGAAAAGTTACTTCTCCTTGGATCTCCAAAGAATAACTAAGATTGACCCAAATTTTCAGGCGTACTTGTTCAACTACATCTGCAATGGTTTGGTTGTAGAGTGTCTATTTATCTGATGCATTAAAATATTTTGTATTAGCTTGAAGTGTTAATTATGTGTGAAAATGCATACACATGAAATATGGCCTCCAAATTTTATTTAGTTCCAATACAATGAATAGGGACTAGAAAAGCAATTTTTAATAATAAAAGCATTTTGCAATTAATGGGTCCCAAACAAAATCAAAGTACTTCTCTAAGCTATGCATGTATTTGTTATATGGCACTAACTATATATTAAAATACTGTTCTATTGAGATTGAACCCAGTGAATCCCAATATTCTGTGCCATAAGAAACTTTAAAATCCATTTCCGTCACTACATTCTGCTTGGGGGCATGCCATTAAAATCGTAATATGTTTACTCAAATTCTTCTGATACGTTTGACAATATGATATTCGAGTAACCTTTGATTCTCCGCTTTTGCCTGCAGAATAAGAAAGTGGTTATGAATGAAGGTATGTTTTATTCCAAATCACGTCGCATTAGAGCATTTACCTACTTCGCTATAGGAAACGGGGGTCATGATAGAGAAAAAGTATGAGCTGTAGCTGCTGCACCCAAACTGCTTTCCAAGCAGGCGTTTCTATGAACTGATATTCAAGAAAATCAGAACTGGTTGTGTTTATGTCTTGCTGTTCCTCTTTGATAGAGGCTAGCAAGACAAAAATATAGATCGTAAATTCGTAACAAAACATGATCAATCTGGAAGACTAACCCTAACCCTAAGATCAGTTCCCAGCACTCGTGGTCAAAAAATATAAAGTACCAAACACCCAAGGGAACAGTGTTACAAATATCCAGCTCAGTAAGAAGGAAGGCTATGATTGTAGCTACCACGTATCATTAACTGGTTCCTAGGAGGTAGGAATTTTGTGCACATTTTCTATTATAGTCTACATAGCAATCGATAAACTAAATAATTCAGTGTCATTTTACAGAGTGAAAATTGCCTAACTAGACTTATAACTAGACAAAGGTCATCATTTCTAGGAGATTCAGGATTCAAGCCTAGATTTCTCTTGATTTCAAACTCTACACTATTTCCACTTGACAATATTACAAACCCATTGTGAGATGGTATAATTCTGGCAATGTTATCACATAGAATCAAGAATATGGCATCCTTGCACATTGGAATTCTGTGTTGTTTTTTTTTAAGCAATTAAGCTTGAATAGACCATTAAAAAAAACTACGTTTGCTTCTAGATCAATGAACTCACTAATAAAATAAATTAAAAAATTTTTTTACATCCCTCCATCAGAAAAATATTGATTTCAAAGTTGTATATACACAATAGCTGGTTAATAATTTTTTCTCCATTTAATACTTTTCTTAAACTTTAAATATAGCCCCTTAATTTTACTATCTCTAAATTGACCATAATCGTTCACCAAGAACATTAAAGCAAATTTCTAATTACACCTCTAATGACTAAAACATGTGGGAAGCCCGTTTTGCTTTCCCTTCTGTATTCCCAGCAAGGCAAGTGATCAATTGTTAATATAACTTTGAATTAACTAATTAACTAGAATCTTCTCTCTTAAACCCAAATATTAAGGCATACATTCTAGTTTCAAATTCATATGTCCAGTTACTAAAATATTTTCTAAGTTATAAGAAACCTCTCCTCTCACCTGCGAAATGAACTGTCCAGTAAGGTACATTATGAACACAATGCATTTAGATTCTTATACCATCTCGAGTTCTTGAACTTCACAATGATGTCCCAAGAGGAAAATGCACTAATTCTTTTCTGGGACAGAAAAGTATGAAGATGAGGTTTTTTTTTTTTTTCATTGTAAACAAGTGAGTGGTTCTGGATAATGAACTACATGATGAAAATGATTACGTAAATGCACTTTGGCCTCTGGCTTGAAATGATTCCTCAGTGGAAAAGAAAGCTAATGGAATAAGAGATAGTCTTGGCTCTGATATTAAACAGCTGTATGTCATTGGGTTGACGACTTAAATTCTCTGAAATCCAGTTTCTTCCTCCTGGAAATATAACCTGTTTACTTCCGTCAAAATCCTATAAACATTGGGATGCCTGGCTGGCTCACCTGGTGGAGCCTGTAACTCTTGATCTCAGGACTGTGGGTTTGAGCCCCAGTCTGGGTGTAGAGATTACTTAAGAAACAAAAAATCTAAAAAAAAAAAAATGAACATGGACATAATGAAGTAATATAACAGCACAACTTATGGCAGACTTTATAATCATTTAATAAAATTACTGTATTTTTAATAAATTTTAAAATACTGTAGTTCCAAGTAGTCTGAGAAACAGATTTAAGTTCATTGAGAGTTAAATAAGAAAGATAAGACATGAATACAGGAATAGGAATTATTGACAGGAGAGATGGGGCAGTATACAGGAAATGGTAATATTCTATGTAAGACTAAAATGGCAGAGTTAAAGGTCAAATATTTTAGGTTGTATAGGATTTGGTCTTGTATTCGAGGCCTTGTATACTAATATAGACTAGAAACTATGTACATAAGAAACTCTTAGAAAAATTGTGGAATCTATATATGCCTAGATGCCACACTCAAGAGATTGTAAGTTATTAGACAGGAAATGCTATTTATGGAATTGGAATATATATATTAAAAAAAAGATGATGCTGGCCCAACTGTGAAAAATTGATCTATTAATTATATGCAATCCTAAATTGTTGTATGGATTCAATACAACTCCAATTAAAATTAAGCAAGTATTTCTGCAGGAATTGACACCTTGTTTCTATAATTTATTTAAAAGAGGAGGAGTGCCTGGGTAGCTCACCTGATTGTTTCTGACTCTTGATTTCCACTCAGATTATGATTTCAGGTTCATGAGATGGAGTCCCTCATCAGGTCTGTGCTCAGAGAAGACTGTGTCCAATTGATATTTGTCAAAATTTCTGAGAAAAATCTGTGGAGGAAGGATAGTATTTTTTTTAATGGCGTTTAATTTGTAGAATATCCTTATGACACAAAAAAAGAAACATTGGCTCATTGTTTGCACATATATAAAACTTTTCTCAAAATGAATCTTACACCTTAATATAAATCCTTTGCTACACATCTCTAGAGAAAATTTGGGCATCTGTGTGACCATGGGTTAGTCACAGATTTTTAGATAAATCTCAAAATACATGAACCATGGGAGAAAAAAAGGGATATATTGTATTTCATCACAACTAAAATCTTCTGCTCTGGGAAAGATATTGTTGAAGAAATAAATAAACCACAGGCTAATACAAAATATTTGCTTAACAGTTACCCAATAAAGACTATATATCCAGAATATATGAAAAACTCTGAAACAATACAAAACACAACAACAACAACAACAACAACAAAAGGGCAATATATTTGAACAAACATTTCTCCACAGAAGACACACAGATGGTAACTAAGCTTGTCAAAAAGTTAAACACCATTTGATGTTAAGAAAAGAAGTGCAATTGAACACAAGGTCGTCCTATACTATATACCTACCAGAATGAGTTAATTTTAAACATATAATAAATACTGATACTATATCACATGTTTGGATGTCAGGAAGTAATATTTTTAGCCAATCACTGAGGTTTTAATGTGATTTAATATGGAATCAGCTAGGAGCACCTGGCTGGCTCTGCCAGTGGAGGATGACTTTTGATCTCGGGGTTGTGAGTTCAAGCCCCTTGTTGGGCGTGGAGATTACTTAAAAAAAAAGTATGAAAACAGCTAATAGAACGCACTTGCTATTGTATTTTACTAAATCATCCTTGATTGATGGTTTTTTTTATTTCTAGCTAATTTCTGTGTTCTCTAACTCATGTTTTCAAATCCTTCCAATATCTAGCCTTCTGCTTTGTAATTTACTAATATAATTTATGATTTAATAAAACTTTATTATTTTAAAGTTTGTTTGACATTATTCTAAGAGATTAAATTACCATATTAGTTTGCTTGTTCTACAGCCTTACTTTATTCTCTGATTTTAGTAACTTTGGAACACTTCACAAGTTATCCCTTCATACTACAGTTGAGCCTTGAACAACGTAGGTTTAACTATGTGGGTCCACTTACACTTGGATTTCTTTTGGTAAATACAGTACAGTACTGAAAGGTATTTTCTTTCTGATTTTATTAATTACATTTTTTGTTTTTATAGCTTATTTTTTTGTAAGAATACAGTATATAATACATATAACATACAAAATATGTGTTAATCAACTGTTTATCTTATCAATTAAGACTTCTGGTCAACAGCAGGCTATTAGTAAGTTAAGTTTAGGGGGAATCAAAAGTTATACACAGATTTTTGACTAGCGGGAGGCACCCTTATTCTCCATGCAGTTCAAAGGTCAACCCTATAATATTACATTAATCCTTTTATCTGCCTTCCCCCATGTTTACGTATGATAGGCATTTTGACTCTCATAAGGACATATATATGTAGTTTGGAGATAGTCAAGGTAGCTTTTCAAGTTTTGTGCTCAAGGGATCTCGGGCATGTTTTTATAGTCTTAAAATACTGTCTTATGTGTAACTAATTGAAGTCTCAGAGCTAAGCCTAATTCATTAGCACTCCTACCTAGAACTGTTTTCCAAAGCGCTACTCTACACTTTACACATTAAATGTTGCTGTAAACTTACTTTCTGAGACCTACATCTTCCAGAACCCCCCTCTTATTTCAAACTTTCCTTCCTAGTGATTCTGCACTATACACTGACTTTCCACTTTCAGGATTTTATTCCTCAGAGTGAAGCCCTATTCTTTTGGAAGGGAATGTATGTTGCATATTTCTGAGATCCTCAGGGACCTAGAGCACCCATCATTTTAGTCTCCTATAGTCTCTTTGTGACATCCGATTGACCCTGGGTGGGGGTGGGGAAGTCCTAAATCTTCAACTTGGGGCATCTAAAGACTTTTCCATTTCACCAGCTTAATTTTGCTGATCATCCTCTCTTTCTCATGTGAGTTTTCAAAATTCCTAGGTTCCAAATATCATAGATCCTATTAAAACTTCCCTTTCCATATTAACCCTGTGTTTGGTGAAAGTGCTGATTTCAAAAGTATTCTGCTGCTTAGGGGTGACTTGATACTTTAAGAACCCTTAATGTGGGATTAATAGAGATCTTTTGCGATGGGCTCTTGTCAAAGGGGTCATTTTTTTTTCTTTCATTTTTGCCTTTGCTCATTTTTAGTTATTTTGTTTGCTGTTGCATGTATATTTCATTTTTGGAAGTGTTTTGGGGGAGCTTCTGTGTTTTATAATGAAAAATTTTTATAATATTTTTCTTCCTTCCTTATCTTAGTTTCTTTCTTTTTCATTCTTTGTGGACTTAAATTTTTAGAGAAGTTATAGGTTCGTAGCAAAATTAAGAGGAAGGAACAGAGATTTCCCAAATACCTCTTGTCCCCATGCATGCACTAACACATCATAACTACCTATAGGCTGCCATTTACCTTCAGGATCACTCCCAGTATTAAATATTCTATGAATTTGAAAACAATGTATAATAACATGAATCCATCATTATAGTCTCATACAGAGTGTTTTTAGTGCCCGAAAATTCCTCTGTGCCCTGCCTCTTCATCTCTCCTCTCTAAACCCCTGGCAACCACCGATCATTTTAGTCTCTGCAGAGTTTTGCCTTTTCCACAATATCATACTGTTGAAATCCTACTGCATGGAGCATTTCAGATTGGCTTCTTCCACTTAATAAAACATTTGTTTCCCTCTCATCTTTTCATGGCTCGAGAGCTCTTTTTTTTTTTTTTTTTTTTTTCCCCCACTGTGTAATCATTCATTGTCTGGAGTACTGCAGTCTATTTATCCGTTCACCTCCTGCAAGACATCAGGTTGCTTCCAGATATAATTCTGGCAATTACAAATAAAGCTGCTCTGAACATCTGTGTGCAAGCTTCTGTGTGAACCAAAGTTTTCGGCTCCTTTGGATAAACCCCAAGGAATGTGATTGCTGGATTGCATGCTAAGAACATGTTTAGCTTTGTAATTCCTTCCCCCTTTCACTGTTATTGTTGGTCATTCATTGCCCGTATATGTAAGCTTACATAAGCGTGCATACACGTAAGATACACACAGAAGTATATGTTATCAAGTACATTTCTATTATTCTATCATTTCACTCTACTCTCTTCTTGATTGAATGTTTTCTAAGAAATTGGATGTGATTCTCATGTGTTCTTCTATAGGGGAAGTGTTTTTTTTCCTCTAGCTTCTTTCTGAAGTTTTTTGATTTTTGTTTGATTTTGTTTTATTCTTGTCTGTACTTAAAAAATGATATGTCAGTGTATAATTTTTATGGCATTTATCTTTCTTAGTGTCTTTGAATGTTCTGGACCTGGATCTGAAATTAATTTGAGGAAATTTTCGGTTATTATTGTTTCAAATGTTACTTCTTTCCTGTTCCACAATCTTTGGATATTCTATCTGTTTGTTTTTCAATCTTTGTTCTCTTTGCTTTTCAGTTTTTGAAGTTTCTATTGAGATGTCCTCACATTCAGAGATTCTCTCTTCTGCCCATTAAAGGCATTCTTCATTTCAGTTAGTGTTTTTGCCCCTCCAGTATTTCTTTTTGGACCTTCTTAGGATTTCCATTTCTCCACTTACATTGCTCCTCTGTGCTTCCAGGAAGTGTACTTGAACCCTTAGAATCTTTAGCATATTAATCATAGTTGTTTTAAATTCCCAAACTGATATTTAATTCCAACATCCCTGCCAAGCCTGGTTCTGCTTTGTGCCTTAAAAGTGCTCTATTCTGCCTTTTAGTATGAAATATAATTATTGTTCTGGGTAGCCAGGCAGGTGTACTGGGTAAAAGGAACTGCTGTAATTGGACTTTTAGTGACGATGTGGTTAGGTGTGGGAGCTGGGGACCTGTTCTATAGTCTCAAGATCAGGCCTCTGTCCTTTAGGGAGCCTGTGCCACCAGACTGAAATTCACAATTGTTCCTTAGTCTTATTCTTCCCCCTTAGGTGGGTCTGGATGGCTAGAGTAAGCTGAAGTTGGATATTTCCCTCCCCGCTCCTTACTTGCTCTGAGAATACGCCAGCAGGGTGGGCACTGGTTAACTCCTTTCTCCTGAGGGCAGGCTTTGGCATTCTTTGCAAATAGTTCCTTCTCTCTTCTCCTGCTGGAAGCAGAGGGATGTTTTCTTCAATATTTACTGTGGGAACCTGGTGGAGCTCCTGAAGGTAAATCTCATAATACTGGAGAAGGGGGGACTCTGTCTGGATACCCCCTGAAAGGTGTTTTTTTTTTTTTTTAAGATTTTATTTATTTATTTGACAGAGAGACAGCCAGTGAGAGAGGGAACACAAGCAGGGGGAGTGGGAGAGGAAGAAGCAGGCTCCCAGCGGAGGAGCCTGATGTGGGGCTCGATCCCAGAACGCTGGGATCAGGCCCTGAGCCGAAGGCAGACGCTTAAGGACTGCGCCACCCAGGCGCCCCACCCCCTGAAAGTTTTAACTCCCAGAGTTGATCAGACTCCACTTTCAGCAATTGGTCAGTCATCACTCCCGTGTTCTTCTCTAGGCGCTGGTTCCCATGGTGTTTTCTGTTCCTGAGTTTCTGACCCGGTAACATTTGATTCCCTCTCTTTGCCTGTTTCTTCAATCTTGGAGGCTACTGCTTGCCCTGTGCTTCCCACTCTTTAAGGATTCAAGAACAGTTACTGATTTTCCTTTTTTTTTTTTTTTTTTTTTTTTTTTGCAGTTTGTTCAGGGTTTTACTTGTTGATAAGACAGAGTGGTGTCTTCCAGGCTCCTCACCTATGGAGCTAGAAACTGAAAGTCTCCAATTCTGTTCTATTATTTATTTCTTTTGTTCTCTTCCATAGTAGAGGATGTAGTCAGACGTCTGGTAACATACGTTGTCTGCCCATCGTGACGAGAGGGTGACTAAAAGGAATTCTTCCTGGCATGCTACATCGTATCATTCAGATTCACTTCCAACATCAGCACAGAGATGAGCTGCGCAAGCTCTGTAGTATGCCTGACCCACCTTGCAGCGTCCTACTTTACCTTCTTTCTCAGTTTTGCTTCTATGCTGAGGAAAAATAGAAATCGGACGGGCAAGAGACCAAGTGACAATCAGAGAAGTAGGAGAACTCGGATTGATTTTACACCGGCGGACCCAGATGAGTTTGTGCTCAAAATTCTGGGCCCCGGGCAATGGGTTATAGGGCTTTTATAGGGGACTGCAGGCAGTCAGGTTCCAAGGGCTATGCTGGCTGCTGGTAGGGGGTTTAAACTGGGGGATTGGGGGGGGGGTTGCTTTAGGCGGGAACAGCAGTGCAGGGAGCCTGCGGCAGGGAGCTTGTTTTTTACAGAAGCGGAAAGGGCTGGTTATCTCTTGCTCCCAGTAGGGCTTCTAGTTATCTCTAGCTTATTGTTAGTAACTTTCCATCTTCTGGGGCCTCCTGGCCTGGGCCTGCTCTGGGCCATTTTTCTCTTCACTCTCCTTGGTGTTTATAGTCCCCAACATCATTTTTCTGTGTCTCCCTGATTTAGTAAGCAGAAGTATTTTGAACAGATAAATACATGACTGATTATCATTTTTCTACCCCAGGTTTCACTAGCTCATCTATAAAGTGAGAAATTATTCACTAGACCTCTTATTTCCAATCCAGCTGTTTATCAGGAGCACCTGGAGAATTGAATAAAAATAAAATTTTTGTGAAGCCTGCTTTGTCTATCAATGTTAAACTTCTGTATGTAGGTTCTAGGGCTGTGTGTGTCTGTGTAGAGATATACATAAATTACCAGGTCATCCGAATATGCCATAGATCAGTATTCAGGAATCACAGCATTGTATGACTTCTGGAGTCATACTGAGCTTTAAATGTCTATGTCTCCTATTCTGCATGCTTATAGCATTTTGTATTTTTTTAATCTCATGAATAATAACCATTTAAGTAAGTCCAAAATTTATATTTTTCTTTTTATACACAGAACTTGATAATGTGAACAGAGTAGACCTATAATGAATGGAATGAATTTGGGTTACTCTAAATCCATGTGCTATAGCTTGCAAAAAAAATGTAGTGTAATTTTATATTTTATAGTTTATCATATATACTGATTTGTTGCAATATAAATAACTTACATTGCCAAGATGAAGAACCTAAGCCCCAGAGAAGTTTAAATACTAGCCCAGTATCAGAGCTATTATATAAAATTATGTCTCATGTCTTAAGAGTTCTCATCTAGTATTAAAACACACATAGATGTGTGTGTGATTATTACCTACATATACTAGAACGTTATTGAGGTGTAACTGACAGGTAAAATGCTGTACCTGTTTAATGTTCACCACTTGAGGATAAGTATACACCTGTGAAAACATCACCACTATCAAGGCCATAAACCTATCTTCACATCTCCAAGTTTCCCCGGCCCCCTTTGTTGCTCTCATTTCATGGTAAAAACATGAGCACAAGATTTACCCTCTTGGCAGATTTTAAGCATATAACACAGTGTTGCTAAGTATAGGCACTATACCAGCACTTACTTAACTTGAGTGATAGAAACATTGTATCCTTTGACCATGACCTCTCCATTTCCCCATCCTCCCACCCATAGAAACCACCTTTATATTCCCTGATTCTAGGAGTTTCTCTATTTTAGATAACTCACAGAACTGAGTTCATACATTATTGGTCCTTCTGTATCTGACTTATTTACTTAACAAACATCGTTCTGGTTCATTCATGTTGTTACAAATGGCAGGATTTCCTTCATTCTGAAAGTTGGATAATCTGTTGTATGTGTATACCGCAATTTCTTCATTCATCTTTCCATAAATAGACATTTTAACGTTGTTTCCATATCTTAGGTATTGTGATTAATATTGCAGTGAACATGGGCCTACACTTGGGCTCTGCCACTCCACAGCGAATGTTATCTATGCAACTAGAATGTTAGCAACACATATCCTAAACAGGAAAGTTCTCATATGGCAGATGCAAAGAGAGAAATGGATAGAAGCCTGCTAACTTTAGGAAACTTAATAGACCTGTATTACATATTTTCAGCTAAGAACACATTAATTAGGACATAAAGGCTTAAATTAAATTTTCAATGAGATTGTTTTTGTAGGTAAGAATGTATAAAGCTTTGACTTTGACAGTTCTCTCTCTTTACAAGTGTAGGGGCAGTATTTATGAAAACTTCCATATATTAATTAGAAGTAAGATCTGAACAAACAAAATTTTAAAAAATTGCATTCTATTTGGAGATGACTAACGAAGATTTCAAAAACTCTCAAACTATTCCATTTAGGCATTTTTAGATGTTACTCAACTACTACTAAGTAAAAAATGGGAAAAATCAGAAATATTGATAATGAAAATATAAAATACTCCCCTCCCACTCTCTCTCTTTTCTTTCCTTCCTCTATGTTCATCTGCTTTGTTTCTTAAATTCCACATGTAAGTGAAATCATAGAGCATTTTTTTTTTAAGATTTTATTTATTTTTTGGACAGAGAGATAGAGACAGCCAGCGAGAGAGGGAACACAAGCAGGGGGAGTGGGAGAGGAAGAAGCAGGCTCCCAGCAGAGGAGCCTGATGTGGGACTCGATCCCAGGACTCCGGGATCATGTCCTGAGCCAAAGGCAGACGCTTAACGACTGAGCTACCCAGGAGCCCCCTATGTCTTTTTTTGACTGACTTATTTCACTTAGCATACTACACTCTAGCTCCATTCATGTTGTTAGAAATGACAAGATTTTATACTTCTTGATGGCTGAGTAATATTCACATATATATACATATATACACCACATTTTATTTATTTTATCAAACAATAAATCAAATATAAATTGATTACATATTATTACATATTATATGAAACAAATGCAATAGTTATATTCAAGAAAGAAAGAATATGAGGATGGTCAATGGAAGTAAATTGCAATTATCTTAATGTAATCAATGAAATCCTCACTAAGAAAAGGCATTTTAAAAAAGGAGTCATGTGAATGGCAGCCGGGAGAGCCTTCCAAATAGGAGAAAAGAAAAGAAGAAAATTGGGGGTGCTGGAGTATATGATGTTGTAAGAGATTGTCTATATTTGTATAGTTAAGGTTGATTTAAATTTAACAATCCCACTTTAGGGAAATATCCTTACGTTGTGTTCTATGTTCTAAGGAGATCATCTTATTGGAACCAAATGGATTTTAACACTTAAAAATAATAGTAATGATAGGGGCACCTGGGTGGCTCAGTCAGTTAAGCATCTGCCTTTCACTTAGGTCATGATCCCAGGGTCCTGGGATGAAGCCCCATGTCGGGCTCCCTGATCAGCAGAGAACCTGCATCTCCCTCTCCTTCCCTCTTGTGCCTTCTACTTCCTCTCAAATAAATAAAAAAATCTTAAAAAATAATAATGAAGATTAAGGAAGGAAGGAGGGAGGGATAGAAAACCAAACCATTTCCAGTTAATTAATCTTTAAGGACGCTGCCCTCAATGAAAATGAGGTCTGTTGGAAGCAGGACTGAACATGAGTACAGTCAGGGTGAATTTCTATACCGTGGTTCTTGGTCTGGCACTGAGGCGTGGTGGCATCTCTAAGGGCATCAAGGGTGATGATGGTCAAAAGAATCAGAGCCAAGGCTGAGGCTGTAGAGGGTTCCAGGAAAACCCACAAAGATGGGCTCGGGCTTAGCTTAGCTTCTGCCAGCTGCTGTATGTCACTCTCTGAAGTGTGCCTGTCTTTCGTCAAACTTGGGTTTAAGTATAATCTTGGTAAATGCTAATGCCTGGTCTCTGTATTTTGTGAGGAAGTGAAAATGGATTTAATGTCCACCATCTCAATGAACTAACAAAAAGGGGAGAGATGCACCCTCACAAGCGGCTTGGTAACGACACCAGAGATTTAAATGTATTGACTGTGCCCCCTGCCGCCAACGCACAGACTTAAGGATGGAGCAGAGTGCGTTTGTCAGGAGACAGATGCCAGAGACTCTAGGGAAGTGGAATGGGATTATGTGAGCTGGACTTTTGCTATCAATTGGGTGGTATTTCTTCAAGCTAGTCAGATATAATTATAAAGTTATTAAGAACTGCAACTATGGGAGACTATCAAGTTTGACTCACATGTGGGTGAAAGGCAATACTATAGCTTTTAAAGGAAAGATCACAGGCATATGTGACTCTTCCAGTATAAATATACTTGTATATAATAAATATGTGTACATATGAATATATTTATATTTAATAAATACATACCAGTGTCCACACACACACACACACACACACACACGTATATTCAGAACACAGAGACACAGAAAGGAACGACCATGTGGAAATCGAAAGAAAAGACTGCCACTAAAAAATAAATAAAAAAATAAAAGGACTGCCACCCACAAGTGAAGGAGAGAGGCCTCAGAGGAAATTCTCCCTCCTGCACCTTCAGACTTGTAGATTCTGGAACAGTGAGAAATGAATATCTGTTGTTAAGCCAGCAGTCTGTGGCACTTCGGTATGGCAGTCTGAGCAAACTAATACATTCACTAACATTTTAATATTCAGACAATAAATGTTCCTAATTTTTCTTAATTTAGTGGTCAATGTGAACCGTATATACATCATTGACATAACCAATTTTTACCAAACAATTTCTTCATCGCCTCTTTTACATCTTTGTTCCTCAAACTGTAGATGATGGGATTCAGCATGGGAATCACAATCGTGTAAAATATCGACACTATCATGTCATGGTCCAGAGCGTGGCTGGAACTGGGTCTCACATACATGAAGAGGATGGTTCCATGATAAACTGACACTCCAGTTAGGTGAGAGCCACACGTAGAGAAGACTTTCCGCCTCCCCTCAGCAGAACGCATCCTCAGAATGGCCAACAGAATGAAAGCATAGGAGATGAGAACGATCAGGATAGTGACGATCTCAATAGCGCCCACGAAGTAGAAGAGCAGCAGCTGGTTTGTGTGGGTGTCAGAGCAAGAAATGGCAAGGAGCGGAGGGATGTCACAGAAGACATGTCTAATTTCATTGGACGCACAGAAGGACAGGCTGAACGTGGCCACCGTGTGTACAGAAGCATGCAAAATGCCACCGACATAGGAAGCCACGATGAGTGGCACATAGACGCTGGGCGACATGCTCACGGAATACAGGAGAGGGTTGTAGATCGCTACGTAGCGATCATAAGCCATGGCAGCCAAGAGAAAGCATTCTGTGGTCCCAAAAGTGACAAAGAGAAACATCTGGGCTGCACATCCAAGGTAGGAAATGGCTTTATTCTCTGCTAGGAAATTGGCTAACATTTTTGGGGTGACAACTGAGGAAAGCAGGCATCCAGGACTGATAACACGCTCAGAAAATAGTACATGGGATTGTGGAGCCAGGAATCCCCAATGACCAATATAACCAGCCCCAAATTTCCTACCAGAGTGAAAAGATAGATGGCTAGAAATAGTACAAATAGGAAAACTTGCAGGTCAGTATCATCTGTGAAGCCCGTCAGCATAAATGTGGTGACCTCAGTCACGTTTTCCATCTGAATCCTGTATAAACCTAAATCTGATGGAGAACTGGCATTTCACCTTTTATCTAGATGTTTTAAAGGTAGTTGTTGTTGTTGTTGTTGTTCATAGAATACACCCTATGTATCCTTGGGTTTGTTTCTTAGAAAGGTACATTGAAATCCTTGGCAGTGAGGGAATAGGCAGTGATGGGCTTGGAAGTTGGGTTCAAGTGAATGCATTATCCTGTATAAATAAATTAAATAAATTATGTTATTAAGTTGTTGGCTAAATTTGCCATGTTAAAAATTATGCCAACAAGTGAGTTGATTTCCAGTTAGTTTCTGTTAAAATTCTCTCACCTGGTTTCATATTGCAAGATCTTAAAATCCTCAAAGATACATGAAGATAGGATTTTAAAAATCTGAAGGTAGTATAATAAAAATTACATACGTGAGTACTAGCCCTAGATTTTGTACAATGAGTGTGAGATTCCTTTTTTCTGTGTGTGTGCCCAGTTGTCAAAATGGGAGCAACAGTATGTATATCACAAAATTGTGATGCATTTAAATGAGAAAAACAATGTGAAATTATTTAATTTAAAAATATTCTCAGATGAGTATAGCGTGGGATGTTAGACTTAATTTCGTCTTGTCATATAGGGTGGCCCTTTCTGACCATCCCGATATTCTATGGTATCAGGCACCTTAAAAATTGTGCTTTGGGCATGTCAGTAAAGTGACAGTAGGTTTACTTGCGTCCCCCTCATGATTTTGTCCATAATAATTTTCCTACAATTTTTAATTTATCTGATTTTATCTGTAGTGCAAGAAGGTGGCTTGTGGATGAAGGCATCCTTTAATCCAAATCATGTCCCAATAGAGCAATTATCTACTTCACTCTAGGGAACTGCAGGGATGAAACACAAAAAAATATAGAGTTTACTTCTTCCAAAATGCTTTTCAAACAGGCTTTCACCAACTAATATTTAAGGAAATTAAAACTGATTGTGTTTATTTCTAGCTAATTTCTGTGTAAGAAATAGGACCTCGATAGACAAAATTACAGACCATCAGTGTTAACAAAATAGACCAATCTGGAAGACTAAAATTGTCAATTCTTCAACTGTAATGCAGTTAGAAAACATAAAGTAGGGTACATCCATGAGAACAATGTTATCATTGCTAAACTTGAGAAGGGAAGCTATGATAGCAGCAACCACGTAATATTAACCACATAATACTAAGGGTCAGAAATTTTGCGTACATGATCTTATGTAATCTGCATAGCAACCTGCAAACTAAATAATTTAGGATCCTTTCATAGATGAGAAAATTGAGAAACAGCCCAACCTATAACCTGCCCAAGGGCATACAGTTAGTTAGTAGCAAAGCCAGGATCCAAGACCAGGTTTCTCTGTCCCATACTTTAACTGTGTCCACTTGACCATGTCACAAATTCATTGTGATATGCCCTAATTCTGGAAATGTTATCTCCTAGAAACAATACAAAATAACATCCTCATGTGTTTGAGTTCTTTTATAAAGCCATCAAGTTTAAGCAGACCATAATTTAAAAAAAGAAAACAAAACTGAAGTGGCTTCTTGATCAAGTAGCTGACTAGTAAAACAAATTTAAAGTCAATGCATTACCTTCCATTTGAAAAAAACAAAAACAAAACAAAACAAAACAAACAAACAAACAAACAAACAAAAAACCATTATGATCCCAAAATGGTTTGTACCCAGTGGTTGGTTGATCGTTAATTTTCTCTCTGTTTAATAATTTTCCTAAATTTGTAATATAATCCCTTATTTCTACTACCTTTATTCCAACTATTATCTTTCATCAAGAAAATGGAATCAAATGTCTAACTTACAAACCTATTGACCTAAATGTGTCTGTAGCCTTTCTTATCCCTGTTATGTTCCCTGGAATTCCCTAATTCAATTTTAACTCAACTCTAAGTTAACTAGAAATGTTTGTTTCAAATTTAAATATTAAAACATAGAAACTAGTTGAAGATTCAAAGTTATGACTTCTGAAATATTGTGTAAGTCATAAGAAAGCCTTTCCTCTTACCTGTGGAAATGAACTGCTCACTCAGTTAAGGTACCCTATGAATGCTAAGCATTTGGACTTTATACCAGGTTCTCGAGCTCTTCTTGAAGTCCACAGGGATGCCCCAAGGAGAAAATACACTAATTATCTTCTGGAACAGAAAAGTCAGATAATTTCATGTTTGTTTGTGTTTGTTTTTTGTTTTTTTTTCCCATAGTAAGTGAATGGTTCTGGAACAATGAAATACAAGATAAAATGATTACATGAATGCCCTTTGGCCTCTGGTATAAAATAATTCTTAGTGCAGAAAGGATAAGCATAGGGCTAGAATCCTAATGCTACAGGATATAATCCTGGCTCTGACAGTAAGTAGCTATGTGCCATGGGGTCTATGACTGAAATTCTCCAAAATCCACTTCTTTCTTCCTGAGAAAATAATCTATTTCCTTGTCTTTTAATAAAGATTACCATATTTATTTAACTTTTAAAGTGCTATCCTTTTTTTTTTTTTAAAGGTTTTATTTAATTATTTGACAGAGAGAGAGAGACAGCCAGCGAGAGAGGGAACACAAGCAGGGGGAGCGGGAGAGGAAGAAGCAGGCTCCCAGCGGAGGAGCCTGATGTGGGGCTCGATCCCAGAATGCCGGGACCATGCCCTGAGCTGAAGGCAGACGCTTAATGACTGAGCCACCCAGGTGCCCCTAAAGTGCTATCCTTCTAAGTGCCGTGAGAAATATATTTAAGCTCACTGAGAGTTTACCAAGGAGAAAGGCTATGAATAAACAGGAAGTATTGAAAGCAGAGATGGGGCAGTATACAGATAACTTTAACATTCTATGTAATAAAACAGGATATTAGAGATCTGGCAGAGATAAAGGTCAAACTTTCTGTGTTGATCAGGGTCTTGTCTTGTCTTGGAAAACTTATATACTCACCTATAAACCAGCTCCTGGTAATGTACTTAAATTCTTCAAAAATTTGTTGAAAATACATTGATGTGTAAGCTCAACACCTAGGGAACCTAAATTAATAGATAGGGAATGTTGGTCATGGAATTTGAATTTAAGAAGGAAGGAAGGAAGGAAGGAAGGAAGGAAGGAAGGAAGGAAGGAAGGAAGAAAGAAAGAAAGAAAGAAAGAAAGAAAGAAAGAAAGAAAGAAAGAAAGAAAGAAAGAGAAAGAAAGAGGGAGGGAGGAAGGAAGGAAGGGAGCTGATACTGATAGGGAACTGAATTATAAATAAAAGATCTATTAATTAAAATAATTAATTTGCAATCCCAAATTATCTATATTTTTAATGCAGTCCTAGTTAAAACTAAAAAAGCATTTTTGCAGATATTAACAGGGGAATTCTACAATTCTACGATATAGAATATTTCTATCACCCATAACATGATTGTTGTTACACCGATGTGTATGTCCATTTAAATTCACGTTATCTGGCACATATAAATGGTAGATTTTCTGTATTTATATTAAAAAAACAATAGCCCCAACTTTAAAAAACAAACAAACAAACAAACAAACTCTTACATAGATTAGCCTTAGCTTCATACTGCGGTTATCTTTTCAGGGGAGATATAGACTAAAAGGTATAAGAGGCTCCTTGGGTTCCGGCCATGTTCTACTTCCTTGGCTTGTTTACAGGGGTATGTTCAATTTAAAAATTCATCAAGCTGGGATGCCTGGGTGGTTCAGTCAGTTAGGTGCCCGACTTTTGGTTTTGGCTCAGGTCATGATCTCAGTGTTGTGAGATGGAGCCCTGCATTGGTTCCGCACTGGGTGTGGAGTCTGCTTAACGTTCTCTCTCTCCCTCTCCCTCCACCCCTCACCTCATCAAGAAATTCATCAATGTGTACACTTAAGACATATGTACTTTTCTCCATGCTCATTTTCTTCAATGGAATTAAAAAGGAAACAAAATATTGTGTCATAACTTTTCTAATAAATGCCATAAACCCTTGTTACTTAAAAACTCTGTATCTCTTATTTTATTTATATACCCACTACTGAGATGGTTATACATTTTTTATGTGTCAATTTTATGTTTGTATGAGTCACATTTCTATTGTTTTTAAAATTATAATTTAGTTCTTTTAGGTCTGTCATTTTCTATCATATTCTTAATTATATTTCTTTACTTGAAATTGATTTTTCTTCATCTCTCTCTCTCTTTACTTTCCTTAATTATACTATTACTGACCACTCAGTCTTACTGAATTTTTTTTTAAAAGATTTTATTTATTTATTTATTTGACAGAGATAGAGACAGCTAGCGAGAGAGGGAACACAAGCAGGGGGAGTGGGAGAGGAAGAAGCAGGCTCATAGCGGAGGAGCCCGATGTGGGGCTCGATCCCACAACACCGGGATCACGGTGCTGAGCCAAAGGCAGATGCTCAACCGCTGTGCCACCCAGGCGCCCCTGAATTTTTGTTTTATTTCCACTTCCTGGTTTATTATTCTGAGTTCTTTGTGTCATATTTGCATATCCTTATGATGTCTTGTTGTCTCATTCCTGACACACTTGATTTTCTTGAGTTCTTAGTCATTTAAAAAAAAATTTTTTTTGGTTTTATATTACTTTAAGATGGATTTGATATGGTTCATTTGATCCTTTTATGGTCTTATTCGATGCTCTGATTTTGAACATTACTTGGTTATTTTTCTCCTTTTTCAATTTAAATATAATTATATGGAGTTCAGTAGTAACCCTTTTTTCCTTCGTTGTGTCAGTATGATGGGCATTTTGACTATCAGAAGGAGGCACATGTGAAGTTGGAGATACATGGGTAGGTTTTCCAGTTTTGTGTTCAAAAAAATCACTCTCGTGTTTTTATGATGGTCTTAAAATATTCTTGTACAGCTCCTTTAAGTCCCAGAGCTAAGCTTTCAGGAGTACTTTCTGCCTGCTGTTCCTTGGGTCTAAGCAGATGTTGCCTTCTCCAGAATACTCTATACTTTAGACTTGCACACGCCTCTAGCAATCCTTTTTGGGTCCTCCATCTTTCAGAAGACCCTCCATTGTTGAAACTTCCCTTCCTAGTGTATTTGCCCTACCCAACTGACATGCTTCTCAGCATTTTCTTCTCCTTGAAGCCTTGTCCTTTTCAAAGGGAGTATGTGCTGCATATTTCTGAGATCCTTTTCAGTCTCTCATGGATCCTTCATGACACTGATTAAGCCCGGGTAAGAGCAGGGACTATCCAAAAAAATTCAAGAAAAATAAAAATTCTACTGGGTGTCCCGGTAGACATAGGTCTACAAGTGTTAAATGTCTGGATTTTGGTCCTATCTCTCTCTCTCTCTCTCTCTGTGTGTGTGTGTGTGTGTGTGTGTGTGTGAATTGTGTATGTATATATCTGTTTTCAACCAATCAATAGATATGTTTATTTAATCTGAGTAAATGCTAAATTAGCATTTACGTTTTACAAAATTACATGATTTATCAAGTCCCACAGAGCTTTAAGCTTTTAATATCTCCTCCACATTTCTATAGAATTTTGGGGGCTTTTCCTACTACCTTCAATAATAATCCAACAGACTCAAAATGTATACTTTTAAATGTATACATTAAAACCACACACTTTATAATTTGAACAGAGTAAAAGTGTAATACATTTGATTAATTCTAATAAAATTGCTTCTATTGCCAAAATGAGGAAATTGCTTCTTAGGGAAGTTAGTTCTAACCAAGTGTCAGAGCTATTATATAAGTGTATTTCTCAAATCTAAAGATTTCTTATCTATTGTCAATATATACCTATTTTTTCTTAAGGCATTATTTTAAACCAGAAATCAAATAAGTATTTATTTTATAAAACATTAACATGTAGTAGATTATTCCAGACCTCTTACTTTTTCATTATTGAGTAAGTTCTTGGGCTGTTATTTTGAACCAAAGATAATTGGGGCATATTCCTGTTGGGGCACCTCCCGTGGGGTTTATAAACAGCTGAGTAAGTGGATATAACCAATCTAAATGAACCATATTCATAATGAACGTAAACCTACCTTTGCTGTTCTGTAGGGAAGAGAAATTTTCAGATAATTTGCAGAATATATAGGATGTGAAACCTCAAACAACAAAGTCAAATATGCTATGACATCCCCAATACTAAAGCCTTGTTGCCTGTCGCATAGGTGAATAGAAAGCATTTATCACCAACCAGATTCATGCAAAGTCTGGCTACAAATTGGAAAATAGCGCTTCCTGGCATAAAACAAAGGTAATAGAAAATAATGAATTTCTGTTTGTAAAAGTAATAAGAAGGCTCCCAGTAGATGGATGTGTTCATTTTCCTCATGTGAGAAGACAGACCAGTTCGAGTAAAACAAGATAAAATTTATCAATAGGAGCCCAGAAGACACTTGACTCATTCAACTCTCTGGGGGCTTATAGTTTGATACAATAAGGAAAATAACAATTCTTTTATTTTGTGAGCCAGTTATTGTAGAAGCCACTTCACAATGTTCTTTATCTTGTTATGTTTCTCTAGTCCTAATGACTTAAAAAATATTCAAATACATAAAAAGCCATGTTAAGTTTTACGTCCGTGGAGGTGTTGGGGAGGAAAGTCAGTTGCGAATGAAGCAGTGGCATAATAAGAAACAATGGAAAAGGTGAAAAGTGCCTGCTGTCTGAGGGAGACCTGGGAATGAATCCTGCCCTAATTCTATAGGTGAGTAGATTGTAGCAAATAATTTTACACAATTTCTGAAAGGTTTAGAATTCTGGTGTGAATTCCAATGTTGTGTTCACTGTTAGACTATTTTGTGTTCGTATGTTATAAGAAAAACATATTTAGCTGTTCAGTTTGTGGTTTAATGTGATTTAAAAGGATAATAGCTAATAGAATTCAGTGGTAAATTAACCATTTGACCTCACAACTTTAGAAATGACATAAGTTGAGCCAGTGAGTAAACACTCAAATATTCCATTTAATTCTGCAGTGATTGGCGTGAACCTTTGACCCACCATCCTCCCACCGTCTTCTGATCAGCTGCTGGGAAATTATGCTTTGCCATGAAATAAATATGAGGACAGAGTTCACTATCCCTGAGTTGCACAACTGCTCACTTTTATCATATTAATATGAGTTACAATTTTATTAATATCTTCAAGCTTGTTCCATGAGGTATCGGCATGAAGAATGTCACTGAAGTCACCATTTTTGTACTGAAGGGCTTCACAGATAAGCCCGAGCTGCAGACAATCTTGTTTTTCCTGTTTCTAGCAATCTACCTCTTTACTATGATGGGAAATTTGGTTTTAGTTGTTTTGGTCATTGGGGATTCCCGGCTCCACAATCCCATGTACTATTTTCTGAGCGTGTTATCATCTGTGGACGCCTGCTTTTCCTCAGTAATTACCCCAAATATGCTAGTAGATTTTATATCAAAGAATAAAGTCATTTCATTCCTTGGATGTGCAGCCCAGATGTTTCTCGCTGTCACTTTTGGGACCACAGAATGCTTTCTCCTGGCTGCCATGGCTTATGATCGCTACGTAGCAATCTACAACCCTCTCCTGTATTCCTTTAGAATGTCGCCCAGAGTCTACGTGCCACTCATCGTCTCCTGCTACGTTGCTGGCATTCTTCATGGTACTTTACACACAGTGGCCACGTTCAGCCTCTCCTTCTGTGCGTCCAATGAAATTAGACATGTCTTCTGTGACATCCCTCCGCTCCTTGCCATTTCTTGCTCTGACACCCACACAAACCAGCTGCTAGTCTTCTACTTCGTGGGCGCTATTGAGATCGTCACTATCCTGATCGTTCTCATCTCCTATGCTTTCATTCTGTTGGCCATTCTGAGGATGCGTTCTGCTGAGGGGAGGCAGAAAGTCTTCTCTACGTGTGGCTCTCACCTAACTGGAGTGTCAGTTTATCATGGAACCATCCTCTTCATGTATGTGAGACCCAGTTCCAGCTACGCTCTGGACCATGACATGATAGTGTCGATATTTTACACGATTGTGATTCCCATGCTGAATCCCATCATCTACAGTTTAAGGAACAAAGATGTAAAAGAGGTGATGAAAAGAGTATTTCAAAAAATTGGTTTATTAATTAATTATATTTTTCAGACTAAACATTAAATCGAAACAAATTAAGAATGCGGTACATTGTCTCCAGCTGAAGAAATTATGATAAAAATATTTTGTTTCAGTTTATTAGTGTCTTTCTAGTCATCGTAAATTTTTTAAAAACAGAGATTGTAAACGAAGGCTCTATATGCTCTGAAGGAGCATGTAGGACATGGTGCTGTTTCTCCCGTAGCCAGGATTCACAGGTCCAGGATTCAAAAGGTTGCAAAGGAAGTGGCACCACTCACTATTATGCCTAGTGATCTACACACAAAATTTTGCTCCCTGTACCTATAACCTTACAGTTTCAGGAACAAAGATTAAAAGAGACAATGAAAAATGATTTAAAGAGAAATTATTTCATAAATAAAGGACATTTTTAGCATTGAGTAAAACCAAAAAGTACGTTGGTTGTTTGTCCCTGCTTTTAAGCACATTGGTACATGGAATGAAAGAATACACTGATTTTTTTCACTTTGCCAACTGCATCATTTGGCTTCCAGAGTATAATTTATGGGGTATGGAAAATCATCTTTAAGTCATTGGCAGAAATAAGAGAGAAAGGAATATATTTAAAATGGTTCCCACTATATTTGATAATTTATTCCTTTTACTGAAACACATAGAGTTGTCAGATTTTGAATATGAATGATAAATAAGATGAAGGCAAAGTAAAAAGTAAAAAAGAGGGAAGAAGGGAGAGAGAGAGGAAGGAAGAAAGGAAAAAAAAAAGAAAGGAAGGAAGGAAGAAATGAGATCAGTTTTATCAGTTATATCTATGCTGATTCTGAGATTTTGTTACATTTTCAAGAGGTGAAACTACAATCCCAATAAATATTGCACTGATACGTGGGGCATTAAGTAGAAATTACAGCACTGGTTGGGATTTAAAATGGTGTATGAATAGGTGAAGGGATTAAGAGTATATTTGTCTTGACAAGCACTGAGTAATATACAAAATTGCTGAATCCCTGTATTTTACACCTGAAATTAATGTAATACTGCATGTTAACTGCACTGTAATTAAAAATTTAAATAAATAAATGTATAAATTTTCCACTTTCACTCAGGATGTGGAAAGCTGCAAATAATGTTTTAAAACATCCAGATAATCTACAAATTATAACGTTTCATGACTCTGTCAAAGAGCGGAGTTTGAAAACATCCAAATAATCTGAATTACCAGGGGAGAAAAGCCCCTCCAGGAGGAGACGAGACACAGGAACTGTTTCACCTTCAGAAAGGGTGGGAGAATGATGTGGCCACCATGCAAGAATATAGGAAGAAATTAGCTAAATAGACATACATGTATATAGATATCTATATACAGAGAGATCATATATATAAATTATATATATATATACACACACAGAGAGAGATGTTAATAATATGTTAATAATACATATATATACAGAGAGAGAGAGAGAGAGAAATATGTTAAAGCCAGGTTTGGGCTATTGGGAAAAGAAGAGAAGCCTAGAAAGAGAGAATTTACCTTCACTATAAGTCTCTGCTGTACGCAGCCATGAATAGTAAGAATAGCTCATAAGAATAGTAATAAAAGGAACTTTTCCAAAACAGGTGTTTCTAGGTGTCTTGAAAAGATTTAATTACTAGGCTAAAAGGTCTAGTGGACAGGTGCTTGGGTGGTTCAGTTGGTTAAGCATCTGATTCTTGATTTAGGCTAGGTCACGATCTCGGGGTTGTGAGATTCAGCCCCATGTCCAGCTCCATGCTCAGCCCAGGGTCTCCTTGAGATCCTCTCCCTTTCCTTCTGCCCCTCCCCATGCTCATTCTCTCTCTCTTTCTAAAGTAAACAAACACATCTTAAAAAAGTAAGATCTAGTGGAGACAGTAAACAATATATATGTGAGTATATATTTCATCAGATAGATGGAAACCCTAAAGAAGTGTCCAATGCTAGGCATTCAACACATACCCACACACTCTCAGTATTAGAGACAAACAATTCTTTCAACAGGATCATTAGTAAATCAAAAAAGATGAAAAAAATCAGAAAACTTGAAGATAGATAAACAATAGAAATTAAGCAAACAGAATGAAATCTATAGAAAAAAATAAGAATAAAAGTATCTAACAATTGTGACATAATATCAAACAGTCTAATATACATAACAAAAATAGAGAAGGAGTGAATCATAAGAAATATTTGAAAATATAACAGCCAAGGGACTTTTCTAAAATTAAGGAAATATCAAACCATGAGTCTGAAAGGTCAGTAGACCCTAGGAAGGAAAAATACAAAAAGCAAACCAAACAACAAACAAAACACACCTAGACTCATTAGTATCGCTGATTAATAATAAAGATAAATAGAAAATTATGAAAGCATTCAGAGGAAAATGCATGTCACATACAGAAGAAAAATATAAGGATTACAGTGGATGCCATCAGAAATGATTCACACCAGATATAATGAAGAAACACATTTAAAATAGTGAAAGGTAGTCACTGCCAATCCAGAATTTAATATCCATAGAAATGTTTGAAATATCTTAGAAATATAAAAACAAAATAGACTTTTCAGGAAATAAATATACACATACTGAAATAATTTATATCCAGCAAACTTGTGTTCCAACAATTATTCAGCCAAAAGAAGTATAACAGAAGAAAATATGTGTCTACACAAAGAAATTAATAAAACCAAAAATATTAGAATGAAGATAAATATAACAAATATTGGATATTTAATTGTAATTTCTTTAAAGAGTAAATGACTGAAGTAAAGCTATGCTGATGCATTTTGGTTTAAATTATCCATGAAAGTAGAATTTATGACAAAAATAGAAAGAAAAATGAAGAATTTGGTCTTTACTGCTCTAAGTTTCTGATATTAAAAGTTATGTCATATGTTATTCTAGGTCAACTGTGGTATATTAAATAACGCGTATTATAATTCCCATGGTCACCATTGAAAAGAGAGACGATACATATTATCAATAATCAGGAATGAAAAAAGGATGTCACTTGGTCCCCACAAATATTAAAAGGATAATAACAGGGTGCCTGGGTGGCTCAGTCAATTAAGCGGCTGCCTTCGACTCAGGTTCTGATCCCAGGTTCCTGGGATCTAGCCCCGCATATGGCTCGCTGCTCATGGAGGAGTCTGCTTCTCCCTCTCCCTCTCTCCCCTGCTCATGCTCTCTCTCTCTCTCAAATGAATAAATAAATAAAATATTTTTTAAAAAAGGATAATAATAGAATATTACAAACAACACTTTGTTAATAATTTTGAAAATTAAATGAAATATACAATTGCTTAAAGATGCTCCCATCAGAGGAAATGGGTGACCTGAATAGTCCTATATCTATTAAATAAATTGAATTACTCCTTAAAAGTCTGTATGAACAAAAATCAGGGAATTATTTTCCCAATGTGACAATTTCCCCTTTCTCTCAGACTGCAATGTGCAGAGTGCTTTTCAATGATGCTGAAAAGGACCAGATCTGGAACAGCAATGCCACAGCATAGAAGCAGCCTAGGAGCCATCCACAAACCTAGCCAGCTAAACTCTGCTACGTTCTAATCGAGGGTACTTGTTTCTTCTTTGCTGAGACACTGTTTCCGAATCCCTTTGCTATACCACCATATCCTGTGCCTTGACGATTACAGGTTTTCTCTCCAGAACAATTCTATCGTCAGATAAATTGTTCCTTTTTTTTTTCCAGAATCATCTTTCTGTAAGTAGGATTGTGCCTGTATGCTTGAGAAAATTTAGTTAGCATTGTCAAAATCGTGCTTTCTTCCACCAGCAACTCTAGAGTCCAGAAACATCTACCTCTTAGCAGCCGCTGGTGTTTTACTTAATGCTTTCTTTACTATGATGGTGAATTCTCTGTTTTCACATCTGATAATAGCTGTATTCTCAGCCCAGACTGATGTTGAAGAATGTGAGTTCTAGAGCTGAATGGTCTCAGTTCTAATGTGGGCTTGTTCTTTAACGTGGAGTGACCATGAACCAGTTACTCAATCTCTTTGTGCCCCAGGCTTATTATCTGCAAAATTCTTTCTTCAGATACATTTATTAAGGCAGTTTTCTAGATGATGGGGTACAACATTGAAGTAAGTAAAAATCCTGGCTCATGATATAGGGGCAATAGGGGAGGAATGCAAGAAACAAAAGGCACAAGATAAATATGTAAAATGTTAGTTGGGGGAGCCTGGGTGGCTCCGTTGGTTAAGCGTCTGACTCTTGATCTCAGCTCAGGTCTTGATCTCAGGGTCATGAGTCATGAGTTCAAGTCCCATATTGGGCTCCACACTGGGCATGGCACCTACTTAAAAAAAAATGCACACTATGTGTGTGTGTGTGTGTGTGTGTGTGTGTGTGTAAAATAAGTCAAATATGTATCTTTATTAGTTGGAGAGAAACAGTTATGGGAAACAAATGAAGCATAGAAGAGGGCGAGAAGCAGGTAGAACTTTAAATCAGGTGATAAGGGATATTCTTATTAAGTAAAGAATAAGAAAAAATCATACATTTGTATATGAAAAGGAAGTTGCAGGGTAGAGAGAAGAAAAGGGAAAATTCTAGGTACTACCGAGACTAACGTGCACAGAGAGAGTTAGGAGTCCTTTTTTTTGTTTGTTTGTTTTTAAGATTTAAAAGGTTTATTTATTCATGTTAGAGAGAAAGCAAGCACAAGCAGTGGAGGGGCAGAGGGAAAGGATCAAAGAGAGAGAGAGAGAAGCCGGCTTTCTGCTGAGCACAGACCCTGATGTGGGCCTCCATCTCACAACCTTGAGATCAAGACCTGAGCTGAAATTGAGTTGGATTCTTAAAGGGCTGAGCCATCCAGGTGCCCAGGAGGGCATGTTATTGAGATAAAGTAAGCATGATGGACAGAATGACAAGGAATGAGTTACTAGATGTAAGGGGTGGAGACAGCATCATTTTGGACCAGTGGGTTCCTGTAAAAGTTCTGGTTTCATTCTTAGTGGGAGGAGAGGTCTGGTAGGATTTGTGGAAGCAATATGATCCAACTTACTGTTTTACCACTCTGGCCCTTGCAATGAGATTAGATTCAAGAGAGCTAAATTCAAACAGAGCAACAAGCCGGGGGCCTGCGGCAGTACTTTTGAAAGTGTGGTCCCTCGGGCAAGTGTGGTGGCAGAGAACGTGCTGAGAGATAGACTCTGGCTATAGTCTGTATTCAGAGTCCACATAGGATGCTGTTGGAGTGGATGTCAGGTGTGTGACATAACAAGATAATTGTGGATTACTCTTAAATCTTTGCCTGAAGGACTAGAAAGATTGCTTTCCATTATGTGAGATTAGCATTTGGATATTGCTAGTACCTACCTGAAAGTTATCTTGCGAAGATAAATTATGATAACATATACACGTATATATGCCTCTGGCTTTGTTTGGCACACAGTAAATGCTCAACAAAATATGTTATCACCATATCTATCAATTATTTGGAAGCAGACACAGCTTCTCATATTTTTGTTATGCTCTATTCTACTCTTATTTTCTTTATCATATTTGTATTAAATAGCATTTGGCATGGCAAGAAGAATATGTCTTAAATTATGTCCGGGCATATCTTACATAAAATATGGTATGCACTAATATAACAAGGAATTTCAGAGGGCAAAGACAAACAGTCTAAATCTTTTATATAATGCATAGGTTATATTACATATATGTAATAACATACACACTTTCTAAATTATATTATAAATAAGATGTGGTAGCCCTACTTTAATTACAATTTGATTTAATTTAATTACCATCTATTCAACTTAAGTGCTATCCACAAAATCACAGAATCTCTTGGCCATCTTTGCCAACTCAAACCAACTGGATACATTTCCTAATCACAAAAGTAGACATCAACAGAAACAAGGTGAAAAGATAGTGTATAGAAAAGACCAGAAAAATGAAAAGACCTATAAATATATTAAATGACATAGTACAGCTGCAAGATGAATTATCAGCCAAAAAAGCGTATTATTGAGCAATAAATATTTATCATATACTTATTAGTAATTGCAAACAAAAACAAATAACAGTAGCAATAAAGAAAAGTCTAGACCATACAGATATCAAAGCAAAAATAAGTCATGATAATCTTAAGTGGCACTGATATACGAGAATGGAAATTTTAAAGTAAATTAAATGGAGGAAAATGATGCATATTTAAAATTTTGAATTGTTGACACTTTTGAATTGGTGAAAAATTTTTTAACTTTTAACTTTTAAATGAGAATTTGCACTTTTGCACTTTATTTTAAACCTTTAAAAAGTATTTAGGAAAAATAATCAACTATAATTACATTTCAGAAATAAAAATTCTATAATATTATTGCTTGAAATGAAAACTATGTAGTCACAAGAGTTTAAACAAAAAAAAATCAAATACTTGGAAAATGGAAGAATACATTCTTAACCTCTACATAGCAGAGAAAATTAGACTGGTGATGGGTAGTGAGGAGGGCACGTATTGCATGGTGCACTGGGTGTTATACACAACTAATGAATCATCGAACTTTACATCAGAAACCAGGGATGTACTGTATGGTGACTAACATAATATAATAAAAAAACATTAAAAAATTAAAAAAATAAAACGAATTCGGATTATATAGAGGTAAAAAGGAAAGGTAAAGGAAATCTCAGTAGTATGACTACAGTTTACAGGTTGCTACAAATTCTGAATTCATTGTTATTTCTTGGCTTTACAACTTGTCTCTGTTGAAAGAAAATTAAAACAAATGAGTCAAATATTTAATTCAACATTTATTTTTAGTGACCATAGCAAACCTATAAAAATTAGGAGAAAGGAATAATGTAAAAAACAAAACAAAACAAAAAAAAAAAAACACAGAAAAGCAGCGTTTACTGAAGCTTATTGGCAAGTCACAGAAAGGTAAGGTTTTTAAATAATTATCAGGTAGCCACCAAAGAGATATCACTGCATACAGATTTTTGTATTGATGCATTTGCATTTCAGATCCAAAGCTGTGCAAGATGACAGTCTTGATTTTTTTTCCCAAATACCCATAACACATTCACCTCATATTTCAGTGACAAAGGCATTATCAAGGGTTATACTCGTAAGTGTACATAGAAAGCTGTAGAAAAGTGCATAGAAAATGACAGAAATTTTGCTTATATAAGTAATATATGCACATGCATACCTAACTATAGACCCAGAGGAACACACACAAAACAGTTACTGACTGCTAAGGCATTTCTATGCCCTTCTTGCATGGTTTCCATGGTGAGCTTGTTCTCCAATGTTAACAGACACCATCTTAAAATCAAAATTGTGAAGTGTTGAGTTTTTTCCTTAGTTGTTTTTCAATTAAATTAGCCAAAAGTAACTTATAAAACACGAGTGAATATTCTTTTTTTTAAGATTATTTATTTATGTATTTATTTATTTTGGTGGGGGGAAGAGCCGAGGGAGAGGAAGAGAGAGAATTTCAAGCAGACTCCCCACTGAGTGTGGAGCCCAATGCATGGCTCCATCCCACGACCCTGAGATCATGACCTGAGCTGAAATCAAGACTGTACACTTAACCAACTGAGCCACCCAGGTGCCCCACAAGTGAATATTCTTTAAGAAAAAGCCATCGTGCATTAGAAAATATGACAGGAAGGGCAATGGGTGGCTCAGTCAGTTAAGCATCTGCCTTCAGCTCAGGTCATGATCCCGAGGTCCTGGGATAGAGCCCTGCATTGGGCTCTCTGCTCAGCAGGGAGTCTGCTTCTGCCTCTCTCTCTGCTGCTCCCCCTGCTTGTGTGCTCCTCTCTGTTTCTCTCTCTCTGTCAAACAAATAAAATCTTTAAAAAAATATTGCATGAAAGTAAGCCTTCTAATGATATTGGCCAGCATTTATTAGAACTGCCTTGAATGCTTTACACCCATTATCTGATTTATAATTAATTATAAATTAGTTATATGGCCCTGGAATCATTATTAATCTTGTGCAGTTGAGGAAACTGAGGCTGATCTATTAAGGGTCATACAGCTAAACGGGTAGCAGATTTAGAATCTAAATCCTGGAATGTTTGATTCCAAAGCAAGCTCTAGTAATTACTCTGCTGTATTTTTTCTCCATATAATAAATGAAATAACTTCTGAAACTGCTGTCATTATGCCCAAAATGGAGTTTTTTTCCATAATAAAATTCTCTGAAGTTGGACTATTCACGGGAATTTGTATGATATTGTTTAAAAGAAGACAACTATATTGTCTCATTTTGCATATCAGTTGCGCTTAGAAACACATATTTATTTTTTAAAGATTTATTTATTTATTTATTTAAGAGGTGGGGGAGGAGCAGAGGGAAACGAGAGAGAGAATTGCAAGCAGACCCCCTTCTGAGCATGGAGCCCAACAAGGGACTGGATCCCTTGACACTGAGAACATGACCTGAGCCAAAACCACGAGTCCAAGGCTTAACCCACTAAGCTAGCCAGGTGCCCCCAAACACATATATTTAGATCATAGTTTAAGCTATGCTTCATGGCTTTCTATTATAACTTGGAATTTCTAAAGACATCTTCCAGGAAATATCTGAGATCATATTTGGTCAAGTAAAGAATGGTTCGATGGAAATAAAAACAAATTGAAGGAGCCAATTGGTTTTGCAGACGAAGGAAATACACTGTAAGGAAGAGGAAAAGCGATGAGCTGAAAAGTTCAGCATTGCTTATTTCAATTGCCTGGAGCCCTCTGCCCTCTGCATGACTCTAATGAGAGCATTTTTCACTTCTTTGTTCCTCAGACTATAAATGAGTGGATTCAGCATGGGGATCACAATAGTATAAAAAACAGAAGCCACTTGATCCTTTCCCAAGGAGTAAGACCTACTTGGCTTTAAATAAGTAAAAATCATAGTGCCATAAAAGATGGTGACACCCAGGAGATGAGAGGCACAGGTAGAGAAGGCTTTTCGCTTTCCTGAAGTAGAAGTAATTTTCAGGATAGTTGACAGAATGGACACGTAGGACACAGATATTGTGATAAGAGACACCATTAGGGTGGAACCAGCAACAATAAATATCATGATTTCGATGTCATGTGTGTCAGTGCAAGACAGGGCTAAAACTGGGGGTGTGTCACAGAAAAAGTGATGGATTACATTGGAGTCACAGAAATGCAATCTGCTCATGCAAAGCACATTGACAGAGGAGTCCGCAAAGCCAATCACATAGGACCCAAAGACGAGGGAACAGCAGAATCTTGTGGACATAACCACGGGGTAGTGCAGAGGATTGCAGATAGCAACATAGCGATCATAGGCCATTGAGGAGAGAAGGAAACATTCCGCGGCCCCCAAGAAGACGAAAAAGTACATCTGGGTGAAGCAGCTCCCATATGAAATATGCTTGGTGGAAGTCAGTAGGTTCTCTAAGGTTTTAGGTATGATGACAGTTGAGTAACTGAGGTCAAGAAACGACAGGTGACTAAGGAAAAAATACATGGGGGTGTGCAGCTGGAGATCCAGGCGGATTATCAGGATCATTCCTGCATTGCCCAGCACAGTAACCAGGTATATCAGGAGAAACAGCACGAAGAGGACCAGCTGGATCTCGTCAGAATCTGTCAATCCCAGAAGGATGAAGTCAGGCACCTGTGTGTCATTCTTCCTACCCATAGTGTCAACTGCCATGAACTGGGAAGAAATCAAATTTGACACTTNNCAGGAATGACTTCAAAAAGGTTTGTGTTTGTATGAACCACATGGCATATTTATAACTGTGTTTCTAGAAATCGATGATGAGTGGTTTAAAGACTAGGACTGAAAAAAAAATTAACTTGATTGCCAAATATAAAAATAGGCATAAATTGATATTTGAATACAGTATAATTAAAGGTAACATACTGAATAATTAAAATGAGACTGATACAGTTCTAAATACTTCTTAATGCATTTAGTCCTCCTGAGACCATTATACCATAGGTGCCACTGTTGGCCACGTTTTTTAATACAAGTGAAAGGGCACAGGTTAAGTAACTTATCCAGAGTCAGTGCTACTCAGTGTTGGCACTGTGATTCTACCAAGATAGACGGACTCCAGAAAACATGCACATAATACATATTCCTGTTTATAATAAATTTCAGCAAACCTGAAGAAAAAGTTAGATACATAACACATGTTGATATAAAAACAGTTCTAGTGCATTATTCACTGTCCTTTTTTCTAATATTATTTAATACAAATGACAAATTTTAAATTTAGGAGACTTTAGTAAGATACAATAAAATTACAGGCCACATATTAGTTTTAATTTCCAAAAGATATGAAGTTGTCCTGACCTGATCATTCAAAATTAAATTTCTAAAATATGTTCATTATTTATAGACCCTGATTCCGTTAAGTCTATATTTCTGATTTCATAAATCCTGGCATTATTTGGGGTAAGATCTAAATGACATGTGTATGCAGACTTCTAATTTTGAGAGAATAATACTTACTGTGAACCAAAGTTGGAGGAAAGAAAACCTTCCAATATTATCTGCCTAGTAGCTTGTCAACCTCAGGTTGCTCGCAAATCAAATTTGATAACCATTTGAGTCGAAAATTTCTGTGATATAATATTTGGGTTTTTTTAGATAAATTCTTTTTAAATTTTAGTGTATTCATTTTGTTTTATTCTGAGATAAAAATTAATCAACCTAGAAATTTTGTTCAGGTCCTGATCAAATAGAAAATTTGCCAGGAAATTATTTCTAAGAAGAATACCAGGAAGTTACAGTGAACATAAGCAGAGCGGAGTAAGTCCTGCTTTTAATCCTGGTCATTCCTGGCCACCTCATATACTGGGGACCTAAGATAATTTGATGTATGGTCATCCCTGTGGACCAATTTCCAAGGAAGATTGCTTGGCATGTTTCCAAAGACAAAAGTTCAAGGACTAAATGCAGCTGTGTTGGGTTTGAGAAAATAGTTGCCTTTTCCCTTAGAAGCCACACAATGAAGAGCCTGATGGTTTGATTTTCCTTCGTGATGCTCTAAATTTTTTACTGGGACAATGAAGAAGCTTTTTCTTTTTTCTTGCTCTCAAATTCATCAATTGTTATCTAAGTTTTATCATCGTATTTCCTGTATTATGTTTGTGGGGAAGGAAAAATAATATTTCCCTCTACTTTTCTAGATTCTTGGTTGAGACAACCACCTCCTCCTACAATAAAAAACATACTAACAAAAGAAAAACAAAAGTTTAACAACCTGTATATGTCTTGTATACATGGGAAATTATAAGCAGAAAGAGTTATGGGTCCCCCAATAAAGAAACAAGACGAAGCTTTCTTGACATAAGAAAAATCATTTTAGGCCCTGGTCATATTGTGATCTATGCCTGACCAGCACTTCTTAACCAAAGAATATTCTTGAGGTATTTGTGCAGAATTTAAACCTCTTTGAGCACTCAAAAACTGGACTAATTGAAGCCAGAGAATTGATGACACTAACCCTTGTCTGCCCTCCCTGAATTTTGTTCAACCAGGATCGGGACTCTATCACCTTAAGATGACTTTTTCCCCAATTCTATGCTGAATTCCCCATTGTGTAAGTTCCTTCCTGAATATGCATGCACCCTTAGCCTAAAACGTCCCAGGTTTTGTTGTTTTAGGAAACACTGTTCTGGGAAATATTCGCAATGTTCTCCTTTACTTGTTGCAGATAAAACCCTTCCTTTCTACTCTTTGGCTTCCTTGTGTCTTTTGGCTCAACACCCACCAAGAAGTGAACCCAGCTTCAGGTATCAAGATGACCAGGAAAATTAGCACCTCAAGTGGCCCAAGTCACCACCTTAAGTTCCATCTCCTGCTAAAGACAAAAGATTTTAGGGGTGGAGGCCAGTTATAGGAGGTTAAAGGCAGAAGAAAAATAATTAAATTTCCTTACTACCTTACAGCCTATTGACAAGTCCATTAAACAGGCAGAGGGACATTCCTCTAGTAACTTAGCTGTCTAGATGTTGATACTTTGTTAAGGGCAAAAGGCAATTTTAATCCAACCCCCAGTCCCCTGTAAGTCTACTTTAACATATAAAATTCCTTTAGAAACTTCCTTTATCTGTACTCTCTAAGATACACATTGCCCAAGCATATGGCCCACTGATCTACATCTGAAGGGTCTCATGACTAAGGTTTTATTAGACAGTAATAAATGACCTTTTCCCAATAATTGCTAGCCCCCTCAAGGTCCTGAAAACCTTGCTTCCAAAATTCCTTAGAAGCTTAAGCTGTCCCTAGCCCCCTCCCAACTTAAAATCATACAATAATTTTTCTTCTGCCTTTGTTTCCCACAGCAGTTACCAGGAAAATCACAGTAAATAAGGGTTTGGTTGTTATGCAGATTTAAGTCTATGCCTTCTCCATTCACAGAAGTTTCTAGAGATTTAGTTACCCTCTTCTTCTTGGAACAAAGAGGGAGACATTTATACAAATAGAAGAGAGTGCTTGGAGACAGTTGGACTTACTCTCTTAAAATAATATTTTTTTTCAGATAAGTCTTCAGTGATAGGGTCACACTGAAAGAAATGAAGTAGATATCCGCAAAAATATCTGGAGGAAGTGAGCTTCAGGCAAATGGACTAGTACAAATAACGTTCCGCAAAATTAGTTCCTTCTTCCCAAAGCCGAGGTCCATCTTGTCAGTTCAGATGGAAGAATGAACACGAGGTTATATGAACCCCAGGCATGGGACCACTCAAGGAACACGTAGGCCTAAACTCAAAGGATAAAGATGCTTATCATTCAAAGGAACCTGTAGGACAAGTAGTTAACTAGCATTACCCTAGGGATAGAATCTTCAGGTGCACCTAATGAACTCTAACATAAAGATATATTTTCAGATTCTGAGTCTCTTGAAATGGAAGCGACTTCCAAAGGACCAGATGAAGCAGCACCAGAACAGTTGCTAGGATGACCTCAGGGACCTCCAGTCAATGCATTCACCTACTCAGGAGATCACTGCCACAAATGTTGCCCTCAAAAACCCTCACTTGCAAGGCATCACGGTCTTTGGGACTTTAGAGCATTAGCTCCTTGTTCTCCTAGGTGGCACCACTCCAAGAAATAATAGCCTATCTTTCTCTACTGCAAAGGCTCAGGGTCTGTTTTTATTGGTTTGCTGTGCATTGGTTGGACAAGCTCTCCCTTGGTTTAGTTACATTCCTAATGTTTTACATCACTTTATTTTGGTAAAGATTATGTAAAAATATACTGGAGTTTATATTTTTTTCCTCCAAATTTTTATTCAAATTCCAGTTAGTTAACACACAGTGTAATACTGGTTTTTGGTGTCGAGGTTAGTGATTCATCACCTACATACACCACCCAGTGCTCATCACAGGTGCCCTCCTCATCCCCATCACCTTTTTAGCTCACCCACCACCCACGTCCCCTCCAGGAACCCTCAGTTTGTTCTCTGTAGTTGAGAGTGTTTCTTGGTTTGCCTCTCACACACTGTCTCTCTCTCTTTTTCTTTCTTTTACCCTTATGTTCATTTGTTTTGCTTCCTAAATTCCACATATGAGTGAAATCATATGGTATTTGTCTTTCTCTGACTGCTTATTTTGCTTACCACACTACCCTCTAGCTCCATCCACGTCGTTGTAAATAGTAAGATTTCATTCCTTCTTATGGCTGAGTAATATTCCATTATATATATATATATATATATCTCACATCTTTATCCATTCATTAGTTGATGGACATTTGGGCTCTTTGCATAATTTGGCTATTATTGATAATACTGCTATAAACATCAGGGAGTTTGCACTTTGACTTTGACTCCCTCTGATAGTCTTTGTCTTTTTAGAATGTATTACACTTAATAAATATAAAATCAGTTATATTTTCTCTAGTATTTTCATACACCATAGTACGACTATTTCTAGTTTCCTTTCCTGAAATGCATTTTCCTTTCTTACTTGTTGTCTTTTAGTCATTTTTAGGCAGTTTATCTACCCATTTTGAAAGGGACATATCCAGTGCAGAATCCCGATTTATTCTACACTACTTTCTCCAATTATCAGACAGTATTTACATTTCTTTCTGAATAAGGCTCTAATCTTTGTGTATGAGCACAAGTGTGACTCTAACTTTACCTGATATCAAGAAGTCAATTTCATTCACTATGTTTTATTTTCATTGAGTAATGTATTGTTTCTTCAGGAATTTCTGTAAGATTTCTTAAAATAAAACAAGTTAAGAAGAATAATCTTATGATTTTTTGTTTTGACACTAAAGGTATGTTAAAGGCAGCGAAATAGAATGCACGCTCAAGGAATATACCCAGTTAACAGGAATGCGACAAAGGCACCCCAGGTTTAACAGTCTGAAAATAAAAAAAAGAACACTCAGTATTTTTATATTGAAGCCTGATACATCAAACATATTTTAAATAGAATAATTTTTTCTACCATATTTTTTTTTAAAGAAGAAGATAACTGGCAAATTAAACATACTATGATCACTTCTGGGACAGAGTCCCAGAGATTACGGAGTTGGTTTTCTGGATTGGTCAATGGCAAAAGTTCTGGAGAGTCTGGCAGAAAGAAGCACTGAAGAAAAGACAAAGATATGCGTGGCCCATTGTGAAAAGATGTGTATTACAGGGTCCAGAGGGAAGGTACAAAAAGCAGCTGGAGGAACGAATGATGGGAGGTATACTAGCAACAAATATGAAGAACATATCAAAAAACATAGATGGACATCTAATCATAATTTTGGACAAATAAAATATAGTTCTACTTCTTATCTTGAGCAAGAAAAGTGTGACATGTTTTTGCTCCAAGATGGAGATCAGCAAGAAAACACTAATATAAAAGAGCAATTGGATATATAGTTTTATTAATGGTAAATAAATATTAAATCTTGAAATTATTTATAGCAGCATACACACGCAGTGTAAGTGAAGATAAAAATAACATACAATTAGAACCAGGGCAAATACAAGTCATGTGCAAAAGCCACACAATTATAAAAAATTGAGCGTTGTGTTTAGAATGCATGAATGAAAATCCTTCGTGGAAAGAGTGAAAACAAGGGAAATATAATCGTTTTAATAGTTTGTGATGATGGCAATGAAAAATCTTCAGAACCACCAATCTGAATCAGACACTGTGCTTAGAAGGAAAAAAAAAAATCTCACATAGGCTTAATAAAAGGGAATGAGTAATGAGACAGAGAGTAGTCTTAGTAGGTCCATAAATTAAAGCATAGTATGTTTCTTAAGTTATCACTTATAATAGTTTGTAGAATAAAATGTTGCATTGTAAAATGAAGTTTGCAGGAGTCAGACCCTAGTAATACAGATCAGAGAAGAAAATTAAAAATTGAAAAGCAACGGGGCGCCTGGGTGGCACAGCGGTTAAGCGTCTGCCTTCGGCTCAGGGCGTGATCCCGGCGTTCTGGGATCGAGCCCCACATCAGGCTCCTCCGCTATGAGCCTGCTTCTTCCTCTCCCACTCCCCCTGCTTGTGTTCCCTCTCTCGCTGGCTGTCTCTATCTCTGTCGAATAAATAAATAAAATCTTTAAAAAAAAAATTGAAAAGCAAATGTATATATATGCACATACAGATCCCTTCACATACATTACCATCAGCCACTCCAAAGACTGAAACCTGATTTTCTTAATAAGAGGTTTGTGATGTATGATATATGTGTTTACTCCAATTATTTAAAATCATACATGCCAAGTATGATTCTGCATATACTTATTTCCATATCCTAACAATTGAGGGAAAAAAGTCCTTTGATAGAAAATATATCTGTTAATTACTATGCCAATTTTAGCATGTAAATAAGAAATGTTTTTGAAAGAATTCTAGAAATAGAATTTTCAACTAAGCTAATAATTTTTGAATGCCAATATGCAATGACTACCCAGATTCTACCCAAGAACGATGGAAATGGGAGAAAGGCAGAATGTTGTACCTGGATGTATTGATTGCTGTTCTTCCACCAGCAAATAGACAGTGAAGAAAATATTTACTTCCATATTTTGTACATGATACATTTCCTAAATGTGGAGAGCACAATTATGAATAAGCAAACTCTTCTCTGAAAGAGCTTACGTTCTTGTTGGACAGAACGAAGTATTACAGACCACACATATTTTCTTATATGTGCTTCATCAAATTTGTCTACAGGTCCTTTCAACATACATTTTAAACATGATTGCCAGCTCCTTGGATTACTGCTCAGTGATTTATTCACAATAAAGACAGTACCGAAGGACACATCTTTCCAGTGGTCATTTTGTAACAAAGCTTGGGGGGGTCCATTAAAGAGGGTCTCTTTTCAAGGAAAAACAAAATAAATACCCAGTTTCTCCTTCTAATACCATAGACTTCACCAAGCATTTCTGCCTGATTTGGAAAAGCAAGAATCTCTGTAACATACTTCCAAATGCTTTGGGAATTGTGCCATAGTTGGTGCTTTATCTACACACACACACACACACACACACACAGAGAGAAAGAAATGCTTATCAAATGTTTGAAATTTGGGAAGCATTTTACGGTTTTTTTTAGAAATTAAACTCTGCTGCGTTTGATAGAGACCATACTCCATAAACACCACTTTCCTTTGTCCTCAAAGCTCACGTTTCACAGATAAATGACCAAAATTTTAACTCTGTGGCAAAACTAATCCACATGGTCAAGAGATTTTCTATATTAACCAGTGTGTGTTGCCATGGTGTTTGGTATATATAATCTACATGCCGACATGAACTCCTAATATGCTAGTTCAGTATTCTATATAAATAAATTAAATAATAATTCACCACCCAAATATCAAGGCTCTAAGTTATCATTTAGTTAACGGTAAGCCTTTTGAGTTTACTCTATGATTTTCCTGATTGCAGTCCAATGCCTGAAGCCATCCAAGTGTGTTTTTATGGTAACACACACAGATTTGTCATGACAGAGGTTTTCTACGTATGACTCTTAGGAGAGCATTTTTCACATCTTTGTTCCTCAGACTATAGATCAGAGGATTCAGCATTGGGATGACAATGGTATAGAAGACAGAGGCCACTTGTGCCTGGGTCAGGGATGACGTGTTATCAGGCTGCAAATACGTGAAGATCAGGGACCCGTAGAAGATAGTTACGCCCATGAGATGGGACGCACAGGTGGAAAAGGCCTTCTGCCGGCCTGCGGCCGACTGGATCCTCAGGATGGCTGAGATGATGGCCGTGTAGGTGACCGTGATGAGGAGCAGGGAACTGAGAAGTGTGATCCCAGCTAACACAAAGATCACCATTTCTGTGCGGAAGGCATCTGCACAGGACAGGGCCAAAAGAGCTGTGGTATCACAGAAGAAATGACGGATGCTGGAATCACAGAATGCCAAGCTGCTTATCACACAGACTGAGACCAGAGAATTTGTGAAGCCTATTGCATATGGCAGGACTCCCAGCCAGTTGCACACTTTCTGGGACATAATCACTGGGTACAATAAGGGATTGCGGATCACTACGTAGCGGTCATAGGCCATCGATCCCAGAAGAAAGCACTCACTGCACACCAAACCCACAAAAAAGTACATTTGAACAAAGCAGGCGACAAAAGAGATGGTTTTCTGTTGGGATTGGAAATTTACTAGTGCCTTGGGTGTTACAGTGGACGAATAAAATATGTCAATGAACGCTAAGTTGCTGAGAAAAAAGTACATTGGTGTGTGAAGCTGAGAGCTGATTCTGATTAACACGATGAGGCCAAGGTTTCCCAAAACAGTGAACAGATAAATAAGGAGAAACATTAAGAAAAGACCGACTCGTAGTTCAGGGTGATTTGCAAATCCAGAGAGGATGAAGAGGGTCACCTCAGTGAGATTGTTCCCAGCCATTTGTATCAAGGCAGGCCTTTGACTTACCTGCTGAATGACAGTAGCAAAAATTAGAGAATGATGCAAACTTCAAGACTGAATCATCGGAGTGGACTTAGAATCCAGTAATGAGAGAGTAAAAGATGGCAAGCACACACGTGGTGACCTCAAGTTAATGGAGAATTTATACATGATGTTCCATTTTTTTTTAATAGAACTGGCAGACATGAACAAAAAATTCCAAGTTGACAATTGCGTGGGATTGGTGGCTCTCTAAGAGACAGCTATCTGGAAGGATTTGGGAAGAGATTCCTCCTGAGATACACAATCTCCTACCTCAGTCCGTCATTGGGCCCTGAATTATACACCTAGCAGTTAATCTACTGGAGTTAATTATATGATACTTTTAGAAAATATAAAGTTTATTTAGGAGAGGAAGTTCTATGATTTGTGAATTTATTGATACTTTGTGTGGCAGTCTTAATTTGTCAGCACCTAACAGACACTTTACGGGGTCATTTTAGCAGCGTAACAAGATCTCAGATGGGCACATCTGATCATTTCTTGGACTCAATAAAGGTTTGTTAAATGTTGTAAGGGGGAAAACAAAACAAAACAAAAACAAACAAAAAAAAAATATATATATATAATATCCTGCTTACTTTATATGTTAATGCTTAAATTCTTTATACTTTTTTTTTCTGTCACATACCCTTTCTATTGGCTAGCTAAGGCCAAACATGAGTTCGTGTGTAATATAGTCAAATTGTTTTGTGTACGCATTCAGCAAACATGTTTGCTCCCAACATAAAGCATGTGGTTATCAGTGACATCGAGCAATAGTCCATTCATCACCAAAAACAGTAGTTGCAAGTCAAGAATAAAAAGACTACAAATAGTAAAATAAATGTGGTTTGCTATGTTAAAATGCAAGGTGCTCTTACAAGAAAATCAGAGAACTTATTTGCCTAATTCAGTCAACGTAAATATGATGGTTAATGCCAAGTGTGGTTCAGATGTTTGACACGCCACGCGAGTGACCCAGAGGGACTTGATGTTCATGCAAGGAGACTTAATCATTTAGTGTTTCCCACCTTCGCAAGGGCCTCTATTCTTTACCAATTCGTTTAACAAGCATTTAATCAATAAAGGCATTTGTCTTGCCTGTTATTAGAAGCACTTTTCTTAAGGCTTACTGGAAGATGCAGGCATGTAAAAAGGAAAAGATTTTCAGTGTGAGAAACACACACTTGCACACGCACACACACACACACACACACACACACACACACACACACACACACAATGATAAGATTAAACTTACCTGGGAATTAGTTATCCAAAGGACACCTCTGTGAGCCGTCTTCCAATTATTCTTAGGTTTATCAGAGGACAGGAGAAAACATGCAATACTCACCAAATTCACCATTAATTTTCGACATACCTTTGCCTCATACACAGTTCTGGATCTCATGAATTGTTAATACGATGGCTTTGATCTGTTGCTGTGGTTTAGCCCAGAGCTATATTTCCTATATAATAGACCTCTATTAATATTATGGAGTTGAGGGGAAAAAAGCTGGTGTTGGGGACAGTTCTAGGTAATGGGTCTATTACCTTCCATTGATAAAGTAGAAAAAAACAGCCAAATGAACTAAGATAACTGTTTATTTTTATGTGCTTTCTTGAGAATTAAAATCTAATGTTTTAGCAGAAACCTAGATTCATATTCAGGATTAGTTTTGTTCTTCATATATTTCTAAAGCAGTGTCAGAACAAAGGATTATCTTCAGAAATCTAGTTGTGTTAACAGTCTTCTCATAGTAGCATCTGTTCCTCAAACTCTCAAGCTTGTATCATAAAGAAATTGGCCAATTAGCATCTCTTGAGATTTGCATTTTAATTGTACCCCAAGGTCTATTCTTAATTTGCCTGAGATACATCTCCAGTGGAAATTTTCAGAAATACATATTCCTTCCTTTTGTGTATTTCAGTTTAAATGGCTATAGGCATACTGAAAAATGTAACTGATATAGCTTTCAAAATCAGGTTTTTAAAATATTATTAACATATATGTAATATATACATGATACATGTTTATATAATATAAATGATATATTTAAATATATTAAAATATTTTTATAATAATATATTCAATGGTATTATAATATGATGTGATATAATATATAATCATATACATAATAGCATATATGATGTGATATTATATATAGTGCAATATATATAATGTAGTTATAATGTATATATCATGCATATGTATATATATGAAGCTTTTCTAAAACACTAAACATTATAAAAATATGTGAGATACACAATGTTAGAGAGTATCAGATTACTGTTGCCTCTGCCTGGGCTTCCTAGACAACCCTCCCAGCAAGGGGAAGTAGACTATTTACTGATTACTATTTACTGATTACTATTTACTGATTACTGTAGACTATTTCCTATTTACTGATTAAATGATATTATTATATATTGAAATTATGCTACCACGATGTCAACAAACCATCTACATATTTATGTTTAATGCAGGCACTTAGTGATTTTTAGCTGACTGTGATCAATGACACATACACAAAATCACTGACTGAGAACAAGCATGCCATCGAGGAAAATATAAGAGAAACCTGAAATGAAAAAAAAAAAAAATCAAACTCTACTCTCAGTTTCATGATCAGCTGATAGGAATTCAATTCACATCGTTATCCCATTTGTTGTTTGTTTATTTTTTTAAAGCAACTTCCTGGGTCACACTCCTAAAAAAGAATTCTGGGTTAGTAGGATCAGACCCCCAAAAGTAAATTTTTCAAAATGCCTCAGGTCCACGGATGATTGACAAACATCAGGTTTGAAGGACTTCACAGACTTGTCTAATTAAATTGTTTTCCTCCTGTAATTCTTACAGTCTCTCATTTTACTTATCTTTAAAAGGGGTTTGGTATTATGGTGATGAAACAAGACAGAGTCTTCATTGGGAGAGGGAAAAATGCATTTCTAATCCTACTTGTCACATTAGAGACTCTTAAGAAGGAATAAAATCTATTATGTATGCACCATAGCACTTACAGATAATCAAGTACGTTTTTGGTTTTGCTCTTCTATGTATCTTGGAAAAAAACAACAACTTTGAAAGACTTGGATGTATACCTGAAAACTTAATTTTCCATCCACTCATCATTAAGCAGCTATTTAATGACAGATACAGACAGGACTCACTTTATTGTCACTTTATTGGTCTTCACAGATATTGCAGTTTGTTTTTTTGTTTTGTTTCATTTTTAACAAATCGAAGATTTGTGGCAACTTTGTGTCAGCAAGATTTAGGGGTCATTTTCCATTACCATTGGCTCTCTTCATGTCTCTTTGTCACATTTTGATAATTCTTGCAGTATTTCATACGTTTTCATTATTATGTTTGAATTGCTGCAATCTCATGATAAAACTTTAATGAATGAGGAATTGCTTCTTATGAATGAGCAAAGGGCATGGTTTATTGCATTGGAATCTACTGCTGGTGAAAAAGCCATGAAGACTATGGAAATGATGTAGGACTTAGAATATTACGTACACTCAGTTGGGTTTGGGAGTTGACTCCTATTTTAACAAATTTCTACTGCGGGTAAAATGCTATCAGAAAGAATCACATGGTACACAGAAATCATTTGTAAAAGGAGGAATCTATTAATGCAGCAAACTTCCTTGTCATCTTATTTTAAGAAATTGCCTCAGTGACCCGAACTTTTAGCAACCACCACCCTGATCAGTTAGCTGCTAACAACACTAAGGAAAAACTTCCACCAACAAAAAAAAAAAAAAAAAAGACTCACTGTAAGCTCAGATGATGGTTAGCATTTTTATCAATAAAGCAGTTTTAAATTAAAGTGTGCACATTGCTTTTTTTAGACCAATGCTATTACACACTTACTAGGACACAGCATAATGCAGACGTATTTTTTAGGTACTGGGAAATCAAAAAACTCACTTGACTGACTTTATTGCCTAGAACTGAACATGCAACATCTTTGAGGTGTGTGTACATTATGCTTTGTGCCAGACTGCGAAGAGGAGAATGATATTGTCTCTGCTTTCACATTACTTAGAGTTCATTGGTTCTTTCAAGGTTCAAAATTTGGCTCGGTTCTTTGATAGTCTGATATTTGGTGAGCCTATAGGCTATGGTGGACCACGGTATAGGATCAGTGGACATTTAATAAACGCCAGTTCAGTTGAATTCATATTTGCTTATTAGCCCGTTTTGAGTTCTAGGTGTTAATCAGTTATATTTAGCATTTTATTTAGATACTTTTAGGTTTATGGAGTTTTGAGTTGTACTATAAAGCTGGGTAAACTTTATAAATGTTAACATCTTACTTAATCATAATACAATTATTGCCACTAAAAAAAATTTACAGTGAACCAATAATATTAACTAACCTACATATTTTTTCAATTTCACCAGTTTTACCATAAAGGCCTTTTTCTATTCCAGGATCCAATCCAGAACAACATGCCGGCATTAATGCCATCTCTCTCTAGTCTCCTGTGTTCTGCGACTTTCCCATTGTCTTTCCTTTTCTTCCATGACTGACACTTGTCAAGATTACTCATGGAGCATTTTGCAGAGGATTACCTGATATTTTTCTTGTGCTTAAACTGAGGCAATTCATTACAGGGAAAAGTGCCAGAGAGGTGGTATGTTTGCCCTTTCATCGTCTCTGGGGATGCATGATGTCAAGGAGTGATATTACTAGTGATTTAAACTTGATCACTTATTTAATGTGGTGTCTGCGGGACTTTTTCACTACAAAGCTAGGACTTTTCTTTATAATTTATATATACTTGGGGAAGGTAATTTAGACTATGTAAATATTCCATTTTTTCCTTTGGGCACCCATCAAAATGTTTCCTTTACCAAGTATTACTATGTTGTTTTTGTAGCAAATTTCCATTTCCCCATTCTTTCAACTTAACTTATTTATTTATTTATTTATTTATTTATTTATTTATTTATTTATTTTGATGAAAAGATTTAGATTTAGATCCAGCCTACTAGACTCAGTTTAGATGATTTCAATTTTGTTGGCAACATTCAAAGTATTATCTTCAAAGAGCCACTGGAACATATGCCTTCTTCTCTCCATCGGGCCTGAGCAGGGTGTTGACTTTGGCCACATCGATGTCATAGAGCTTCTTAACAGCCTCTTTGATCTGGTGCTTGCTGCTCTTGACATCCACAATGAACACAAGTGTGCTGCTGTGTTCTATTTTCTTCATGACTAACTCGGTAGTCAGGGGAACTTGATGATGGCATAGTGGCCACACTTGTTTCTCTTGGGGGAGGTCTTTGGAGAATATTTGGGGGGCCTTCAGAGAGCAGTGTCTTGGGCCATGGGAAGGTAGGTGATGGCGGATCTTCTTTTGTGGCTGTGGATGCCTTTTAGCACCATTTTCTTGGCCTTCAAAGCCTTTGCTTTGGCTTCAGCTTCGGGAGGAGTAAGGGTCTTCCTTCTTCACCTTTCATGCCACCTTCATGAAAGGGCCTTTCAACATATTTTAATTGAAGTTATTCTGTAAGGAAGAGTTGTTCTTTCTTCTCTGGGTATTTATTTAGTTCCTAGTTATATGAATATATACTCATTGTAATTACTTTTTCTTTGGGTCATCCAACACTACCATCATTTATTTTGTTGCTCACATTGCTCCAGGTCTGCTATGGAACCATCATGGAATTAGCTCCTGTACACTTGCTCTTTGGTCATACTTTTGACTTTTTTTTTTTTTTTCTCACCTCTTACATTCTGGCAGTGCAATAAGCTCCAGGCTCATCTTATATTTTCCTGGACTCAGCTCCAGAAACAACTACTTCTCCAAGGAATCTTGCCATCTTTTATGGGAGGATGGTATTTGGAAACCAGAATCTGGACATATTCTATTTTTATGTGTGCACCCATATTTTTCATGTAAGAATATGTCACACATATTTTTGATGCTTTTGAATTTCTAAGTCTCTGTAATTATAACTTTTCGGATGAAGACTGTGCTATAGTTGAAAATGTTTAGATTTAGGAACCATAATTCTGAGTTTATGTCTTGACATATCATTTACTACTTTATGACCATGTGAACATGTCTTAATCTCTTTAATCCTCAGCATCCATGTCTACAAAATGACAATAGTGATACCTGCCTCATGTGTTTGTCAAGATGGATTTCTTTTTTTTCTTTTTCTTTTTTTTTTTTTTAAGATTTTATTTATTTATTCGACAGAGATAGAGACAGCCAGCGAGAGAGGGAACACAAGCAGGAGGAGTGGGAGAGGAAGAAGCAGGCTCATAGCAGAGGAGCCCGATGTGGGGCTCGATCCCATAACGCCAGGAACACGCCCTGAGCCGAAGGCAGACGCTTAACCGCTGTGCCACCCAGGCGCCCCTGTCAAGATGGATTTAAATACTATATTCAAACTGTCTTGTATACTATTGAGGATATGCTAGATGTTCAATCAATGTTTATTTCATTCCTTTATTATAAATGAGGTTGTGATTATCTATTATATCTATACACCCACGTTTATTAAACTGTGTTCTCCTCATTGGACTTTACATTCATCATGATTTCTCTCTTTTTAAAAGTAATTCAGAATAACTATTATCTTTTTTCCTTTAGTTAAATAACCAGAGTTTATTTTGGGACTAAACTTACAACTTTTTGTTACATATTAGTGGGAGGCATTCTAGAGTGGTCTGACAAATTTTAGTTTCAAGGACGATTGTCCCTAATCATCAATGTCATCATAAAACCTTGCCTCCATTGAGCATTTATATCTTTTCAAGCTCCATATATAATAGAGCTCAGTAAATGCAAGGTTATTTTATTAGGGATTTATTTCATTACTAGGCATCAAGAATACTTCCTTCTACTTTTGTTTGCTATCTATATGACCATCCCTTTAATATTATTGAAAACCTCACTCCTATACGTGACTGGTTTTTTTAAACTGTACTAGATAGAAAAGCTCTTAATTTAGAATTTATTTTTATGAATTCCTCAAAATCAAATATGCCATTACATTATACGTTAAAATACAACAAAAACCCAAAACAAACAAAAACCAAAAACACTCTTTGAAATACTTTACTTATTGATGTATTAAACAAGTAAATATTGTATACCTGCTATTGTGATAATCACTATCCCAGTAATGCTGAAACTATGAAGCTGAATAGGATGCAGTCTTTTCCTTACAGGACTAAACAGCTCAGAAGAGGAATGAAGAGTAAAAACTAAAGTTCACAATCCATTTTTACAATACAGTGTGCAATGATAGAACAATGGAGGAAATCAACTAATTTTCTCAAGGAAAGCTTTCTCTAAAGAAAGTCTTTAGAAAGATGGGCGTTCTTGCTCTTGGACCTTGAGAATGATTAAAGATCAGTATAAATTATTAAAACGAGAGAATACATGTGGCATTAAGGAAAGAATTATGACCAAAACCTTTTTCTGAGATAAGAATAGAGACACAGTGAAGGTAGGGAAGCAATGGAAGAAGTCAGAAGACTATTTCAATAGTTAGGGTTGAGAACATAAGGCCTGAACTGAGACAGCAGCACTGATGATTAGTGAAGAAAAGGAAACTGATTTTAAGGGTATTTGGGAACTGGAGTCAGTGATACTTAGTACAATAAATATTTGAATAAAGTAAGTTAGATGAATCTGGCTGACTTGCTAGGTATTTGACTAGTGTGATTGAATGTACGAAAATACTTTTGTCCAGAAAAAAATAGTATAAGAATAGAAATGAGGTGCAGGGACAGTGGTGAGATTACTTTTAAATGCTGGGTTTTAGAAATTTGAAGGACATTCAGAAAAAGAACTATTTTTCTTCAGTGAGATATAAAATGCTCACGTCTAAAAAAAGTATGAATGTGTCTCTCAGACTTTCTTAGTTATCTTAACTAGCTTGCAAAACAAATTGCTCTGTAATATCATGTACAGTTATAAGGGAACGGGACTGAAATTCAGACTGCCACTAATTACCCAACGAGCAATGAGCCCAAATGCATATATAACATATAGTTGCATTTCCTTCTCTTCAGTACTTGGCTTTCTCACTAGAAGAACAGATGATAACGTTCCATTCAATTATAAATTTCTATGATTCTGAAAAAAGAACATGGTGCCAAAAAAGTAGCCATCCATGTTCAGGTCTTTAAAATTCATAAGTAATAAACTTTTTAGTATCCACCAGCACAATACCTATGGAACTTATAAGACAGTACACATAACATCTGTCTGATACTCTAAACTACTCCCTACAAATTCTCACCAAATTGTTGTCCATCTTTGGCTTGAATCTTTCAAGGGATTTTTATTCTCCATGCATCTCCCTTGATCTCAGGATATCATATATTGTAAAGCCTCATTACACTGAGTTGAAATGTATTTCCACATAGCTTCTAAGAAGTCAAGGTAGCATTAAAGACACATTTCTTTGATTTTCAAATGCATATAATTCAAACCTTTTAAAATTTTTATATTGTATTCCTTTATTTATTTATTTATTTATTTATTTATTAAAAAATATTTTATTTACTTATTTGACAGAGAGAAAGACAGCCAGGGAGAGAGGGAACACAAGCAGGGGGAGTGGGAGAGGAAGAAGCAGGCTCCCAGCAGAGGAGCCCTATGTGGGGCTCAATCCCAGAACGCCAGGATCACGTCCTGAGCCGAAAGCAGACAATTAAGGTCTGCGCCACCCAGGTGCCCCTATATTGTATTCCTTTAAACTCTGTAAAACAAATCTAATCCCTTTTTTTATGACATTTCTTCAATAATGAGGCAATTATAATGTGTGCCTTGACCTTTTCAGTTCCATATCCATCGACATGATATGTTTTTATCAGCATTGTTCCTTTCCCCTGCAAAAGCACTTTAATAAATCAGAACATTGAAATATGTAGTATTCACACCTACATATATTAATTCAGGATTGCCTGACCACTGTTAATTGAAGTAGAATCAAACACCTTAATACCTTAATTTTATCATACAAACTATGTATCTATTTATCCTCAGTGTATCTGAGGATAGATAGATCCTCAGATCTATCTAGACAGGGAGGTTAATATATAGATACATTGAGATGTCTATAGATATAGATATATACTATCATTAACATTGCACTGCTACCAGAGGTTTTAAATAGCAACAAAATCAAACATATATGTTCAGGTTGGCTATGGATCTAAAGAAAGAGACTTACATTCACTCACATGCCATAAAATTATATTAAATTACTGCTTTAATTTTAAAAAAACATAACCAGAAACAAGATCATCACAAAGTACAGCAGTAGATAAAGCAAACCTCAGCGAGAACTTTGCTTGGTTAAGATCCTTTACTGACTGTTGGAGAAACTATCTTTGTATAAAGCTAATATCTCACTAGATCAGAGAAGTTAATTTTTGTGGCTCTTTTATATATCAGCCTTAAACTATTGGGAAAATTCACTCTAACGATTTATAACTTTTGTAAGGAATATTTAAATACATCTGGGTTCTTTGTGGTTTTAATGGTGTTCCTAAACAATACTACTATCTATAATTTTATAATATTTCAGAATGCCAATTTTCCACCAATTTCACCCCTTCCATATGATTTAATATTCTCCCATTTTCTTGATTTGGTCCAATGATCATGTTCTCAAGTCTTTATTATTATTATTATTATTATTATTATTATTATTATAAAGAACAGAGGAAATTTATCTCCTCAAATTGCTTCTCAATCAATTGATAATTTGGGGAAAGAAGAGCACAATTGCTCATTCTACCTTCATTAATTTTCACATTATGAGTTTTGACTTCCCTCATTTATGAAATTTTATTGTGCAGTACATTTTTTATTTCTATGAGGTTATAATAACTAAGCTTTTAAATAAGCATAATTGTATTGATGAAGGAATTAGGTTTTATACAAATCTTTTGGAAAGTAATTTATTTTTTTTTAAGATTTTATTTATTTATTCGACAGAGATAGAGACAGCCAGCAAGAGAGGGAACACAAGCAGGGGGAGTGGGAGAGGAAGAAGCAGGCTCATAGCGGAGGAGCCTGATGTGGGGCTCGATCCCAGAACGCCGGGATCACGCCCTGAGCCGAAGGCAGACGCTTAACCACTGTGCTACCCAGGCGCCCCTGGAAAGTAATTTTAAAAAGCATCAAAATACATTTTTCTGTGTATTTTACCAAAGAATTCCATTATCAGAAATCTATTGAGATAAAAACAATTAGAAAAAAAGATTTATATGCAGGCTTTATCATTATGATAGAAATTTCTTCGTAAAGCAAGAACTCTAAGTATATAACACTGGGAGATGGATACTTTAGTAGGCCCAATGTAGCATTAAATTATAGTCTGTGATTATGAGATATCCAGAAAACTGCTTGCCATTGCCTAAAATCTCCCTTACTATAGGTGATAGTTTTGCTTTTGGAAGTTTGATTATAACAATAACAGTGATGACTGAAAAGCTGTTATATTAAAATATTCGACAATGGAATTATTCTGGAAGAAAATATGAACTGTCTGAAACAGGAAATTAAAATTTGCTTTAACACATCATATTACATATTTACCTAAATTTAATTGTCAAGCAATAAGAAAAAAATTCCAGAGACTTACAGATTTTAACAGGAAAGATTTATTGCTGTGAGTAAATATCATTCCATTTGATAAACATTCTTTTCACAAACTCAAAACCATTGTTCATTACATATTGTGAATGTGCCGTTAGCCAAAGGCTATGCTTGCTTTCTTAACAGCTGTGGTAACAATGATACTGGACAGAGTTTTTGATGCATGGCTGAGTGAGTAGAACAATAAACACTATATAGAATGGTGAACATAAGCAACATGGGGTTTTAACAGTCATTTTGTTGAGAAAACTATCAGCATTTTCAAGTGGTTGTTTTATAGAAGTTTTCTAAAGGCTGATTTTAAGGGAATTCCACTGTAATCTGATATGACAGAATACCTTTGCATTGCTATTTTGGTATTTCTTTTAAACAACTGACACTGGGGGTACCTGGCTGGCTCAGTTGGTGGAGCATGCGCTCTTGATCTCAGGGTAATGAGTTCGAGCTCTATGTTGGCATGGAGTCTACTTAAAAAAAAAACAGTATTAATCAGCTGGCAGAAATGGAATTGCCCTAAAAAGGAGCCTGTGGAGGGGCACCTGGGTGGCTCAGTCAGTTATGTGTCTGACTCCTGACTTCAGCTTGGGTCATGATCTCAGAGTCTTGAGATCAAGCCCCGTGTCTCCCTTCATGGTCAGCGTGGAGCCTGCTTAAGGTTCTCTCTCTCCCTCTCCCTCTGCCTCCTCTCCCGCACTCGCACATTCTCTCTCTAAAAAGAAGAAAAGGAAATTGAGGAAATATTTTTTAAGTTAAATATTCAGATTGTGACAGTTCTAGGTAAAGATGGCATACAAAATACAGGGATTTCTATTTGTTTCTTAAAATGGGAGGAGGCCTGTGTGCAAGTATATGTATGGATGTATGTGTGCGGGAATTCTATCTCTCAGATGTTGATCTTGTCTGGTCCTGGGTGAGCTTTTAACTCCATTGATCCTTTGTTTTCCCATCTGTAAAATAGGTCAGCTCCTTTAGAGTTGTAAAGGAGAAGGAAGATTGAGTGCGCTCTCTGTAACCGATTTTCACTGAGTTAGTAGAGATTCAAAATAATAAGTTGCATTCGTAAGGGATCAAAATTATATAGTGGCATAAAATTATTTTCAACTGGAGACACTTGGGATTCAGTCGATGCATAAAGAGGCTTTTTCAGAGCTTTCGTCATCTGACTAAAGGCAGGAACCTCTAAGAGTGAGGCTGTTAAAATTGCTCTCTCCCTGGGGTGTTGTCTCCCAAGAAAGAAGACAGAGAAGACCACTTGCCCCTGTATAAACAAGCAATATCACAAAATTTCCTATCTCTCCTTTGTTCCTTCAAAAATCCATTTGTTCTTCCCACAGAAGCCTTTCGCATACCAAATTAAGTGTATGAACCCCATCTCTAATTATTGAGTAAGCTACTTTTTGTGTGTATCTTACATACATATGAACAAACTTTGCCTGTTCGCCTGTTAATCTGTCTTTTGTCAGTGTAGTTCACAGGTCCTCAAACAGTAAACTTAAGAGGACAGAAGAAATATGTTCCCTCTCAGACAGAATGTATTGAATGTGTATCTGCATATACATATATACGTATACATATATATATCTGTGTGTTTCCAAAAGCCAATAATGAATACATACTTTGAAAATACCATTTTTTTCCTCCAGCGAATCTCACAGGTGTTTAACAATGCTCCTGCCTGTGGAATCAATAAACATTCCTTAAAGGTTTCTTCTCTAAAATTCATGGTCACTGAGCAAATACTTTTCTCAAAATAATTCTTTTCATTGCTTCTTTGGCCTCTGTATTTCTCACACTGTATATCAGGAAATTTAGGACTGGCAGCAAAAGAGTATAAAACATGGACAGGATTTTGGCTCTGTCCTGTGGGTAGTTAGAGCTGCTCCCCAGATAAGTAAATATCACTGTTCCATAGAAGATAGTCACTACCATTAGGTGAGAAGCACATGTGGAGAACGCTTTATATCTGCTCCTTGTCGAGTGTAACTTCAGGACGGTGAGGAGGATTCCCAGATAGCAACTAACCACTACCAGAAAGGTAGTCACTGATGTCGTGCCAGAGAGGACTGTAAATAAAATTTTGCTGTACTGGGTGTCGGAACAGGACAGTTGAAAGAGCAGTGGGATATCACAGAAGTAATGGTTGATGACGTTGGGCCCACAGAAAGACAGGCTGAGCAAGCTGCTCAGGTGGGTGAGTGAGCTGGCAGAACCTGCTAGGTAGGAAACGGTCACCAAGTGGACGCAGAACGTGCGAGTCATGAGGCCCTTGTAGTGAAGTGGGCGGCAAATGGCGACATAGCGATCATAGGCCATGACCGCCAGGAGGAAGCATTCAGTGGTCAGGAACATGCTGAAGAAGGAATATTGAAGAAGGCAACCGTGATAGGAGATGACTTTCTGTCCTGCTATGTAGTTCACCAACATTTTAGGAATAAAGACTGAGGAATAGCAGAAATCCAAGAAAGCCAACTGGCAAAGGAAAAAGTACTTGGGGGAATGGAGCTGGGCACTAGTCCAGATGACTGTGATGACCCAAACATTGCTCACCACAGTGGCGAGGTAGATGGAGAGAAACAGCATGAAAAGGACAGTATTCAGCTCTGGGTTATCAGTCAGCCCCAGGAGAATGAATTCGGTTACCACACTGACATTTCTGTTGGCCATTTGTATGTCCCCCTATGGGGGGTCTGCAGGGAACAAGAGGACAATGAAAATAACCAGAGTATAGTGTGAATATATGCATTCAATCGACTAGCATCTTTAGGAAACTGCACGGTCTTAGTTAACAGTCACAGTCCATAGGAAATTCAATTCTCTCAAGTGTGAGGAGTCAGCCTGAGAAGAGACTTTGATTGACTCAAAGTCTCATCAGGGGGTGTAAACTGACATTATGCACTGTAAGAACCTTGGCAGAATCAAAACTCCCTTGGAAAGCCTCTAGGAATGTAGATTTAACAGAAAGAAATTAGGAGATGGACCTGGGGTAACAGTATATTCCAAATTCCAGATTACAAGGCAAGAACCCTGTATTTGAGGAAAAACTTTTCTTAAAGAACACAAAAACTCAGTATGTAACAAGTAAATTTCTGAGCCATCTAGCAAAACTACTGTGTATGACATCTTTTTAATTTAGACAAATAAAACATGGCACATGTTACACAATAATATATATATATATACACACACACACACACACACAATATATATATATACATGATGGAATTTATAGACCATCCATAAAAATGGAAAATGAGAATTAGGGATGTCTGGATTAGAGAGTGAAAAGAAGTCAATCATTTTCTATCATAACATTTGCTATTCCAACAGATATTTGTCATTCCATTTTCTGATTTCTTAGAGCATTTATTATCCAATGGCGTGGATTAGTCCATATCAGATTTTTTTCATTAATCAAGAAACTTTTCAATATGCTTTGATCCCTGCAGTCAAAAAACCTCAACCCTGATTTCAAGGACAATACATATACTTTTGGTACATTAAATCATGCATGGATATGGATTTTTATCAAGAAAAGGATTATTAAATTAATTTTATTTTAGGTTTTCTCATACAATCTGGATTACATGAAAAATGAAATTATAATAGCTGGCATATTAGGGAAATGAAAGATTAAGTAATTTTGGAGGAAAGGTTTCTTCATTCCAGGATTTATAGGAATACATGATGGACTATTGTACTTTGGGAGTTTCCAATAAGAGAAATAAAAATAAAGCATGCTTTGCATTAATTTGACAATTGAATCTATTTACATTGAACGTTAATGAATAGGATGTTTCATAATCCAGGCTTTGGGAATAATATTTCTTTGCTATTGAATAAAAGGTGAGAATGACATGGGTTTGATTCTCTGCCCTTTACTCACAATGTAATGTAAAGTTATTTAGTAACAATTCAAATGTTGCAAACCTTGGGACGGGATTGCTTTGATCATGTCTACTTTACTGAAATGCCAGAGGTGAAAAAGAAGTACGAGTTCTTTTTTTTGCTCCATTAAACTGTGGATTTCATGTCTAAGTCTTAGTTACTAGCTTAACTACAATTTCATCTGTGAATCTTTCTCAGAAATAGTTGTGATAATTGAATAAGAAAATATGTGAAAACTGTCTGCACAGCCCCTAAATGTTTGTTGTGTAGTCAAAGTAAAACAAGTAAAACAGATACCAGACTGTCTATTGACATACTGGGCAAAAGGCTTTTGACTAAAGTAATATTTTGGATCTTTGTTCTTTTTTGTTGGTTTCGTTTTGTTTAGATAGTTTTGCCTGCCTCCCTGGACTTGAAGCAAACCATTTGTTACTTTGACTATGAGTTCCCTCTTATGTCACTGATTTCATACTTGTTTCTTTGATTTTCGTTTAACAACTATTTACTTTCATCTGGACTGCCTTTAATGCCATTTTTCCTTTTACTGTAAAGTCGGTTATACACAATAAATTAATCTTTGAATCTAAAAATTAGCTCTGGTAACAGGGCCAAAAATCACCACTCTCTCAGATTTAATACAATTCACAGCTTGTAATAATTAAACTTAAATTTTAAAGAATTTCTTTAAATAAATTTCTTTTTGTAATTTACATATTCATATGAAGCTCTAAATACAGTTACCTGAGGATATAGGGAATGAATCCACTAATTTTTTTCTTAAAGATTTATTTGAGAGAGAGAAAGCATGAGTGGGAGGGGCAGAGGGAGAGGGAGAATCTCAAGCAGACACCCCACTGAGCATGGAGCTGGACACAGGTCTTGATCTCACCACCCTGAGATCATGATCTGAGCCAAAACCGAGTTGGACACTTAACCTGACTGAGCCATCCATGTGCCCCAAACACACTAATTATTTTAAGAGAGCTATTCAATGGGCTCAGTGAGTTATGCATCTGCCTTTGGTTCAGGTCATGATCTCAGCGTCCTAGGATGGAATCTGGCATCAGGTTCCCTGCTCAGCGGGAAGCCTGCTTCTTCCTCTCCTTCTGTCTCTCCCCCTGCTTGTGCTCTCTCCCTCTCTGTCAAATAAATAAATAAAATCTTAAAAAAAAAATAGAGCAAGAGAGCTATTTGATGTGGCAATGGTCTAATTCTATTTCACTTATCTCAATCATTTGAATGGATTTGAAGCAGATGATTTTTCTTCACTTTCCATTCATAGCATGTATTAAGAGTTGCTGTTTTTGAAACCTGGAGAGGCATTTATAATTCCTCTGTTAGAGCACATAAATATAACACCTACCTGATGTTGAGATGAAGCTTAGACCTTTCTCTTAGTTTCCTGACTTGTGCTTATATTTGGTTCAGGGTCTTTGGAGGATGGAATCCCCAGTGATTCTGTGATATTACGTTTCATTAAAAGAGCAAAGAGAGACTTGGGGAAGGTAAGGTCCCAGCACCATCTTTCCAAATTATAGTAATTCATGGATTTGGCCATTTCTCAGTTTTAGAAAAAACTGTCACATAAAAAATGTATCACACACAAAAAAATGTATCAACTTCATAAGCCTCTGCAAAACAACATCTAAGTTATTAGAAATGAACTCCATCAGTGTTTATCATTATAATTTACATAATATAGTTATATATATTTTATATATATCTTTTTTAGTTTTATTTATTTTTTTATAATAATATTTTTTATTATATTATGTTAGTCACCATACAGTACATCCCTGGTTTTTGATGTAAAGTTCAACGATTCATTAGTTGCGTATAAAAGGGCTAAATTCCATTTGCTGATGACCATATGCTTCTCTACATATGTATTATTATTGGTAGTGATTATGGAAAATATGTATATATCTTTCAATCTGAGATAACCCAAAAGAAGTGGAAGCAATCAGCAATCACTAGATAGTCAAGCGTGTGTATGTTCATACACTAACTTGCCTTTTAATATGAGACAATTTAGTCAATTAAGACACTAAAATAAATATCAAGTTTAACATTTTTGCCACTGTGGTGGTTGAACACAAATGTAATTTTTAGAAATTCTAGGTAGGCTGCTACTTGGAGGATAGAATGAAGAACAGAGAAGGTGGTAAATCAGAGTAAAAGGGTAGGCATTTACATTTAGTAAAAAAGGGGAGGGGGCAAATAAGAATAAATAAGTCACTGATACAGGACAAATGCAACCAAAGCAACAAACTTAACTGTACAAGAACAAGGTGGTGAAAATTCGCAGTGATATTCAAATGAAGCAATAGTTAGACTAACACACAGGGGATATTATAATTAATTTTACTAACAAGAAGATTGCTTTTTCTTTGGCAACAAAATATTAAGTAGGATTGTAGTTGGGGTTGTTTTTATTTATTAAATGCCTCGTATGTTCCAGGCACTTCACAACTATTATCTCTAATCATTAGGTAATTTTATGTAGTTGAATATTCTGATGCATATGATTCGTATTATATGTGGCCCAGAATTATTAAAGGAATTGTCTGAGTTTGGACTTAGGAAATGGTGGGACAATACCTTCATACGGTGATTGTCTCATGTAAAAATTTGTGTTGCTTTTACTGTTTATTCCATACAGTCTTTTAATACTGACAGACTAAGAGTGAACATAATAAGGATGGAATTTGGAACCATATTATATGAAAAATATGAAAAAGTCAGGGAATATCCAGTATGAGAAAAATTAGACTCAGGACAGTATTCTTCTCTTTTTTTTTTTTAAGAATATTATTTATTTATTTGTTTGTTTATTTGTTTGTTTGTTTGTTTGGCAGAGAGAAAGAAAGAGCACAAGCAGAGGGAGGGGCAGAGGGAGAGGGAGAAGCAGGCTCCTCACTGAGCAGGACTCCATCCCAGGACCCCAGGATCATGACCTGAGCTGAAGGCAGACGTTCAACCGACTGAGCCACCGAGGTGCCCCTCAGGACTAGTATTCTGATTCAGCGATAACTGAACATCTGAGCAGTCTACGAATGAAGAGTGAGAATATATGAATTTTAAGACTTCATGAGACATATCTAAGACTGATTCCAGCTCTAAAGAAAGAGATGGGTTTTGCTTAAATTGAAAAAAAAAAAAACCCTCATATTTAATTGGTGAAATTTAAGAAGCTAGTTTTATAGGGTAAGGATGATAAACTTTAGACCATTTTTAGAGGGCATTCTATAGTGGATTAGGGTTTTGAAAGGATGACAATATGCTCCATAGATATCCATAATTCTGGGAATCACAATTAATTCACAGGCACAACTGACCAAGGACTAACTGAAAATTGCCATCAAAGCTGGGATCAGTGTAATCACTATTGTGTTCATAGCAAAAGACCAAATCTCAAATCTTGGGAACCATAAATTCCTTACACTGACTTGTGGGTCCCTTAATAAATAACAAGCATGACCATGGTGCAAATGCACCCATGACTAGTCCAAGTACTGCCAGCAACTTATTTCCCTGATGTATTAGGCCAATTCTAAACTCCAAACACCAAGTCTACACATGAAATAAAAAAAAAAATATATATATATATAAAACACATATTTAATAGAGATTGTCTGTGAACTAAGAGGAAAGTTATGTTAGATAAACATCTGCTGAGTTCTGATTTCTCCAAGTGTTGATGTTGAGCAGTAATCAATTTTATGGATGGGGTAGAGAGATTGGAGCTGAAGGTGCCCATTCTCAATTTTTTATCCTGGTATTTTACATGAAAATGGAAGAAATAGCATCAGATACTTCATTCATGAAGTTCTCATTTATTTCTAATTGACTAAGTATATTAACCACTTAAGGGTATTTGGAATGTGCTTGACTGAGTTACATTTAGTGATATGTGTGTGTATACACACACACACACACACACACACACACACATACATGTATATATATGAATCAGGTGCATATATATACGGTATATTACTCATTATGTAGGGTATAGTACCCATTATATAGAATATATTGCTCATTTTCCAATCTTCACCCTACAAATCTGTGACACACCCTTCATCTGCCTCAAAATTTAAGGATTTTTTTTTATCTTATTTGAACATCCAGTTACTGTTTATACTATAATACAGTAACTCTTTGTTAGGGTGAGTTGAAGGTCAGTATTAAACATAAACAAATGTCATACTTTTGTTCCATAAAATAACACCCTTCCCACACATGTCCACTTAGTAAACTATTTTATCTACATCCTGGCCGGCCAGGGTTTTATGAGGTGAGTATTGTAACAGAAGGAGGTGAGTATTGTAACAGAATGAGTTCAACTTGTTTTTCTGAGTTTTAATTATCTAGCTCGTGTATTATTATGTTTGATACTCTAGGATATAAGATATTGAATGCTGTTGAAAAAATTGTGAAGAACTATATAAAATTAGGTTTACTTATCATTATTATTTTACCTTTTGATTTTTTCTGAAAATCAAAACTTTAATACAAATTCATTTATATGAATGCCTCTTATACATAAATGTCACATATATGTAGCCTTAGGGGACCCAGTTTCAAATAATATATCAAATAATTTTAGGGACACCTGGGTGGCTCAGGCAGTTAAGCATCTGCCTTGGGCTCAGGTCATGGTCCCTGGGTCCTGGGATGGAGCCCCACATTGAGCCTTGCATCGGGCTCCCTGTTCAGCTGTTTCTCCCTCTCTTTCTACTCTTCCCCCCTGCTTGTGTTCTTGCTCTCTCTCTCAAATCATAAATAAAATCTTAAAAAATAAAAAAAAGAAATGATTTTGGATAATCATAAAGGGTCATACAAATTTTATATGATGTTCTTGGTGTTGGTGGTGTCATTATTTCATTCTGAAAAGTAAACTTTCGCATGAATTTCTTTGTTTGCATTTCTAATATAATGAGAATGTCATTTGCTATCTTTTTTCATGTTTCAGTTTGCTATCTTCACAGATATTGGAGCCATTCACTCACTGAGAGGAAAAAAAAATAAAAGTTTAATCTAGCCTGCCATGTAAAACCATATATTAATATTTATAGAGTAGTCAGGTGTCTTATTGCGCTGCTTAGCCTAGCTGTCTCTTATTATTTCAGTATTTAAAAGACTCTCAAAAAATTAAATATAGTTTTATTTGCAAATGAAGAATACTTTTGTTTCCTGGTAGGAGACTTCATAGCAATTTAGGGGGAAGAGATCACTATGAAACAATCAATATTTATGGGCCTGATTTCATCATTATGCACCTGTACATATGATTTGAATCAAAGGGAAAACAATGGCTTCACATATGTTCCCTTCCTGTAATGCATAGAACAGATGTCCTCCTGCATAAAATACCTTCAGGAAATTTCTTGTTTAAAGTCTAAAGAAGATTCTGGAAGTTCTTTAATGGAAAAAACGGGAAATGAGTCTGATTTTTCATGACTCCCTAATTATCTTGGAGGCCTCCTTCCCATGAAGTCAAATTCTTCAAGGTAAATTTTCTCTGAGTTTTAGTAACCCTTCCATGTGGAGTGGTAGTAAAAGTGTGGCATTCTGTCCTGTTCAGTTTCATATGTAATAAGGGAAACCAAAGCCAGGAATAGGGAAATGGCTCAGACTAATGACTGGGAGTGAAATCATGCAGGCAACCTAGAACCCAAGTTCTTTTTCTGACTATTTTTGAGTATTTGCATTTATTTTGAAAAATGTCTGCCTATAAATAATCCAGGCTAATTTCAGAACATGCATATGCCAGCTATGTGGATAATTCAAGTACCAATCCTTTTTGCATTAAAAGTATTTTACTTATTTCTCGTGCTTAATAGAGAGACTGAGTTAAGAGATACTTTATTCCTGGGGCGCCTGGGTGGCACAGCGGTTAAGCGTCTGCCTTCGGCTCAAGGCGTGATCCCGGCGTTATGGGATCGAGCCCCACATCAGGCTCCTCTGCTATAAGCCTGCTTCTTCCTCTCCCACTCCCCCTACTTGTGTTCCCTCTCTCGCTGGCTGTCTCTATCTCTGTCGAATAAATAAATAAAATCTTTTAAAAAAATTATAAAAAAAAGAGATACTTTATTCCTTACCAATCTTATGTTTGTATCTGTCTATATGTCTGTTTATGTGTCTGTTTATCTATTTGTATGTACTCATTCTTCAACTGTCCAGAGATAAATAGCCTTAATCTTGCTATGGTTTTTAGGTTAGTTTACACAGTAACCAGACATACCTCTTGTACCTGTTACTCTTCTGGCTTTTTTCTTCTACTGTAAAATGGAAGGCTCCCATTAGGTAAACTCTGGAATTCCTTTGGCTCAAAACTTTAATAAATTCATGTAAATATTCTGATCTAGAGGACTTCTTTCTATGCTATTTTGGGAGACATATGGTGTGAAATTAACAAGGAAAATATTTCATTTCTATAGCTCTTTTCACAGCATCTTTTACTTCCTTGTTCCTTAGGCTGTAAATCACTGGGTTTAACATAGGAATCACCAGCGTATAGAACACAGACACCACCTTTTCTTGTTGTAAGGAATATTGGGAACTTGGTTGGATGTAACTAAAGCTTATAGAGCCGTAGAATAAAGTCACAGCCGTTAAATGTGAAGCACAGGTGGAGAAGGCTTTGTGTCTACTGGCAGCTGAGCGGATCCTCAGGATAGTAGCAACAATGAAGACATAGGAGACCATCACAACCAAGAAAGTGATCATAGCAATAATTCCAGAGAAGATTAAAAGCAACAGTTCATTCATGGATGTGTCAGAACACGACAACTTCAATAGTGGGGGAAGGTCACAGAAGAAGTGACTGATGATATTTGGCCCACAGAAAGACAATTTCACCAGGCCGATTGTGTGTGTCAATGAGTTGATTAAGCCTCCTACACATGACCCAATGACCAGGACCATGCAAACTCTTTTAGTCATAGCCACTGTGTAAACTAAAGGGTTCACGATGGCTACGTAGCGGTCATAAGACATTGCCGCCAGCAAGAAGCCCTCAGTGGTAAGGAGTGACACAAAGAAAAAATATTGCATGATGCACGCAGAGAATGAGATTGTCTCCCGTTCAACAAAGAAGTTCAGCAGCATTTTTGGTGCAAAGACTGACGAATAGCAGGCATCCACAAATGACAGACAGCTAAGGAAATGATACATGGGTGTTTGGAGTTTGGGAGTTATTTGAATTAGAATAAGCATTCCTAGATTCCCCACCAAAGAAATGGTATAGATCAGCAGGAACAGAACAAAGAGGACCACTTTCAGTTCAGCCCTATCTGTCAGTCCCAAAAGAATAAATTCCGTAACCAATGTAAAATTCACATCAGCCATGTGCGTGTGTTTCTTGGTACCTGTTGATGACAAGAAAATTGAAATTGAGAATAATCATGTCACACCATCAAGACTACTTGGAATCCCTAACTAGCTGTGCAACTTGGGCTGTTGACTTTTCTTTCCTGGTTTTTTCACCTATAAAATTAGAAAAAAAATTTTTAAAGATTTTATTTATTTATTTGACAGAGAGAGACAGCCAGCGAGAGAGGGAACACAAGCAGGGGGAGTGGGAGAGGAAGAAGCAGGCTCATAGCGGAGGAGCCCGATGTGGGACTCGATCCCAGAACACCAGGATCAAGCCCTGAGCCAAAGGCAGACGCTTAACGACTGCACCACCCAAGAGCCCCTAAAATTAGAAAATTTTAACTAGAAAGTCGCTAGTCTCTTCAAGTACTGTTTACTAGTCCATTCCAAAAGGACATCCCATGAATAAAAAAAAGTAAATAAAACATTAGGGTCTTAGCTTCAAGGTGCATGTAAATGCTTCTCTTTTTATGCAGAGGGGGAAAAAAAGCTAAAGTAAATTTTATTCTAAAAAAAATATGCAAAGCAAAGTCCAATTTATAAAGCATAATAACCAAGGTTGGAAATTTAATCTGTGGTCTCATTGAAGTTCTTTTAAACTTCTCACTTTGGGTTTAATGGTAGCTAATACCAAGTACATCAAAATATAAGAATTAACTTTACTATGGCATTTGAACTGAGAAATTCCACGTAATTTCATGTTTAGTTCATATTACACAATTATTTTTGTAAATCGGTTGTGATGAAAGACAAAGCCCTAACATCCATAAACTTTGTGGTCATCCTTAGAAAATAGCCAGAGGCATTGGTTTCTGAGAAAAATGCCACTGGGAATGGGAGGAGAAGGTACTCTGAGCTGGCATGTGAAACATGGTGAATAGCAACTTATAATTGGCTTTTGATATGCAATAGAAATATCTTACTCAGGAGACTCAGGAAACAGAGTTTTTATACTTTTTCTGATAAAGAGCAATGTAAACCTATAACATAAAGCAAACCCATAAAGCATACAGATACGTTTTCACAATATTTTTTTGGATGTTGCAATACATTTCCTAAAACATGCAATGTCTTTTCCACTGAATACACAATGGTTGATTATTACATTTTGTCTGAAAAAAATGTAACTATCTTTTTAAACTATATAGAAAATAAAAATAAACATTTTAGGCATTTACAGTGCTATAGTTTTACCTCTTTAGAATAAAGGGAGATGTTTTTGATGGCTTCATTATCCTTTCACTTGGGAGATGCTATATCTTTAGTACAGTAGGCAAACTCAGAAAAAACAACATTACAAAAATATTGAAATAGTCAGAAATGAGGTAACTGTGTTAGATGTAGACTACCTACACTGATAGGTGAGGAACTATGGGGATGTAATTATGGCAGATAGCAATTCACCCTTTACGGAAGAATATTCCACACTGATTGAAACATCGATTTTTCATTGTTTCACTAGATGTTGCCTAACAATTTTGATGTTAATGTAGAAAAAGAAATTGAAGTGTAGCATAAGGGGTGAGAATAAATGGCCAAATTATAAATTCCTCCTACTCTGTGTTTACGAGAATAAAATTAAAACATAATTTTTGTGTCTTCATCATCGTGTTTTTGTATTTTTAACTGATTTGCAAAATGTATTTATAAGAGTCAAATAAGTGAGTTTCACTTACCAGTGGAAGAAAAAAATATTCAATACTTTATCTTATTTAGGAATCTTTAACTGCTCATTCCAGTGGATTATTTCTCTATATCCCCCCCCAAATAATCAATCAATCACACAGAAAAGTTATATTTGTCTAAAACAGTAGTATAAAAACTGGGTAAATGATAGTAATTACAGGTAGGAGGATTGAAATTCAAACTTCTCCTTTAATATATGATAATCATAGGCAGAGCCTCCATGATATAAAAGCAAGAGTAAGATGGTCAAAAATTTTAGTTATATATTTACTTTAGTACCAATGGGAATAGAGTCCCCGGGGCTAATCGTCTGATCAAAAGGATATAATAAATACATGATTAAAAGTTCCTCTGTGTTTCTTGAGGAACTTAGGAAACTCTCAAGACCTTAACGGCTCCCTGAAGGCATTTAATTTCCTGAATGTTAGAATGAATAGAAGGAAATATAGGGCAAGTAAGTATAGGGGGAAAAAAAAAACAGTATATAAATTCTGAAAACCAGTGCAATAGAATAGATAGTGATGATGCCTGCTTGGTACTTTAGCAAGAGAAGCTTTTCAGAAGAATCCATTAGTTAGGCCTACTTGTCAGAAAACACACATGGTGATGAGCAATGGGTGTTATACGTTACTAATGAAGTGTTGAACCCTACATCAAAAACTAGTGATGTGCTATTTTTTGGCTAATTGAACATAATAAAAAAATTTAAAAATATAAAAAAATAAATTTAAAAATTAAAGCTCTAGGGGCACCTGGGTGGCACAGCGGTTAAGCATCTACGTTCGGCTCAGGGCGTGATCCCAGGGCGTTATGGGATCGAGCCCCACATCAGGCTCTTCCGCTGTGAGCCTGCTTCTTCCTCTCCCACTCCCCCTGCTTGTGTTCCCTCTCTTGCTGGCTGTCTCTATCTCTGTCGAATAAATAAATAAAATCTTAAAAAAAAAATTAAAGCTCTAAAAAAAAAAAAAAAGAAAGAAAGAAAACACACATGCATACGTCCACATCCACACACACACAAAAGTGAAACTAAAACCCAAACATCAGTGGGCTTTAAGGTAGTAGAATAACACCTGGTTAAAAAAAAAATCTACTCTGTTTTCTTGGATTGTGAGGATGGAATCAAAGAAAATTAAAACTACTGCTTCTTCAAAGGCTTCCTTGAAAGGAACCCAGCCACCCCTATCTTGAATGTTTTTTCCTCCATTCTAGCATGTGTCTGCTGATAGACAACTTTTGGCATTTTGCCTTCATTTTAAAATGAATAATGAGGAATTCTGGTAGCAGAATTGTAAAATTGTAAATTTGATCTGTTTAATTGTAAATTGTCGTTTAGTTACAATTCTGTAAATAGGAATTGTCCTTTACTGTTTATTCTGAAAGTAATGAAAATTTGCCTCCCTAAATGGACATTTCCTAAATGCCTCAATTGAAAGCTAAAAGAGCAGGCTATAGGAGAGGGTATTAGGTGATAGTATAAAGTTGAATTAGGCCAGAAGATGATTCACTATTTTAGAAGGCCTAGAAGATTCTAAGTACCTGATGCATTCTGTGTTATTTTCAAGTATATAATTTATTACCAGTCCATATATGAAGAACTATCTGAGACATATATATCAGAACTATAAAAAAGATTAAGCTTCTTAGACCAATAGCCTCTTTTCTCCTAGGAAATTATAGATCAAGGACAAAAATTATCTGAAAAAACATAAATGTCTCTATTTGCAGGTGATAAGGGAGAGAATAAAATAGAGTAAGGATTGCTAAAAGGATTATTTAAAATGGAGCAGGGAGGACACCGAAGGGGTGGGGCTAGAAGCCAAGGATATGTTCCATATTAAAATGGATGTAAATAGACTTTCTGCCTCAACACAGTTCCACCTAGCAACCAATCCCAAACAAGTGAGTGTAACTGTAGCTATGCCAGCACCAATCACATTTCCTTCAAAATGATTTATGTAAATTCCCTCTCTCCTCTTTGAAAACTGTAACCTCCTTTGTTTCTCCCAAGCACACTTTTGACTTTGGTTGAACTTGCAGTTTTGTATTTCCTTGGTTGACACAGGCACTCAGTTGGGGGGAAAAAAAACCTACATTTAGAAAATCCCAAGGGGGGCGCCTGGGTGGCACAGCGGTTAAGCGTCTGCCTTCGGCTCAGGGCGTGATCCTGGCGTTATGGGATCGAGCCCCACATCAGGCTCTTCTGCTATGAGCCTGCTTCTTCCTCTCCCACTCCCCCTGCTTGTGTACCCTCTCTCGCTGGCTGTCTCTATTTCTGTCGAATAAATAAATAAAATCTTTAAAAAAAAAAAAAAAAAGAAAATCCCTATCAGGTTCTCTATCTTCTGCAGATCCATTAATCCCTTGAGATTACACACAATACTATTTTTTTTCTTTCTTTCGCTTTCTTTCTCTTTCTTTCTTTCTTTCTTTCTTTCTTTCTTCCTTCCTTCCTTCCTTTCTTTTTTTTCATAATTTCTACACCCAACACGGAGCTCAAACTCAGGACCCCAAGATCAAGAGTCAAATAAATGTTCTACAGCTTAGTCAGCCAGGCACCCCACTCAATGCTGTCTTTAAAACACCTATTTCTGGGAAGTGGCCTCATATCAATCATCAGATACTTAAATGGATACCCAAACTAAGATGTAATGTCTTAACATTAAAAACTGATATTAAATTTTAAAAGTTGATATTTAGCACATATATAGGGCTGCAATTGAATTCGGCATATAGAAAAATTTAGCAGCATTATTTAAATGCATTTAGTATAGATTTATTGATTTTTTTGTCATGAAAGACTTTGTAAAATATAATTCAGAAGTATATTAATTAATACAACATATTGAAGTGTTATATTTTAGAAAATAATAACTTTTTTCAAATAAAAGTTATCAAGGAATAATTATGATACAATAAACAGTGTTCAGTTTAAGTGTGTAATTTAATGAGTTTTGACAGGTACATACTCCAGACCAATTAGTACTATAATCAAAACATAGAATTTTATCTTGTTCTCTTCCTAAGAAACCCCCATCTCTGACCTCCAACCCCAAAGAACTGCTGATCAGTTGTATATATTTATTTGTGAGATTTGTTTTTGCAGAGTTTCACAACATTTGGGATAATACAGTTTTTTTTTGGTCTAGATTTTTTTTTTTCAATCAGAATAATGTTTTTAGATACATTCGCATAGTTACATAAATCATTAGGTCTTTCTTTCTTTTTTTCTTTCTTGGTAATATTTCATTGTATGAATTAGCATACTTTGTTTACCCACTCACCTGTTATTGGACATTTGTGTTGTGTGCAGTATTTGGCTACTTTGAATAAAGTTGTTGCAGGGGCACTTGGGTGGCTCAGTCAGTTAAACATCCTACTTTTGGTTTTGGCTCAGGTCATGATCTCAGGGTTGTGATATGGAGCCCTGCATTGGGCTCCTGCTGAATATTCTCTCCCTCTTCTTCTCCCTCTACCCTCTGTGCTGTCTCTCTCTGTCTCTCAAATAAATTAATAAATCGTTAAAAAAAAAAGCTGTTGTAAATACTAGAGTAAACGTTTTGAATGGGCATGACTACTCAGGTTTCCTGGATAAATGCCTAAAAACGGAGTGTTCCAATTCATTAACAGGGAATATGTATTAATTTAGATCTCCTATTCCTCTTAGCAATTTTTTATAGTTTTCATGTCTTTACTGTTAAGTCTTGATTTTTTTGTTGTTGCTGTTGAATTTATTCCTAAATTCTGTCTTACTGAAAGTGGAAATATTTTATTAATTTTTGAATTGTTTGCTATTAATATACAGAAACATAGTTCATTTTTGTATATTGATTTTGTCTTTGATATACATAATAATTTCACCTGAGAATGAGAATTGTGCTTCTTTTCTAATTTGGATCCTTTTAGTGTTTTGTTTTGTATTATTCATTTCGTTTTGTTTTGTTTTCTTTTGTATCGTTCTTTCATTTTGTATTGTTCTTCTATTTTGTATTGTTCATATATTCCTTATTTTTTGCCTCACTTTTGAATTGTTCTACCTTTCACATTTAAGCCCATTTATTCCTGGAATTTATTTTTGTGTATTTTTGTGTATCATATGTTACGTGATAGGAATATCCAGTAAAATGTGGAATAGAATTTTTTTACCATATGATGGCAGTTTTGTCCAGGTTTTGTTTTGCTTTGTTTTTTGCTTTGCTTTTTACCTCTCTTTTCTCCTCCTTTCTGGAAACTCCACTATGTATCTATTGATATACTGAACGGTGTCGTGCAAATCTCTGAGGCTGTTTATTTTCCTTCATTCTTTTCATGTTTGTTCTTCAAATGGGATGATTTCCATTGATCTAGCTCCAAGATGACTGATTCCTTCTAGCACCTCATATTTGTCATTGGATCTTTCCAGTGGATTTTTCATTTCAGTTATTGTATTTTTTTTTAAAGATTTTATTTATTTATTCGACAGAGACAGAGACAGCCAGCGAGAGAGGGAACACAAGCAGGGGGAGTGAGAGAGGAAGAAGCAGGCTCATAGCAGAAGAGCCTGATGTGGGGCTCGATCCCATAACGCCGGGATCACGCCCTGAGCTGAAGGCAGACGCTTAACCTCTGTGCCACCCAGGTGCCCCTCAGTTATTGTATTTTTAAGTACGGAATTCTCATTTGGTATTTTTATCAATCCTTTTCTCTTTATTGAGATTCTCTATTTGATGAATACTTACTGTAACACTTTCCTTTAATTCTTTATATATATTTTCTTTAGTTACCTGAACATGTTATTTACAATAGTACTTTGAAGTCTTTTTCTGCTCAATATAACATCTGGGTCATTCAGTTTCTATCGACTTTTTTATCCCTGAGTCCAATGTGTTGCATTTTTCTGTTTCTCTGTAGGTCTTGTAAATTTCTGTTAATGACTACACTTTATATGCAATACAGTGTTGATGCTCTGCATTTTGTATGTGCAGGTTTGTTAAGTACGGACAATTGTTTTTCCAAAGTTGTTGTTCTGAGTAACATCTCCATCAGGCTTTGTAAGAGTTGTAACTGCTCCATCTCTTCAGCACTTGATATTGTATGCTTCTTTTTTTTTTAAGATTTTATTTTTTTAACTAATCAGCTATACCCAGCATGGGGCTCGAACTCACAACCCTGAGATCAAGAGTCACTTGCTCCACTGACTGAGCCAGACAGGTGCCCCTGATATCATATACTGTTTTTATTGTCTTATCTTTTTGTGGTTAATTTTCCTTCCCCAGATTATTAATAAAGTTGAGCAACTTTCTTTTATTTTTATTGGAAGTTGGGAAATTTTCGATATTTATTGTGTCATGTGCCTTACAAATACTTTGCCCCCATCCCCACCTTTTTTTTCTTTCCGTTATGTTGTTTATCTTAGTTTTATTGGTTTGTAAGATTTCTTTATACATTTTGATTATAGTTTCATAAATATGTAGGAAAACTATTTTCACTGACTCTGGTTTATTTTTTCATGCTATAAATATATTTTTAAGTATCAATATAATTTAAGTTCCTTAATCTCTCCTTAATGGTCAGAACTTTTTGTGTCTTATTTAAGAAATGTTTTGCCTATTAAGTTTTTAAGACCTCTCAATGTATTTTTTTTTTACTGTTCTAACTTTTGCATTTACTATGCTATTGATTGCCTTCCATTTTAAATTGTGAAATTTGAAATATTAAATATAATGCACTCTGTTCCCTTTTTCACTTTTCTTATTAAAGCCTTAGAAGATTTAATCCCATTGATCCACACTGTTTTTTGCATTATTGTTTCCATGCATTTATATTCTATTTATTTTAAACCTCCTAATAAAATATTATTATTGTTGTACAGTCAAAATTCAATCACAATTTATAATTACCCAGAAATCTCCAATTTACCCTTCCCTTTGCTTTCCATATTTTCATTGAAATTCCATTTTTTGTCCCTTCCTCTGAGCACTTGTTTAAGAATTATATACATACACGGACACATACATTATAAAGTGCCCTGATATCAAGTATACAATTTATTTCAGATTTCTTTTTTTATTTATTCATTTGAGAGAGAGAGAGAGAAAATGCAAGCACTCAGGGAGGGTCAGAGGGAGAGGTAGAAACAGACTCCCTGCTGAGCTGGGAGTTCAACGTGGGGCTCGATCCCAGAACCCTAGGATCCTGACCTGAGCTAAAGGCAGACTGAGCCACCCAGGTGCTCCAAGTATACAATTTATTTCAATTTTATGTACATGTACATGAGCATAAGCACCACACAAATCATAATGATAGAGATATTTCCAACACTAGAGAATGCTCCCTTACAGCTATATTACCGTAACTTAAATTTATCTGTTGTTAAACCTTATACAATAGAATCTTACATATGGAGTTTTTTTTAACATATGGACTTTTTGTTTCTGCTCTCTTTTATTGTGCATAACATTTGTGACGTCCATTTACCTTATTGTACATCAGTAACTTTTTAATAAAAGTGCCGTTTAGCCTTCCATTCTGTGACTATATCAAAATTTATTAATTTATTCTCTTAAAATGGTCTGGGTTTTGTTTCTAGTTTATAAATATAAATATAAATAAAACTGCTGAGAGCATTATTGTTCATGTATGTTTGTGAACACACACACTCATATCTGGGAAATCTTGGGATATAAGTTAGCCATATATTCAGCTTACCATCAGACAGTTCTCCAAAATGTCTGTACCATTTTCGTACTCCTGTGGAAATGTGTGAGTAATGATACTAAGCATTTTTACATATGCTTATTAGCTATTTTGAATGTCTTTCATGTAAGCTTTTTTCCTACCTTTCCCCCCATATTTAGTTGTCTTGTCATTTATTGACTGGAAGTTCTTTTTAATATATTCTGGATGAATTTTTTGTCAGTACACACTCTATGAATATTTTTTCATATTCTGTGGCTTGGCTTTTCAGTCTCATAATGGTATATTTCCAGGGACAGAAGTCCTCATTTAAAACAAAACCTCACTGGGTGTTGTATATGTGTTGAATCACTCAACTCTACACCTGAAACTAATATTACACTGCAGGTGAATCTACTGGAGTTTAAATAAAAATTGGGGAAAAGAATAAAATAAAACACAGATCTATTCTCCCATTGTTCTTTTTATTTTACTATTTGTATATCCTTTTTTTTTTAAGATTTTACATATTTATTTGTCATAGAGGAAGAGAGAGAGAGCAAGAGAGCACAAGCTGGGGGGGGGCAGCAGGCAGAGGGAGAAGCAGGCTCCCCACTGAGCAAGGAGCCCGAAGCAGAACCTGATCCCAGGACCCTGGGATCATGACCTGAACCAAAGGCAGACACTTAACCAACTGAGCCACCCAGGCGTCCCTGTATATTCTTATTAAGAAATATTTGCCTATTTTGATGTCATGAAGACACAAACATTTTTACTTCTAGAGGCTGTATTTCTTTTTCATCTTTCATACATTTAGTTCTATGATCCATCTTAAATCAATCTTCATGTGTGATGTGAGTTGAAGTTAAGGTTCGCAGCTCTTCTGTGATTCTGCTTATATTGTGTGTTTTCCCACTCTTTCTTACTCTTTTTAAAAATATTTTCTGGTTCTTTGCATGTGATTAAAGATGCATAGAAAGTAAAGATGACATTACTTTCCACCACGGAGGGCTACATTCTTTCTAAAAAGGCATAACGGATGAGAGGTTGACTAAGTTAATTCAAATATTATTTGGGCTGATTCTGGACTGAGTTGAAGTTAGACCTCATTTTTCTTCTGCCTTGTCCCTGTTTGGGTGTAGAATTCCCAAGATATTGATTAAGAGGTGGGCCTTTCTGTCTCTAGCCCTTAAACACTGCAGAAAGTTAAGTTTCAATTCTTTGGTGGTGTGAACTTCGCTCCTGTACAGGCATACCTTGGAGATATTGTGGATTCGGTTCCAGAACACTCCAGTAAAGTGAGTCAAATGAGTTTTTTGGTTTCCCAGTGCATATAAAAACTATGTTTATATTGTGCTATAGTCTGTCAAGTGTGCAATAGCATTGCATCTAAAAAAGCCAGGGTGCGTACCTTAATTTAAAAATATTTTATTACTACAAAAGGCTAACCATCACCTGAGCCTTCAGCAAATCATCATCATTGATCACAGATCACTGTAACAAGTATGTTAATAATGAAAAAATTTGAAATATTGCAAAAATTACCAAAATGTGACACAGAGATACAAAGTGAGCAAATGCCTTTGGAGAAGTGGCATTGATAGACTGGCTTGACGCAGGGATGCCATGAACCTTCCGTTTGTAAAAAAGCACAGTATCTGTGAAGTTAAATAAAGTGAAACATGTAAAGTGAGGTGTGCCCGCACATCTTCAAATTGCAGCCAAGAGCTTGAGGGGGCTGCCAGCCTTGTGTCTAACGCAGGCTTCTACCTCTGGTGGGACCTTATCAACCAAACACCTAAAGACCGAGAAAAAGATCACCGTCTTGCCAGCTCCATTTGAATCTGCAAAAATCTGAATCTTCTGTGCTCCATAAAGAAAACCTCAAGCCCTTTTTGCCTGGCTTACAGCAAGATCAAAATCTGCCAAATGTTCTGGGGAGGAAACCTTTGTTACATTTGTTGTTAGCTCGTCCTTCTAGCAGGACTTTGTGTCTTCTAAGCACAGGAGGAGAGTGGAAGATTTCAATCTACTCCTGTGGCCCAGAACCAGTATTTTACACTCTCTACCTTCTGTCCCATTCTATTTCCTGGGGCGGGGGGTGGGGGGAAATAGCTGTGTGTTTAAGCTCCGATATAATCCAGTTCATCTCCTCAGGCCACATAACTGCCGAGAGGACCACTGTTTTCTCTTCCCCCAGAATAGTTACAGGGCACCGGAGCCCCTGCTTTTGGTAGATGGCAATTGTTAGTATTTGTATTGTTTCGGACAACACCAAACATTCCTCTCTGCTTTTTAGAAGTTCTTTCTTTCTTTCTTTCTTTCTTTCTTTCTTTCTTTCTTTCTTTCTTTCTTTCTTTCCTTCTTCTCTTTTAATTACTTAGGGAAGAAGGAGCAGAGGGAGAGGGAGAGAGAGAATCTTAAGCAGGCTCCATGCTCAACACAGAGCCCAACACAGGGCTCCATCTCACGACCCTAAGATTATGACCTGAGAGGAAATCAAGAGTTAGACGCTTAACTGACTGAGCCACCCAGCTGCCCCAGAAGTTCTCCACTTAAATCTATCTATCTATCATCTATCTATCTATCTATGTATCCATTCATCTATCATCTATCTGTCTCATGTATCATCTATCTATCCATCTGTCCATCCATCCAACCATCCATCCATCTATCATCTCTCTATCTAATCATCTATCTATCCAGTCTATTGTGTCTTCATCCCTCTGTATATTTGTTTACCTGCGCTTCAGGCCTACTCAGACCCAGAATATGGCTAATGCCCTGAGAAGAAATGCAGCCATGTGATGAAACCTGAAAAATATCTGTCTGAACCTCTCCTGAGTCTGCGGAGCCCTTTCCAGGGCCCTCCATGCAAGCCAAGCCTGCACTGTCAAGTGTGCCCTGAATCAGTGAGGCCGTCAGCTCGCATCCCCAAGGTCATGCCTCCCTGAAACCTAAGTCCCTCTAACTCTCTTTTCTTCAATAGCTACTCACTTCATTCAACAGATAATGTCTTATCTTGCTTTGCTTGTGATTTTTGTATAGATGCTGTTTTGATCACAAGTTACTCCATCCAGAAGTAAAAGTGCATATTTTCTTAATTTTTGTTATTTTGAAACATTTCAAACCTGTAGAACAGATTCAAGAATAAAACAGATTTGCAAGAATATTTAAATGATCTCTCCTGTGTTCCTTACCAATAGATACAAACTTCAATTGCTTATTTACTTTATCAGTCTGTTGATCTTTAGCTTACTGTATGTATATATGTATGTGTGTGTATACACTGGTTTATATACACATAATTTCTTTATAATTATAATGACACAATATTATTTTATATTATCCAGTACACAGTCATGCTTTCCAAAAGTTTGAGACATAACATCAGGTAATTCATTCATCTTCACACAATACTCTGAAAACTCGCTTCCCATACCCCTCCATTACCTGTTCCTCTAACAGCTTTGCCCCATATCTTAAATCTCTTAATGTTTGGATCTCACAGAGTAACTGGTGCAAGTAAAGGTACTAAACAGAACTATATTGAATGAATAAACTATAACTAAGGACAGTTTTTTTCTATAGCTATTCTATACCATTAAGATACATAATTTAAATACAAAAATGGAGATATGTGTCTTTACTTGGGTGACAGCATTTTTAGAACAACAGCAACAACAAAAAAGATCAGATCCAAGAAAATCATGCCAAGAAACTATTTCATTTTTCCTCTGAGATAAGAATACATTTGATAAATTCCTATTGTTGGAGCATTCTTTTCATTTGAATCAATGTCAGAGTCCATGGTGAGTTCTTTCAGAGTTTAGCATCAGAATTCGTTAGGAAAAAAAAAGTACTAGCTCTTGAGAGAACGAAACTGTTAAGTCACAAAACAGTGAATGGTAGAATATAGTGATTTTCAGTCTTCATGTCAAACTCAACATTCACATCTTCAATTTCATGAGACTGCCTTCATTATAGTTTTGTTGGTGTTTGTGTCTGTGATACAATTTTAAGAAAAGTCTATCTATTTAATGTTAGGTTAACAAAGCCATGGACAAGATTGGCTCAGATGGGAGTTCTCTTCCACGATATTGACCTTTTGGCTGCATCTTTCACATCCTTATTTCGTAGGCTATAAATCAGTGGGTTTAGCATGGGTATCACCAATGTATAAAACAGAGCAGAGACTTTCTCCTGTTCCAGGGAATACTGAGAACTTGGCTGGATATAACTAAAGGTCACAGACCCATAGAATAAGGCCACAGCAGTCAGATGAGAGGCACAAGTGGAGAAGGCTTTGCGCCTCCCCTCAGCTGAGCGGATTCTCTGGATGGCAGTGATGATGCACGTATAAGAGACCATGATGACAGTGAAAGTGAACATTGCAATGACCCCAGAGAATATTAAAAGCAACATTTCATTGTTATGGGCATCAGAACAAGAGAGTCTCAGAAGAGGGGGAATGTCACAGAAATAATGATTCACAATATTAGGACCACAGAAATCTAGTTTGAGCAAACCTATTGTGTGTGTGAGCGAGTTAATGAGCCCACCCAAGTAAGATGCAAGGACCAACTGAACACAAACCCTTTGGGTCATTATGACTGTATACAACAAGGGATTAGCTATTGCCACATAGCGGTCATAAGCCATCATAGATAGGAGGATGCCCTCTGTGGTTACATATACTGCAAAAAAGAAACTCTGTAGAACACAACCAGAAAATGTGCTGGACTTACGTTTCGATGGGAAATTGACCAACATCTTTGGAGCAAAGACAGTAGAGTAGCAGATATCACAAAAAGAAAGGTTGCTAAGGAGGAAGTACATTGGAGTATGAAGTTGGGCATTTAACCAGATCAAGATGATCATCCCCCAATTACCTGCCAGAGTGGTGAAATAAATAAGGGTGAAAAGCAAAAAAAGAGGGATCTGCAAATTAGAGTTTTCAGTTAAACCTACCAGAAGGAATTCCTTCACCCCTGTATGGTTCCAACCTGCCATGCATTCAGGTTTATATAGCTTTTCAGTTGCAGAACAAGATGATATCACTCAGATGAAAAAGATATATGTATAATTTCTTCCACGATCCAGTATCCATAATAGTATTGGGGTGTTTGTGTTTACCCTGTAGCTGGTTGAAGAAAAGAAATAAACTTCAGCAGTGGGCTATATGTATACTAGACAATCCATTTACAGTGACTCAAATTCATGGAACTAGAAATTATTTTATGCCTTGTTTCTCAGTTTCCACATCATAAATACTGAGAGAAGGAAACTCTTTCAGATCAAGAAAGTATTAATTGGTAAAACTGACAGTTAAACCCCAATATCTCAAACCGAACCTCTGACTCATGTTAGGACACATATACAAGTTCTCTGCTTACATCGGCTCCTTGTGATAGAAATTACTTCCTTACCTTTTGGCCAAACTACTGCTACTTTTCAACACCTAGTTAACTCTCGATGCTGACATTCATAATAGGCAACCCCTTTCCTTTCCAAATCTCTATGCCTCACCTTCTTCTCAGATTCTGCACTTGGAAGATCAATGACCATGTCCTCCATAAGAGCTGAATTGAGAGGAAGAGGTAGAACAATCTTTTCTTCATTTAATATTGTTAAGGCCAATCAAAAAAATAGCAGTGCAATTCAATTGGAAAGCCCTTTCCTTTTGCATCTTTGGATAATTTCACTTATGCATTTTTTTTTTAATCAACATTAAAACAAACCCTCCAAAACCCAATGTCAAGACTCGGGGTGTGAGGGTGAGATACTGAAACTATACCTATCAGATATGTCTTGTTATTATAAAATATTACATACAAATAAATATATAACTGATTAAGTATTATATGAAATATTGTTATATATTTAAATTTACAATTCTATAACTTCATAAGTATATACATGTACTTGTAATTTGAAATGGTATATATTGAATGGCTTGTGACTAAAAATTGCTTATAAGACAAAGGAAGCAAAAAATCAGATAACATACAAAAATAAAACTTAAATAATAATCACAAATAAAAATGCAAAAGAGCGCACTATCAACAACAAGCTGCCGTACTGAAAGACCCCAAATTATAGCTTAGATAGTCTAATTTAAAAACAATACATATTGATTTGAAGTCTATTATATCCAGGCACGCTAGGGTTGTAGTGGGAAGAAGTAGCAGCTTGTAGCAAAAACAGTCTTAAGCTCTGAGAATCAAATGTCTGTGTGCATGCCCTGGTTTTATTGCGGACAGGCTACAGTGACAAACTCAAGGAAAAGAGAAACTAATTCTTAACATATTATTGGATTCATAAAATAAAATTATGTCTAAAATATTTCCAAAACACTATTATATAGATATGAAAGGAATGGTTTTTCTTGTGATATAGTTAAAATACATTCTAATTCTCAGATACTCTATCTTAAAGAATTTTCCATAAATGTGCAAGTAGCCATAAGTTACTATATAAACCAACTATTAAATACTGTAAACACACATGCATACATGAGAATATTGAATGTAGGTGTTATGCAAATATTGCCCTTTTTCCCATAAAATGAGAACCTTTGAAACCTTTGAAATATAAATAACCCGCAAGTTAGGACATTGTTTTCTGGCTATTTGGAAACAATATTGAAATCCTGTAGCTGGTAATGGATTATTTTAGTGTGGGGAGATAGAAAATATTAAAAGATTTAAATCTACCTACGTTACTACTTCTTAAATATATTCATAACAAAGCCAAGTTCAGAGTAAGTAGAATATCCAGTGAAGACGACCAGGTTTTCACGATTCTTAAAAGACTAATTGCTGAGAGTAGAGATTTCTTAATGTTCGGTTGCTTTTCTTTCGGGGACATGAGCGCTAGGTCATGTGTAGATGTGAATCTCAGATGTCCAGAGGTTGGCTCATTAGCATCCTTCTGGTCTCTGGAGACTGGAGCTAATCAGACCCCTGCAGGCCTTCCCAGTCGCCATTCACTAGATGCCTTTGCCCTCACTTTGATAAAATGCATTTCCTTTTATAAACAGAACACTCACATGTCTTGGGGAAAAGGCACAAAACAGAGAGTAAATGCAATGTAGGAACTAAAGAAATGTGTTCCACTCATATATATGCTACTCAGACAAATCTTCAAATGTTCTCATGTTGAAACAGCTGAGATTGTCTTTTTTCCCTGTGAAATGGGGACATTTACACATGTTCTATCAACCTCATTGGTTCCTTATGAAATTGATATAAATTAATGCATGACATCATACTCTCCACTTTAACAGTAATTTACATTAGATTTTTGTGAGATTTTACACACATGCACATACACACAGAATTAGTTGAATTGTATACTCTCCTTTTGGTTTATTTGTATAAAACAGTGTGCTTTCATTGGAAACCAGGGATGTACTGTATGGTGACTAACATAATATAATAAAAAAACATTAAAAAAAATCAACAGTGTGCTTTTCTTTTCTCTAATAATTCAATAGACATCACAGAGCTGTGGATTATGTCTTATAATTCTTTTGTAGCTTCCATTCTATTGAAGTGTAGACACATGAGACACTGTGGAGATTTTACATATATTTCACATAGCTTTATTAACTTTTTGCATAATTTATATTTGGCACTCTTAATCACACAAATAATATATTTATTACTGTATGTTTGGGAGAGGGTGATGGATGGTTTTGTTAAGGTGTGTTAATTTTAACATGAAAGCAGAGTAAGTTACAACATATGCAGATAAATAAAATAATGAAGTCATGTTAATCCAAATATTGTAAAAAAACAAATAATTATCCCAAATTACATGCAGTTGTGAATCCAATAAAACAGCATTAGAGCATCTTTAGATACAAAATAGGATACATTGCCATGTAATGAGAGAAAAGAATTTCGAATCCAACAAAACAGTCAGTGAGGAATGGAGTTAGCTACATAAGGAATTAGAGTTGCAAATTAGAAGCAGAAGAAAAAAAAAGCAATATGGTTAAATGTAGCCAGATTAATGGCATATACTTTAAAACCAACTGTTTCATAATTTGTGAAGTCATTGCTACAATAACTTGAACAAGGATCGGTGTCAATGGCAAGAAGAAAATCCTGTATTTGCTGGCCAAAAATATCTTGGCTGATACACAACTTAAGTTTTTTGAAATGGAATCTCTGACTTTCTTGAAATGGGTTAGTTCCTTCAAAAATGGGGAAGTATCTTGGATCCTAGGAAGGTTAGATTTATTATAGAAATGATAAATTCACAAAACCCAGAGTTTAAGAAAACTTGTTATATTTTATCATCAGACTCATCATATTTGTGAAACCAACTTCAAATACATAATCAGAAACTGACTTAGAACTGGTTGTTTTGCTGAAAATTGAAGGAAATGTTAGTGTGATTTTAAACAGTATAAATTAATAAGACAATTTGGAATTCAACATATTTATATATTCATGTGTTAAAATATAAAGCATTTATATTCTTGTGTTGATTTAATTTGTTGACCTAATAAGCTTGAGAAAATCAAAAGAAATATATAAATTCAATTTAAAATATAATCAGTTTAATTAAATAAGATTATATATTATAGCAATTTTAAGAGCCCTTTGAAAAGTGATTGTTATAATTTACTAGTTATATAATTAGATTACCCTGTTTTGCAATTTGAATCAAAATGTAAGGGAAAAAGTTGATTTTTATGTTTATTACAGCAAAATATTACTTGTTAAATAAAATAATAGAAAATTAACAATGGAAAGTCTTTTCTGTGTGGAAAAGTGGTTCTTGAGGCTAACAAACAGTTCACATTTCAAGAAATAGATGAGGAATAATTTGTTCAGTATTCTAAAACAAAATCACTATTCACATTAATTTCCAGCCTTTTAGATAAATTACATTTGAAGTTTGACATATTAATAACTTAGTTTATTAATTGCTGATTACACACTGAAAACTTCATTATATTCAGAATCTCACATAGCATTCATGGAATTCTAGTGACATTGGATTAAAAAATGTAACTTTCTATATGCATCCATGAAATCCAGTATTAAATAACAAAGAAAGAAAGGACCAAAGAGGAAGGAAGGATAGAAGGAACGGAGGGAGGGAGGGAGGAGGGAAAGAATGGGAGAAGGAAGGAAGGGAGGGGGAAGAGACAGAGAGCGTGAGAAGAGAAGGGGAGAAAGAATATCCATATAACTTTGAATATAAATTGTAAAACAATAGATAGCCTAGGATAAGCATTAGTTTTGTTTTGTTTTTTATGATTTTTATTTATTTGAGAGAGAGTGAGAGAGAAAGAGAGAGAGCAGGAGCAGTGGGAAAAGGTAGAGAAAGAGAAGCAGACTCCCCACCGAGTAGGGAGCCCCGATGTGAGACTCATCCAGGACCCTGGGATCATGACCTGAGCTGAAGACAGATGCTTAGCCCACTGAGCCACCCAGGCACCCTAGAACAGACATTAGAATCTCCATCATTATTTTAAAAGCTTTTGTAATTTCATTTTCATAATGCAAAGTTCAATCATATGAAGAATGATTTGTTATTCAGGTAAGGATTGGCAATTGAAAAATTTAAGAAGAATTACTAACATGCCATTCTTAATATATACTCAGCATTCTTCAACATCTAGACCTATGTCTGGCAAACACTACCATTTAACCCCCTTCCCACTCAAGATTACAGACATTCTTTAACCTTATTTTATAGATATAGATCAGATTTTATATCATTGTACAAGCCTTCTATTAGAGTCCCATAGACAAAATCTTTCTATGTCTTTCTGTAGCAGTGCCTAACAAAATGCCTGGTGTATTGAGTTGTATGATAACTGTTAGTTGAAAAACTGAATATATTTTATATTACTCTATGCACCATTTTTGCAGTTTTAGGTAGAAATAAATAATAGTTGTAAAAATTATAAAATATGAAGGGATTGATTAAGATATGTGTGCATGTGAGTAACTAAATATGGCAGATACAAAGGAATAATTGAGTTGCATTCCAGAATAATCAATGAAAAATGTGCACTGCAAGCAGAATAATCAACAATTGGCTATTCCTCTGTAAATGGATGCCAGCACTCCAACTGATCATAGTGGCTGACATTAATTCTGTGAAAATATATTCACTAGTGGAATGTGAAGCAATACTTGTTAATCTAAAAAGCTAAGGCAGATGGGCTATTCCTCAGAAATGACAGGTAAGGATTAACTTATTTAAGAGTGATTTCTTACCGGCTGTCCTCTTGCAAAGTTGCATGGAAATCAGATACAAATCAGTGTGAAGTCAGTAAAGGAAAATGCTGAGGCGAGGGAGCAGTGAAGGCACATGTCAAAAGCTTCAGCATCAGTAATTGGACTCCATTCCCCTGATTACGCCAGGAAAAAAAAAATGGTGTTTCCTTAACCATGAAGGCTGAGCTCGCAGATCAAGTTCCTGTCTAATTTATTGTATTTGCACTTAGGAGGCTTGGACCAGAGGATCTCAATCTTCATCAAGTCATGGGGACACTGATGCATCCCAACCTATAAATGTTGAGGTGGCGTCTTTGGGTGGTCATTAGTCTGCCTACCACACCCACCCAGATGGTCATTAGAAAAAGTTTCTAAGCAAAATTACCCATTTTTACACTGTAGCCACAGATTTTAGCCTTATTTATATACCACTTATTTTCATGATGGTGATAACAGCTATGGGCTGGTTGACTCACATGACACCTCATTTACTGGACGATTTGTTCCTAGAAGGCTAACCTTTGTATGTGGACAAATGCCCACCCCTGTCAGCCACACATGAACATGGCCTGCACCCTGGGGCTTGTCACTTAACCATCCTTATGTTTCCACACTTCTTCCATGACCTATGATTTCACTACCGTACTTTAGTTTGGGTGTTAAGGAGCAGCGCTTCTCAGATTTCTAAGACATGAAAAAGATCTAACTACAGCTTCCGTGGTGGTCTTTTTATCGGACTGACCTGCCAGTCATGCTATGCCAAATAATCAAGAAGACCACCCAATTTTGGGGGGCAAGTGAATTAGCCTGGAATACTTGTCCCAGAAAATTTTAAACTTCAGAATTATCCTCTAAATTATCCAAGGAGGTATATGCATCCTGGTTCATGACTTGGGTCGCATGTACCTCAACATCAGCAGTCTTCTGAATTGGGGAAAAGCCCAGATGATTGTCTAAATTGAACCATCACTGTCCTTGGACATCTTCTCTTGGAGGAGTCTTAGATGGATTGACTCCTGGTTGAGTAAAAGGCTTCAAGTGTAACCACACCTTTTTTTGTTATGTTCACAATCCTAAATGTACATACTTGCTCTTGCAGCAATGTCAGGGATCATGTCGACAGCACTTTTTAGTGGAAATGGAAAGGATCACGGACATAGTGTGGTCGGAATCATGGAAGCCACCATTTTGGATAGGAAAGAAAGAATTAGACTTAAGGGCTAATTTGTTCAAAGCAAATTCTTTGCTGCCTATGAAAAGTATATAGGGTTGAGAAGTTAAGAAAATCAATTATGATTCAATGCTGTGGTGGATCAAAGATGGCTGTAAATTCATTGACACACCTCCCCTGGAATCTGGGGTCACCTTCATGACTTACTTCTTAACAGAAGACAGACGGAATTATGTTCTGGGACTTCTGAGGCTAGGGCATGAGAGGCTGGTAGCATCTGCTGTAGTCTTTTGGAACACTTGCTCTTGGGTTATCCTAAGGCTATTTTTTGAAAGGAAAATTTGGAAAGACCAAAAGGAGATGCCCTAAGACTGCATGAAAAAGAGATGCCCAGCCAACCTCTAGCTATTCCAGTCCCAGCTATTCAAGTGATCCTAAGTGAGACACCAGGCACTGGGGAGCAAGGAGACTATCATTATCTAGCCCTCCCCGCATGGTAGATTCCTGAGCAAAACAAATGGTGATTGTTTTTAGCCACTAGGTTTTGTGGCAGAACAATATACAACCAGAAAAAAATGCTGAATACAGGGCAACTCAGGTCACATATTCTGGCATCACTTTTATAGCTCCACCTGAAAGATCTGGACTCCAGCCCTAGCTCACCCAGATGTGTGGTGGTGCCCCTTTGGCAATGCCAGGGTTCCATCGTCTTGCATGGTCTCAATTGTAAGGCTTGTTTTTCAGCTTCAAAATCAAGCTTTAGGACTTGGTGCTCTCCCAACTAGTGAATTTTGAGTTTGCAGAAAAGGGTTAAAACAGGGTTTGGCTATGAGGTATGGGTATTAGACCCTATCCCCTGATGGGAAGGAGGGATTGTTGCTTCCATAAGAATATACGTTAATATGTATTCTGCTTCTCAGTAATGATGGCTGATCCAGCCAGATTATCATACATTATCTCAAAATGGGATAAACACTGATGAGAACAGTGTACTTGATGCTGCTTCCATCTGTGAGGAGGGGTGACACCAGGAGGCAGTGCCAGGAAATTTTCTTTAGTTTGCTCAAGAACACATAAAACAGAAATGATTTTTGTGGAGCATAAACTCTTACGTTCTTATAGGAGGAAAATGATATGTGCTGATAAAATCCTGGTTTTTTATAAACAATGATGACTATGTTTATATAACAACGCAATGGACCATGTACATGCTTAATTAGAAGCTGACTTCTATTCTTAGCAGCTAAGAGAATGTATGGATTCTCAAAACTCACCCTTCATCTCTATCAACTTGGCAAACATCTCACGTGTTCCAAGAAAGTATTTTTTATTTATTTCTCAGATGAAAATCACATATGGATGTATTCTTTTGAATATATCTTTTAAATACAACCAAAATATTTTTTTGTTTGTGTATTTCATGTCACTAGAAAAAAATGGTATTTTTTAACTCCTGCCATGAAATTCACTTGTACCTACCTTCCAATGTTCAATGTAAGGGTAATAAAGATGTAAAATTGTCACATAGATTTTATTTCTGACCTGAATAGAGATCCACATTAAAATGCAGATATTATTACAGAAGGTACACTATTTTTAGGATTTTAAGTTCGTCTCTTCCTTGTAACCGAAATGTAACATAGCTTCTCTGGTAACATTTTCTCTTTCTCATCATAGACAGAAGCAGAAAAATAAATCTCCTGAGATGTGATGAACATAAATACCCTACTTTATTATAATTTTTTCTCAACTGTAGCCCACTTCTTAATATATATGCATTCAGCTTTAAATTTATGTGCTTACATTATTAAAATTATGTGTCAATTTTCTGTGTTCATGCAGTAGATATTAGAAATAAATCATCTATGGGGGCGCCTGGGTGGCGCAGTCATTAAGCGTCTGCCTTCGGCTCAGGGCGTGATCCCGGCGTTATGGGATCGAGCCCCACATCAGGCTCCTCAGCTATGAGCCTGCTTCTTCCTCTCCCACTCCCCCTGCTTGTGTTCCCTCTCTCACTGGCTGTCTCTATCTCTGTCAAATAAATAAATAAAATCTTAAAAAAAAAAAGAAATCATCTATGGAACATAAGAACTAGGAAGATCAGTAGGGGAAGAAAGGGATAAAGAAAGGGGGGGTAATCAGAAGGGGGAATGAAGTATGAGGGACTGGGAATGGGATAGACTGGTGATGGGTAGTAAGGAGGGCACGTATTGCATGGTGCACTGGGTGTTATACGCAATGAATGAATCATCGAACTTTACATCAGAAACCAGGGATGTACTGTATGGTGACTAACATAATATAATAAAAAAACATTAAAATTAAAAAAAAAAGAAATAAATCAACATTAGGGAAATAAGGCAGAACAAAATAATATCTCATCTGAGATGTTTTTACCTAATTATTATTCTGATATATTCAGGCAGTGACCTCACTCTTATGGGTTTCACTTGTTTTATAGTCAAAGGAATAGTCTTGACTAAGTTCAGTGGTTCTCGCTCATGGGTAATTTTGCCTCCAAAGAGACATTGGCAAAGTTTGGATACATTTAGCTGTCCTGGACAGGGAGGGTGCTACTGACATCTGGTGAATAGAGATCAGGATGCTGCGTAACACCCTAAAATGTGCAGAATAGGCCTCTCTTCCTCCCCAGTAAAGAAATATTGGCCCAAAATGTCAATAGAAACTTTGGGCTAGATAAACTCTTCACAATTTTACAGTTTACAAATACACTATAGTCAAAAAATGGGCAGAAGACATGAATAGACAGTTTTCCAAAGAAGACCTACAGATGGTCAACAGACATCAGAGCAAAGGTGGTGATGATGATTAGAGCCAACAGAGCCAAGGTGCTCACCACCAGTGGTCATCAGGGAACGACAAATCAAAACCACAATGAGACATCACCTCAATCCGGTCAGAATGTCTAAAATCAGCAACACAAGAAACAATAGGTGTGACAAGGATGTAGAGAAAGGGGAACCCTCTTACACTGTTGGTGGGAATGCAAACTGCGCTAGCCACTCTGGAAAACAGTATGGAGGGTCCTCAAAAAGTTAAAAATAGAACTACCCTATGACCCAGGATTTGTACTGCCAGGTATTTACCCAAAGAATACAAGAACACTAACTCAAAGGGATACGTGTACCCCGATGTTTGTAGTAGCACTATCAACAATAGCAAACTACGCAAACAGCCCAAGTGTCCATCAGCAGATGAATGGATAAAGAAGATGTGGTATATATACAATGGAATATTACTCAGCCATCAAAAAGAATGAAATCTTACCATTTGCAACAACGTGGATGGAGCTAGAGAGCATTATGCTAAATGAAATATATCAGTCAGAGAAAGACAAATACCATATGATTTCACTCATATGTGGAATTTAGAAAACAAAACAAAGGGACAAAGAGAGGGGGAAAAAAGAGAGAAGGAGGCAAACCAAGAAACAGACTCTGAACTATAGAGAACAAACTGATGGTTACCAGACGGGAGGTTGGCAGAGGGGATGGGTGAAATAGGTGATGGGGATTAGGGAGGGCACTGGGTGTTCTGTGGAAGTATTGAATCACTGTATTGTATACTTCAAATGAATATTACATTATATGTTAACTAACTGGAATTTAAACAAAAACTTAAAAAAATAAAAACAATGATGGCAGCAACAACAAAACCAAATACATTGTAGTTTATTTATTTTAAACTAACTTATTTTAGAAAATGAAAACTTGTCTCAGATTTAATAGGCCCTATTAAGGAAGCTGATAATTTTTTTATGCAACCTCATATCCATAACACAATGGATGGATGATGAGAAAGAATCAGCTTAATGTTTTTTTAAAAGGAAATTGCACTAAAATTAAAAGAAAAATTCAAACTAGCCTATAAGTTTCAGAAACTAGTAAAAAAATAAGAACAAATTAATGGCGTCGTACTGTGTACTCGGGCAGTCTTCATAGTAGGACAGGTGTTTTAATATGCTGAAGGTCACTAATTTGAATATTGAGTTCTGCATTTTTGTTTTTTGGGTTGTTTTCTATCTTCTTTCTTTCTTTCTTTCTTTCTTTCTTTCTTTCTTTCTTTCTTTCTTTCTTTCTTTCGTTTTGTTTTGTTTTGTTTTGTTTTTTGGTTTCCAGCAACATCTCAGAACATTTGGAATGCTTCACAGATATTTTTGAAATGCCTAATTTCTTCTGGGAATCAAATCTTTACTGTTTCTTTAAATCAAATAGTAATATAATAGTAAAAAAATAATGAGCAATGATATACCATTACATTGTAATTGACAGTATAAGCTTTACATGTATTCAGGAGATTGATACATATTTAATCACCTAATTTTCGAATCATACATATGCTAGTAGTTTTACATATATTAGTTCATTTAATACTCAAAGCAATCCATGGCAATGGGCAATATCTTATCGGTGTCCATTTATAGGGTAGACTAATGCAGTCATTATATCTTCATGCTTACTAGAAAATGCACAGTATTATATATTCACACGTACACAATTTATTCCTTCAACTTTGTCAAGATAAAACAAAGGAAATGGAGACCGAAGGATCAAAATCAACCTCAGAAAATGTCTGACAATTTAATCCTCAAAAGTGATCCCAGAGCAAGGAATATTTATACTTTAATTGGTTTGCATTGTCATTTGCAGAATAAAATGATTAAAACAATTGTTCACTCCTTGAAGATAGGGACTCAAAGATTAATTCAGTAACATGGTCAAATAATTAGTAATGTATACAGTTTATAATCTTGATGATCTTCACAAACTTGTTTGGTTTGTACATGTCCCCACTATGAATGGAACAGTAGAGGATCCCTTACACTAATCAATCTAACCCAAAGAAAATCAGTGTGTCATAACTTCACTCTGTCCTAATATTAAAGACACCATTACTATGTGACGTCTATCTGATTTCCTAAGAGCCAGTGAAACCACCATTTCTTACCATGAGTGATATCAAATGTCCCTGATGATAAATGTTCTGCAAGTGCAGAATCTAGACTCAGTTTCCCAAACAAAGCAAGCTACATTTACTCATCTTTCCATCCATCTATTTATTCTACCCATTCATCCATGAAACACACATGTAATGCGAATGTGCCGTATGTCCACTACTATATAGGAACTGGAACAATAAACTAATAAGATACATATACCCTGCTGCCAAGGAGCTTCTAATATGGGTGGGTTGACAGACAATTCAACATATATCTTTAATACATCATGATAAGGAATATAATGAATCAATGCACAAAGTATTTTATAAACACAAACTGGAAAGCAATTATTATTATTTATTTTATTTCAAGAGTATTTCACAGAGTAGAATAATTTTGGAGAGCACATTTCTGAATGAGAGGACAAAAGTATCCTAAAGTATTGAGGATGAAAAGTTATCTTTATTTCTGAAAAATGATAATAAATTTCAAAGAGTTGACATACAGGGTATGCATGGCATGATGATATTGGAAGGGCAAGCTATATCTTGAATATTCTTAAATTATTCAAGTTCTTATTCATTTAAAAGTCCAGTTTCTTTCTAGTAGCTTTTTGAGGGCATCCTTTACATCCTTATTTCTGAAGCTATAGATTATTGGGTTAAACATGGGAAAGACAACAGTATAAAACACCGCAACTACCTTGTCAGTGTCTAGGGAATAGCTGGTGGTGGGACGTAAGTACATAAACAGGAGCGTTCCGTAGAATAATGTGACTGCTATGAAATGGGAAGTACAGGTGGAGAATGCTTTGCTCCTGCCCCCTGAGGACTTAATGCTCAAAACAGTGATGAGGATACAGAAGTAAGAGATAAATATGACCACAAAAGTGCTGGTCTGAATGAAGCCACACAAGGCAAAGAGCAAAAGCTCATTGATATGTGTATCCACGCATGATAAAGCTAAGAGAGGTGGGATATCACAGAAGAAATGATTAACAATATTGGAGCCACAGAACGGTAGCCTGAACGTGAGGCACACATGTGCCATCGCAGTCATACTTCCGCTGAAGTAGGCCAACACAACGGAGCAGATACAGACCCTCCTGGACATAAGTGTAGAATAGAGCAATGGGTTACAGATGGCTGCGTAGCGGTCGTATGCCATTGCTGCCAGGATAAGGCACTCAGCATCAGCAAAACAACCAAAGAAAAACATTTGTATTGCACAGCCATAGGGAGAGATGCTTTTCCTGGATGCTAAGAAGTTCACCAACATTTTAGGGGTGATTGCTGAAGAATAGCAGATGTCCAAGAAAGACAAGTTGCTGAGAAAATAATACATGGGTGTTTGAAGGCATGAATTGATATTAACTAGGATTATTAAACTCATATTTCCCACCAGAGTGAGTGTATACACTATGAGAAATACCAAGAATAGTGTGACTCTGAGAGGGAGATAATCTGTGAATCCAGCAAGGAGAAACTCCGTTGGCATGGTGTAATTGCTCTCCAACATCTTGGTTCTCTTGTTTTTCTTGTCCAAAATAGATGATATCAGAATACGTGAGTTGACTTGAGTGGTGTATGAAGCAAGGGTATCTTTAGTCTCCCTTTTAAGGAAGCAAATAGAAGTATAATAAAATCACAGCTATCACATTTTCCGTGACCTATTTGGTTTGTTTCCTTTTTTTTGCCATTTTCTTTAAAAGAGGTAATTAAAAATCTTCCTTGATACCAGAGGCTGTTATGCTGAGCTGGTGTTCTGAGATGCAGTATAACTCTCCAAAAGTTGTGCACATTAAGAAATGAGATTAGTTCCTTTCAAGCTGAAGGGAAAGGAATGTGGCTTGGTCGATAAGATCTAGCAGAATTGTGAAAATTGACAAAATCCTTAAAGCAAAGCTTTATTTTTCCATCCTAAAATCACGTTCTTCCATGTAAAGGAACGTTGAGAAAAATTCTAGGAAAAAGTGCCCACAGGTAAACTAGATAATTCTACAGAACCATATCTGTGATCTTGGGAAGTAGTTAAACATCACAGTTAACACAGTAGTTACTGTAAGAGATGACTGGGTTCAAAGCTAAGCTTTGCTACTTACTGGTTGTGTGGGCTTGATAAAGTTATTTAACCGCTCTGTGTTGGCTAGAGGAATAAATGAGTAGATATTTGTAAAACATTTATGTTACTGGCATATAATAAACACTAATACGAGCATTTATTACATAAAACTAATTAAAACAAATAAATTGACTTTTTTGTTTCCTTTTAATAGCTTATTCAATACTGAATTTTATTTATTTATTTATTTATTTATTTATTTATTTATTTATTTATTAAGCAGGCTCTGCAGAAGGCATGGAGCCCAACGTAGGGCTTGAACTCACCACCTTGAGCCCCGAGCTGAAATCAAGAGTTGGAGGCTTGACCCCAACTGAGCCACCCAGGCACCCCTCAATTTTATTTTTAATAAAATATTCAAGTGTCTCAAAATTCGTCTTATCTTTGGCATCCTGGGTATATGATCTGTGTTGTCTTATAGAGAAAAGCCATTGTGTGTGTGTGTGTGCGTGTGTGTGTGTGTGTGTTCTATGCAAATATACCGTTTGGCAGTAGTAAATCTTTTACACATGTCCCAAAGTTATTGCTTTCGTCTCCCTGGGTTTCTGTCTCTATCTCACCCCTGAGGTAAGACACTGTCTGATGTGAGGTTCCTGAAACATAAAACATCTTAAAGAACAACGTATCTCTGCACTTATTAGTGGACTTCAAAACTGACTAAATGAGAAAATAGATGTTGTATGACCGGAAGGAAATTAATCAAGGGAAAAAAATAGGATGAGTGCAAATAAAAAATAAATCCTAGCATGATGGAATACGTTCACCAGGCAGTTACGGAGTAGTAATGTTAGAGCGACGCTGCAGTGAACAATAAGGCAAATGAACGATGGAGGTCTATTCTGTCTACCATGCTTGTTAAGCTCAGAATTGCCCCTCCCCCAACAAAATGACCTACAATCTTCTAGAGACACTGAGAAGAGAGGTCAGTGTTCTTTGGGAACCAGATCTTAAAGCGGAGTAAGGTGAATGTCTGAAACTATGGTGACACAATCCAAACTCTTAAAGGAGAAAAAAATGTTTACGTGGCTATGCTGTGCAAATGTCATTTGTAAGCTTTATATAATATTCACATTCTCCCTTAAATCTGTCTTTTCTTTTTTCTCTGAAGGTGTGGTTAAAAAATCAATTCAGTGATTAAAGTGGTTAAAGAATCTGTAATTAAATGCTTGCTATATAAACTTTAAATAAGGAGTTTGCACAGATTCGGTGGTTAAAGAATCAGTTTAATAATCATAAAAAGATTTCCTCTAAGTCATTTTTGTCAAAATTCTAACTAAAGAATTAACATTAAAGAATCAACTAAATAACAAAAGTGTCCCAAATTTAGGACATTTTGCGCCATTGGTTTTCAATGATTGTATCAGATGAGATCTCACTATTAGCAGCAGAGCGATTATTAAGAGTAACAACAGTCTACACTGAGAGTTCTAGGTCATCACATCTGCCTGCTTATTGGGGCTTGACTTGCAATCACTGGTACAGAAGAGTATGAAGATTAGCAAGGAAGATTAGCAAACAGCGAAAGAGTAAATGTCTGGATACCTGGGCTCTAATTCGGGTTCTTGCACTACAGGTCATTTCATCTTCATGTGAACCTATCCTTGTTTATAAAATCACACTTACTTTATTTAGTGTATAGAACTGTCCTGTAAGGCAAATGAGTCAGCATAGTCAAGAGCTTCATGATTATGTAGGAAAGTTTCATCTTTGGAGATTAGTAATAGAAATTCTAAAATCAGGCAAGTTTATCAAAATGTGTTTTATTTTCTCACTGGAAACACCAAAACAGATGGTACTGTGCAATGCTGGTTAAACACACAGGATTCAGAGGGAGGCAAAATTGATGTTAACCTCAGACGTGGCATCTAAGTTTCTGTAAGTCACTAAAGTTCTGTATCCCTAAATTTCTTGATTTTGTCTATCAGTATAATAATATTCCGTAAGGTTGAAACCAGGATTAAGCTGGTTATAAGTGTTATAAATTTACAACACCATTTACAGAGCTTATTATATTATAGATGTATAAAATGGATCCATTATTGTCTATTATTACTATTAAGGGCATTATGATTGTTTGATAATTCAATATCTGACTTCAAAGTCATAAGTTCCCTGAATTGATGATTACAGGAACAAACACAAAGTAGTCATAGTATATGTGAACATAGGTATGTGCTCATAGCAAGTGAAACTTGGCTGATGAGGGTTACTTAAGATTTACTCAATTAATTAGACCATTGGATTTCCCCAAATTCCAAAATAAGCACCATTAGGTTCTGCCTCCTGGCAATAAGGGGCACAATGAATCAGGCAGTGGTTTTGGAAAATGCCAGGGGTAAGGTAAGTTCAGATTTATACCTCCTTCATCCTCCATCCCCTCCCCTGGCCCACACATGCACACAAACTAAGAAAACACCACAGAGAATCAGTGAACCTACCTTTTATCTAAGACAACATTACCTTTGTTCATTGTTACATTCACAACAGACAGTCACCTACCTTAGCCCCATCTAGAATTTTGAATCAGAGAATTTATTTTGTACGAGAGGCTGACAACCCTTCTATCCAAATTTTACCAATGGGTCTTATAATGGATGACTATTTATCTTCTCGGCGGTGACAAGTGGGATATGACCCCAAGATAATCCCCAACCCCAGGAGGACTTTGGATAGGTAATTACTTCCTTTCCAGTGGTGTGGCTTGAATGGTTTATTTTAAATGAGAAAGATGAAAAATGGTAACAGAATGGACTCCAATGTAGTCAGTTACAACAAAATATATGTGTCCATCACTGGGAGATGTTTGATTAAAAAATAACAACAACAACAAAAATATTTTAGCAATACCGAATAATAAAAAAAAAGGCTTTCTCCGGTAAATGTTATGATTCTATCAGATACTGAAAGATGCTTTAAAGCATCAGTCATAAGACGGGATTCTAAAGTACAGTCTCGATGCTGTTAAGAATCCCAAGCACCCTGATTTTGGTTTTGGTTTATCTGAGTGAGTACAAGGAAATATGCCTTGAAGGATAAGCTGCAGGAGTGAGAGCTTATGTGTCAGGCGGCCTCGATTTGAACGTTAGTTTTGCCATGTCACAACTGTGAGATATTAAGCTGCTTATAAACCTGATTTTTGTTAATTTTTAAGCTGTGAATAATAATTGCCCATCTCATCAAATTCTTGGGGGGATTGGGATAATGCACGTAAGACCCAGCTCCTTGTGAAGAAGGTTGTATTCATTGAGTACCTGTTCCTTTTCTTTAACAATAATAGCAGCATTTCTTATACTTAAAATTTGGTTTCTGGACTTTAACTTGTCGGCATTGGTGTAGAGTCTGTACCTTAAGACTCAAGGTAGACAGAATGCAGAATGGATAAGTCTGGGATGCTGGGGTGCCAGACGTTGCAAACAACTGGCTTTTTTCTTGTATCTAGTGGGAAAATTAAAATAATTTTTGTTGCTACTAGAGAGGCAAAAGCTCAGTGTATTAAAAGTGGGAAAATTAAAATAATTTTTGTTGCTACTAGAGAGGCAAAAGCTCAGTGTATTTAAAAAAAAGGGTCATCTTTTGTCAATCAAAACAGCAATGTGTGTGAAGAATTAAGAGCTAGAAAAACACAGCTTAAAAATTTCTGAGAAAGGGTGCCAGGGTGGCTCAGAGGGTTAAGCATCTGCCTTCAGCTCAGGTCATGATCCCGGGGTCCTGGGATGGAGCCCCGCATCGGGCTCCCTGCTCAGCGGGAAGCCTGCCTGCTGCTCCCCCTGTTTGTGCTCTCTCTGTCTCTCTGACAAATAAATAAATAAAATCTTTTTAAAAATTCTGAGAGAGAAGATGCCAAAATTACTGTTCTTTCTTTCCGCCTATTTCATTTAATAAGCCTACATATCTTTTGAGAAAAGAAAAATAATTAAAAAAAATAGTGATCTCTTAGTTGTATTTTTAAAAAATATGATTATAAAGAAAATCTCCCTTTCTATAAGGAGTGTATGTTTGTTAAAACACAAAGGTGGGGCGCCTGGGTGGCTCAGTAGGCTAGGCATCAGTCTTCAGCTCAGGTCATGATCGCCTGGTCCTGGAATCCAGCCCTGCATCAGGCTTCCTGCTCAGCGGGGAGTCTGCTTCTCTCTCTCCCTCTGCCCCTTCCCACTACTCATTCTCTCTCTCTCTCTCTCATAAATAAATAAAACCTTAGCAAACAAACAAAAAAACCCAAAAAGATATCCTTCGCCTTAAAGAGTACTACCTTGTTTTACAAACAGTGATATGGGGACAAACAACAGTAAAACAGCTCTGCTTATTAAAAGCAGAACGTGGATTGGCCAACTCCTTCAAAGTAGAAGGAAGGTGGAGGACTAGTTGAGAAACTTGGCAGGAAGCAAAGGAAATAGAGGAGTGAGGGTAGCAGCATAGAACAGTCTGCTTCCTATCTGACGACTGCCAGCCCCTTCCATTGTCAGCTGCTGTGAATAATCCCTCTTTTGCTTTACATTCAAAAGACTCAAAAGTTAGGAATGGAATTTGTGATTAGCCAAGAGTAGTGCACATATTCCAGCTTCAGTTTCTAGGGAGCTAGAGATGAAATCTCTCTCCTTAGCCTGTTACGGGGCTGAAGAGGCATTGCGGCGTCCCCGCCGTCCAATTCAGGACAACCACTACTGCATCCCTCAGAGGACGTGCTGCTTTCCTTCACACAAGCAGTTTAACCAGAGTGAGGAAGAATCATTTTTAGGAGTGTGTTATTAACTGTATACAGCCCATACCAAAAAGCCCATCCACATAGAGCTTCCCTGAACCTCCCCTTCACTACCAATTGCATTCCTTCATGCTCCTGATTGACTGGCCAAACTGAAATAGATTTTTAGATTTCTTCTATAAGCAACATAGCTAAACATGTTTATTTCTGGAAAAATTATCCAACATTCTCCAATAATGTTCAGGAATTCCTTAGCCTGGCGTAATAATACTGTGGCAATGCATTCTTTGCAGTAATCACTACAGTATGTAGAGCCTGACAGCAACTGGGCTTACTTTTTTTTGTGTGTGTGTGGTTTTTTTGTTTTGTTTTGTTTTGTTTTTGTATTGTTTTGTTTCAACTCTTCCATTAGTTAGCCATAGAGAAGTCAGTCCCTTGGTGCCATGCTGTGCTGCGAAAGTAAGTGAGTATCTCCTGAAAATTACCTGGACCTTTTGGATTTGTTCAGGCCCAGCTTCACATAGGTAAATTCCATGAAATAATAATGTTCTTCATGGAGTACCTGACTTTATCAATAAGAGATCTTATAACCCCATGTTCATAATGGAAAATTTAGGACTCGCAATACCCTGGTGTCCCGTGGGCAGGTATTCTATCTCAACCAGAGCCCAGTAGCAGGATAACGCTTATTTTTCAAAATGAGAAAAGTAAATTTGCTGAAGCAAAAAAAAAAAAAATGTAATCTTCTTAAAATCTCTAAAGGCTTCTGTTACTGCACACAACATTTTGATACGCCAGGGTCCATTTGGGGAATGTGATAGGAAAAAGACTGGGTATAGAGCTGTTTGCATTACAGTCCAAAGAGCCCTTTCTGCTATGCATCCTTCAGAAAGTTGTCAACCCTTAAGAGAGTCCACTGAGGGGCTCAAATGTGGGCTCACTCACATAGAAGATGTAGCCTCCAGAATTGAAAGTGGGTTATCAATATGTTGCGTCTTTTATGTGGTAGGAAACACGAGGTATAAAAAAGTGTGCTTCCATTTCAGAAGGATGTGATCTTGTGATTTATAATAAGAAATACATATTTGGTTTTTGTCCCAGTTTCTAGCACAAGGCTTCTAAAACCCTTGGAATTTTCCTAAGTGTTGAGAGAGATAAAGATGTCTTCTGCTATGGTACTGATGAGGTGACTCTTGGAATGTCCCTATGTCACCTAAGGTTGGGAAGGGAGAAGGGAGATCACTGGAAGTTGAGTCCATTGCCAATGGTCACTGATTTAATCAATCATGCCTATGTAATAAAGTTTCCATAAAAACTGGAAAGTATGGGATTTGGGAAGCTTCCAGATTGGTGGGCACTTGGAGATTCAGGGACAGTGGTGTCCTCTGAGAAGGCTCCGTATCCTTCCCCCATACCTTGCCCCATGCATCACTTCCATCTGGGTGTTCCTGAGTTATGCCCTTTTATATAATAAACTGGTAATCCAGTAAGTGAAATGTGTCTCTGAGCTCCGTGAGCCACTGTAGCAGTTCAATCAAACCCAAGGAGGGAGTCCTGGGAACCTCTGATTTATAGTCATTTCAGTCAAATGTACAGGTGACAATCTGAACTTGTGATGGGCATCTGAAGGGTGTGGGGAATTTATAGGATAGAGACCTTAATTATAATCCAAGGAGAGGGTCATTAGAATCTCCAATTAATGGCCAGTCTGTCAGAAACTTGGGTAACAACCCAGGCTTGTGATTGGCATTTGAGGGTGGGGTGGTCTTGTAGGACTGAGTCCTTAACCTGTGGAATCTGATGCTCTCTCTAGGTGGGTCGTATCAGAATTGAGTTCAACTGTAGGATACCCTGCTATACCCTGCTTGCATCCAGAGCATTACTTGCTTGGTGGTATGGGGGGGGCACCCCCCTCCACACATTGGTAATTGAGTGACGAACTCAAAACAGAAGATACACCAACATTCCCTAAATGTCTGGACCCACAGAAACAAGGCTTCTAGATTGCTGATATTTGCAGATGCCATATCATATTTTGGTCTTCAATACAATGCTAGTTGTATATTTTCATGGGATAGTGAGAGGTAAACTAATTTTTATTTTTCAAGAACCTGGGATTTACACAGAGACAAAATGTTTGAAACTTCTTTGTTTTCCTTGCCAAGAAAAACAAAGCAATTCAGGACATTTGTTTTTCCTGGATGGGGTAGGGAAGTAGAGAAAGCATCATATCATTGAAAAGCTACATATAGGGTATCATGGGCTGTGCTGTAAAAGTGCGATATTAGGAATAGTAGTTATAAATGGAAGTCATCACCTGATTACATTCATAAAGAATAATTAACTAATATTTTGAAAATTCATTCATTTTCTATACTGGCAAAACTAAACAGCCAAGTTACAATTCTGTGAGAATCACTGTCACCGTTTTTCATGTTGGAACTGTGCAGTAATGGGCTAACTCAGTCAGTCTGGATTGCCCAAACTCTGCATTATTCCAAAGGTCTTCGAAGACTGAGCTTTGACTGGCCCTGAGAGATAACTTCTGAAACCTTGGAATATGCTCCTTAATAAGAGCATCTTTGTATCCTGGCGTCCCACACCAGTTTAAGCTAATGATGTGATTTAAGATAAATGCCTGTTTTTATACACCTGGGTTTTCTTCAAATGCTTTGGGCTAGGCTGGATCAGTTTGAATTCTAGGGTGGAGCAGCTGAAGACAAAGTAACAGGACAGTTATGTGGGCTCTCCAAGCGTATGTCATGCTCTCCAATAAAACCCTCTACACTGGGGCACCGGGAGGCTCAGTCAGTTAAGCATCTGACTCAGCTCAGGTCTTGCTTTCAGGGTCATGACTTCAAACCCCGTGTTGGGCTTCACGTTGGGTCCGGAGCCTACTTAAAAAACAAAATCCTGTACACTAAGATTTGGTTCAGCCTTTCTGGTTGGCAAGAATTCATAACTGTCATTGGGCAACACCGCCAGGAGAACCAAGTGCTGTCTGTGTGACCTCACCAGGAGAGGACAAGTGGAAACTATGCCTGGTTTCTGGACACTGCCCTATACATCTTTCTCCTTTGCCAATTTTAATCTAACTGTGCAGCTGTAATAAGCCATAACCATAATAGTGATTCTGAGTTTTGTGAGTCCTTCTAGTAAATCACCAAAACTGCTGGTGGTATCGGGCACCTCTGACAGAAGTACTAAACTGTTTCCTCAAGTTTTTTTTTTCTTTTAATTAAGATTTCAAACTTCTTTATTCTTTAGTATATAAAATATGAAATTTAACCTATTCCAAAAATAGAAAATAGATATTAGGAAACCGAATTACATGAATACATATAAATTCACCTCCCAAGTTAAATAAAAACGAAGAATTTCGAGTATTGTCCAAACTGGAAATTCTCTGTGATCACCCCATTATCCTGCTTCCTCGACAGTGACAACCAGTCTTCTGTATTTTTCATTCCTTAGCTTTTACTTTTAGAAAACAATGTATCCAAGCTCTTACATATATTTTTCATAAATCTACTTTTTTTGTTTTTGAATATTATAAATGTGACGGCATCCAGTTTGTCCTTTCTATTGCTTGCACTTTTCTTCAGTATTATGTTTCTAACCCTATTTTATGTTCATACTCATTCCTGTACTCTTTAATTTTACAGTTCCATAGTATTATTTTTCCTTAACGTTACCATAACTAAATTGTCTGCTACTTTCTATCATGACTAATGCTTCTATGAATGCTACAGGTCCCTTGGTGCACACATGCACATCTGTCTGGGTACATCCCTAGATGTGGCAGTGATTGGATACAAAGTATGCCTATGTTCAGCTTTAAAATATAATCAAATGTTTTCTAAATTTCTTGCTCATATTTATACTCTCGACAACAGCACATAATACGTCAGGTTCCATATACTTACTGACACTTGTTATGGTCAGACATTTAACACTTTTTTTGGCAGCATAGTGGGGGTGTCAGATATTTAAATCTTCAACACATCTGGAATTATTATTTTTTTGCTTATTATATTAAGTAGGGATCTTTTCTTTTTTGAAAGCAGACAGTATATTTTCCCCACTGTTTTTTTGTTTGTTCGTTTGTTTTTGTTTTTTTAAATATATGCTCTTGAGGCACCTGGATGGCTCAGTCAAATGAACATTGGACTCTTGGTTTCAGCTCAGGTCATGATCTCAGAGTCCTGAGATCAAGCCCTGCCTTGGGCTCCATGCTCAGCAGGGAGTCTCTTTGGGATTCTCTCTCCCTCTCCCGGCTTCTTCCCTCTCTATCTCTCTCTCAAACAAATAAATAAATCTTTGAAAATATGTATATGTTCTCCATTCACCCTTGGTGACATCTTGCATTAAATTTTCATTTACATGTGAATCTGTTTCTGGATTCTGTTCTGATCATTAGCCTACGTTAAACTTTCTTTATTGGTAAGCTTTCCATCATATAATGGCAATCCCTCTTCAGGATTGGCTTAGTCTTTTAGTTTTGGGTTATTCAATAAATATTTAAATTACTTGTTACTTTCAGGGGCCCCTGGGTGGCTCAGCTGTTAAGTGTCTGCCTTCGGGTCAGGTCATGATCCCAGGGTCCTGGGATCGAGCCCTGCATCGGGGGTCCCTGCTCGGTGGGAAGTCTGCTTCTCCCTCTCACACTCCCCTTGCTTGTGTTCCCTCTCTCGCTGTCTCTCTCTGCCAAATAAATAAATAAAATCTTTAAAAATAAACAAATAAACAAACAAATAAATACATTGTTACTTTCAGAATGTTTTTGAAATTTTATTTGGAATTGTGCTGTATTTAAAGATTAATTTTATAAAATATATCTTTAAAATATTGAGCCATCTTTGTAAACATGGTGTCGCTATTCCTATTTATTTAAAATCTTTCAATTATTTTTTTTTAAGATTTTATTTATTTATTTGACAGAGACAGCCAGCGAGAGAGGTAACACAAGCAGGGGGAGTGGGAGAGGAAGAAGCAGGCTCATAGCAGAGGAGCCTGATGTGGGGCTTGATCCCACAATGCTGGGATCACTCCCTGAGCTGAAGGCAGACGCCTAACCGCTGTGCCACCCAGGCGCCCCTTTAATGATTTTTTATAATGTTCTTCACAAATGTTTTGAGTATCTATTGTTGGGTTATTTTTTTCAAAGGACCTTTAATTTTACAAATATTAGCCTTTTACATCTAAATCTTTTCTGCAGTGATAAGGATATACAACTAATTTTCGAATCAAATATGGATCCCAAATTTAGCAACTCAAACGTTTTTATTAATCTTCATAATTTGCTATTTTACCCCTTTCCATGAACCTATTCCAAATACCTTTTAAAGTTTTGCTTTGTTTTCGTTTGGTTTTTTCTGCTAGCCATATCTTCCATTGAATTGTTACCTAGAATTGACAATATTGAACATTATTGTCTTTTACATAATTTTAAAGTAGTGTCACTAAACTTGTTCATCAGTTTTGATCATAGGATGTCAATCTAATCGTTTAACTTTTGGTCTTAATTAAAATTATGTCTGAGCCTTTAAATGCAATTTTCCTGGCTTCTCTTGCACCATTATTGACATGAAAGAAGATGTAAAAATAAATAAATAAATAAATAAATAAACAAAAATAAACAACCTTTGCAATAACAAATCTTTTGGAACAAAAATTCAAGCAGCCTAATCCTAAACTTTTAACCATTAAATTACAAAAGAAGACGTGTTATTAAAGGCGATAGTCTGCTATGTTTTAAAGCATTGCCATTTCACCTTTTTAAGCCACAAATTTGCGGTGCTGAAGTTACTACCCTCTGAGGTAGATCAACCCATCAAAGTGAATGCCCAGTGGGTCTCATCAACAATAATCTTTGCTGCATTTTTTAGCTTAATTTCAAAGAAGGTACAGTGCAATTATTCCTGAAGGGATAAGTACCATGGTGATGATTACCCTGCGAGACAAATAATCACTAGATGGTAAGGAAAGGCAGACTCCTTGCTAACTGTTTTTAATGTAATAAATCCCTTTGTAAATTGTGAATTATTATTACCTTCTGCATTGGGGGAAATATAGGGTTCAGCATCAGAATGCTTCCTAATTATGTTATTTTTTATTGAATCTCAAGAGAAATCAATAGACATTACAGTTATGTAATGAATCGACATATTTCTCATTCTTCTAAGTATAAAAAAAATCCACACATGCACTTCAGTGACAGAAATGAATAAATTAAAAACCTACTTTTCCTACAATATCAATTTACAATTTATTATGTGTATTTGTTTTATTAATTTGAATAAAATTATTAGAATAAACTATTAGCATTGTGAGATTGATCCTTAGATAAATTACATAGATGAAAATTTTACAATCTAAGAAGTGATGCATTATGAATCTAATTATTTATAAAAACAACTTGAAGATTTTTAAATTTATAGTTTAAAATATAACCACGTCTATTTACTGTTTTATTTATTTATCCACAAACATTTGTTGATTGTCTACTGTATGACAGACGCTGTTCTATTAACCTGGTCAATAATTATAAAGCTTTGTATTCCAAAAATTTTGTTAGAAAATTAAAAAGAAAAAAATATAAACAAGTAACTGAATGATACATTTTGTTATTAATATGTCCTGAGAATATAATTGAATATGTTTTTCTAATTAAGGGCTTCACTTTACCTTTGATGTTGAAGTTTTTAAAAAATATTTAAAGTACACAGCAATCATACATAATAACAAGATATTTAGAAATCCGAATCAATAAAAATGAGTATCCTCTCTATGATATAACTCAACAATTAACAAAAAATATTTAGTTTATTTAAAATTATTCTTTCAAATTCCTTTTTTATGCAGACATTTTTGTTTGTTAGGTAATAACTGAGTAAGTGACATGTGAAAATATAGAGCTTAAACTACATCTCATAAACTGTAATGTCCCTTTGATGAATAAATTTATACCAAGTCAAGAGACGGCAATCATTAAAACACTGGAGATTATTTCTCATGTACCTTAAGTGGAAAATTTTAATATATTTTGACTTCTCTATGGAAATAGACTCTGTGTTTATGGATGCTCCATGTTTTGTTTTGTTTTTTTTTTTGTTGTTGTTGTTGGTTTTTTAGTTTGTTTGTTTTTTGTTTTTTTCACTTTGCTTTATTTGTATTTAGATCTGGAAATCTGTTGTTTCATCCCCTTACAGGATCAGAATCACAAACATTAATTGTAAAAAGCCAACACAATTTTAAAATCATAAAAAAGAAGTTAGGTTTTTTTGATCCATTGTCTTATTTGCTCAGGGTATCATATTTCTTTAAATATTGTACAATGGAATTAATTTCTCATTGTCATTAAATTCACTCAAGAAGAGAGTTGGATTAACGGATTAACTTGCCAAGACAAAGGGAAAAGTGTACACACACACAAACACACATACACACAAAAGGAATGGAAAAGAAAAATAATGCTTTCAATAATTGAAAAGCAAGGGAAGATTAATATATTGGTATTGGGCCATGTACCCATTTGGGATAAGCTGCAAAGAGAGAGGAAAAACACAAATAGCCAATTAAAATTATTATCATTTTTTTAACTTTGGCAAAAGACTATTTTTTAATTTTTTAATTCTTTTTACATTCCACTGTAGTTAATATATAGTATATAATATAGTGATTCATCAATTATTTTGGTGAGACGTTAAAGTAACACAGAGATCAGGAACACCTCTATGATGCAAGGTCCACATAATGTTTGGTTCCACATATATGCATGTGATCATTATGTGTTCTCAGTTGAGACCGGAGTTCCTGCCTTAGAGGATTGACTCATAGTTAAAATCCACAATCTGGTTCCCATGGTTACCCTTTTCTCTTTATGAAAATAAGTATAAAAGCATAGCAAAGTGTATTTTTCAGAAGGTGTCTCAAATTCTGACAAATAGCTAATTTGAATTTTCATTGCATTGCATTGCATTTAAAAAATAGAATTTTTCTACTTTTGATTTTTAAGCTTCAACTGAGAACTCCTAATAGAAAAGAAAATAGTAAACTATCCAGGTAAGACCCTAGGAAGGAATTTAGCCGGATTTGATGCTGCTGTTCACAGAGGTGGACAAGTATCATGTCTGCTACTACATGATGTAACTTGAGAGTGTATTTGTAACAAGAACAATTGTTTCATTCCCTTTCCTTTTAAAACACTACAAAATCATTCCTAAGACTATAAGAGGTATCAAAATATTGGCTATTTAAAATGGTCACTATATTTGTTACTTGAGGTAGACAAGAACAATTTTTAGGTGCTTTGGTGGTGAGGAATATTCAGAGTGCTCCTGAGTGGAAAAAATAGATTTCAATTAAACACATGTATCTGTTCACAGAATGAGAGAATTTGAAGCAAGAATATTTTTATCATTTGCATATGGATGTTGGCTGGAATGAAAGAGCAGAACAACATAGAGAGCTTTTGCAGAAACTGAATGGGAGTGTGTGGTCTTGCACTAGTAAGTTGAGAGACCCTCAAACCTGATTCAATACAGACAATTGTTCATTAAATTCAAAGGCTGATCTATTTGTTCCCCAAATTCCTCCTACTCCATCACTCGATTTACTGTGTTGTATTATCCTAGGTTGTGTTCTCCCCCATGTGTGGACGGCCTCATAACAGTTCCATTTCCTGGAAACTTAAGACAGGAAAGTATTTACACCTAATGCAAGTTTAAGCAAATGATATGTGTGACGAATGGCCAGAAGAAACCACACGGCCCTGACTGAGTTCATCCTGCTGGGGTTAGCTGACACGATGGAGCTACAGATTGTCCTCTTTCTGCTTTTTCTGGTGATTTACACACTTACAGTTTGGGGGAATGTTGGGATGATCCTCTTAATCAGGACTGACTCCCGACTTCACACACCCATGTATTTCTTCCTGGCCAACCTGTCCCTCGTGGATGTTTGCTACTCCTCCACCATCACCCCAAAGATGCTGGTGGACCTGTTATCAGGGAAGAAAACCATCTCCTTTGCAGGCTGCTTCCTGCAACTGTACTTCTTCATCGCCTTGGCCACGACTGAATGCATCCTCTTTGGGTTAATGGCCTATGACCGGTATGTGGCCATATGCAACCCGCTCCTTTACCCTGTGGTCATGTCCAGGACAGTGTGCCTCAAAATGGCAGCGGGCGCTTTTACAGCAGGGTTCTTGAACTCCATGGTTAACACAAGTTATGTGAGCAGCTTGCCATTCTGCAGTTCCAATGTCATTCATCATTTCTTCTGTGACACCCCCCCACTTTTTAGGCTCTCGTGCTCCGACACACACCTGAATGAAAGTATCTTTTCCACATTTGCTGGTGTGAATATAGTAGGAAGTCTGCTGGTCATCCTCACCTCCTACTCCTATGTTCTCTTTTCTATCTTCCGTATGCATTCAGGGGAGGGGAGGCGCAAAGCCTTCTCAACCTGTGCCTCTCACCTGACCGCTATAACTCTGTTCTATGTCACCGCCATCTATACGTATCTGAGACCTAGTTCCAGCTACTCTCTGGATCAGGACAAAGTGGCTTCCATGTTCTACACGGTGGTGATCCCCATGTTGAATCCTCTGATCTACAGCCTCAGGAATAAGGAAGTAAAGAAGGCTTTATGGAATGTAACTACCAGGACACGCATCCCTTCGTTTCTCTGATTTGTTTGGTAAATTTTCTGAACTAGGTAGCAAATGAACTTTCTAGGTTCATTGGCTCCTACATTTTTCATTGGGATATTTCTAAGTAATTGCTTTCTGTTAATATTCAAGTGCATGCACCCATTTAGGAACCAAGTAATTCACAAGTCTTATAGATGGACTCTGGGCTTTCATGTAATTGTTGTTTTTTTGCTGGGTCCTCTTGAATAGGGCTTATTTCTAATCAAATCTTGGTTACAGAATGAAAGAGATTTAGTATTTAGAATCACAAGTGCCAATAGCACATGCAACTAAGCATATAGAATATTTGGAATTGTTCACTTATGTTTCCCATGCATTTTTATTTCACTATTTTTGATCTGTAAGAGACAGTTATGTATCACTCATGTGTGAAACAATATAAATTTAAAATATATTTGCATTTTAATTTATTGAATTATCTTCAGGAGGGAGGCTTAAATCAAATTTTAGGACTACAATTTTAATTGCAGCTATAAACTCACCATTTTTGTTTCCAGAGGCTTCTCCCCATACACATATATATCCATTAATAGATAAGTTGAGCTTGTCTAAAACGTGGTATCAGGAGAATTACCATCTCATTAGAAGGCAACTGTATGGTGACTAACATAATACAATAAAAAATAAAAAAATAATAAAGTATACAATGGAATATTACTCAGCCATCAAAAAGAACGATTTTTCAACATTTGCTACAACATGGACGGGACTGGAGCAGATAATTCTAAGCAAAATAATCCAAGCAGAGAAAGACAATTATCATATGGTTTCACTCATTTATGGAACATAAGAAGTAGGAAGATTGGTAGGAGAGGAAAGGGAAGAAGAAAGGGGGCGTAAACAGAAGGGGGAATGAACCATGAGAGACTATGGACTCTGAGAAAGAAATTGAGGGCTTCAGAGGGGAGGGGGGTGAGGGAATGGGATAGGCTGGTGATGGGTATTAAGGAGGGCACGTATTGCATGGTGCACTGGGTGTTATACGCAAGTAATGAATCATGGAACTCTACATCAAAAACTAGGGATGTACTGTATGGTGACTAACATAATATAATAAAAAATATTATTATAAAAATAAATAAAGTATAGGTATAATTAAAAAAAAAAAGAATGCACCAATTACTACTCTCATATTCCTTTCTCTGGTCTTCAAAATTTCCAACCTTTCCTTCCCTTCCTGTCTCTTGGACGAACACATAGGACAAAGTTACGCACACACGCATTCATCTGCTCATAGTTTAATCAGTGCATAGCTCCAAGGAGGTAGATCAATGTTCAGGGGATGAATCTGTCACATTGTCTTTACAATAAGCTCATGCATTTCCTCCTTATAGATATCTATCAATTGCCAATAAAAATCAATTCAACTTAATATTAAAGCCATGCTTTGCTGGTATGGAGGTAAACAGAGAGTTGGTTTAATAGAACTTTGCAGAGAACCCCCTACTCATAGGGGTTAGCGCTTCCTAAAGAAACAACCACACTTGGAATTTTTGGGGGAGAAATTCCCCATGGCCCTTGCCCTTGCAGCTGACATTGCACCAGATAGAAGTGATGTCCCTGTCTTCTGGGATATAGACACTGCATATGCTGTGTCCTGTCACAAAGAGTCCAACTAGCTCAACCATCCAATGTACCCAGTGACCTATGTAGGTGACCTTGCCCAGAGAAGTGTTTATGATGTCATGGCTCTTGTCTATGCACCTGTGGGCTTTACTGTCCCTCCCCAGGTCCCGGGTGGTTACCTGGCCTGGATACCCTGCAGCAGAAGGATCAGTTTGTTCTCTGAGATAATTGTCCTTCCTCTGAGTGGCTCGCCTACGGTCTTCTGTACCAGCTGGCTGCTCCCTGGCTGGATTCTTTCTGCATTCCCTGTCCCTTGTATTTAGTGGAATGATATATAGGACCAAGATACTTCACAAGTAAATGGCAATAATATATTCCTTCCACTAGATGTTTTATTTTTTGGTAAAATTTGACAATAAAAAGAATGTTTGGGAGAAAAAATCCAGGAATTCTGAAATTTGGTTTTTAAACATACACTATTTTAGGCCAAGTTCTCTGCTGCTAATTCACCTCTCCTATATTTACTGAATCTTATTCCAGAGTCTACAAATACTTACAACTTTGAGAGTAATGATCACTTAACTATCTTGCCTGCTTTTTAATTCCTTGAGTATGTGTATCTTATCTAAATTTTCATTATTTCTATAACCCATAAACTTGTAAAAAATATTTTTAAATTTTCATAATTTATTGCTTATTATTTAATATGTTTATGTAAGGCATGTTCCAAATATTGCATATTTATTTAACTCAAAGTAATTTAAACTGTAAAATCGTTGAGTCTTCTAATTAATTTGTTGGGTGGGATTTATCATTCTCTTTTCCCCTATGTATGTGACAATATGTATTAAATTCTTTCATGAATGTAAATAATCTTTTTGGTTCTTTGTATTGTATTTCCATAGTTTTCTGTTTTTCTAATTAGTGTTTGCTTCTGTTGAATGTAAAATTCAAATTTATTATCCAATATGCAGATATCAACCAATATTTTGCCTTATTCAATGGTTCTTCAGCTGTTTACTAAAATTAATAAAGGATGTTTAAAGTATATGCATTTTGGCTCTGCTTTGGCCAATATTTTCATCAGGGATTAGGTGAGGCTGGAAGAGGGTAGCTTACAAACCTGCGACCATCACCAAGTTGGAAAATAAGCACAGGGTTGGAAGAAATGAAACAGTCAATATGCCAATCACATACATGCAAAAACACACTGAAGGAAAAAAGATGTGTTATGAGTAGATGGAGCCCTACATTTAAGGAGAAAAAATGTGTACAGAGAGTTTGATAATTTTGATTTAGTTTGTGAGTGTTAGTAAACTAATACTCACATACGATGTATGTACATGCATGTGTATATATATATTCACATACACAAATGTGTATATACACACATATATGTATATACAAAAATATATATCTATATATTTATGATCTTCCAAGTGACTGGGATAAAAGGGGACAGGACAGGGTTAGGTAGCTGGGTATTGTTTCCTTCTGCTGAAGCTAGTGCTCCAGTTGACTCACCCACTAACAGTTGGCCTATTGAAAAGTCATTTAATAGCCTGAAATCTCAGCTGCAAAATGTATAACGTAATATCGTCACTCTCAAAGACTGGAAGGGAGGATTAGTTGAGAATTTAAATGGAAAAGAGTAATATATTACGAGTTCTCAATGCAAATAGGCTCTCCGTGATTATGGACGCCCAATGTGGTTTATTTCACCTTGCTTTCCTTGTATTTAGACCTGAAAAATCTGTTGTTTTTTCCTTCTAGGATCAGAATCATAGAAAATATTGCAAAAGCCAACACAATTCTGAAATCATAAAAATTAGTTAGTTTTAGTTTTAGCTAGAGTTAATTTTTTTTATCCATTGCATTATTTACCCAGGGTTCAGTATTTCCTTAAACACTGTGTAATGGAGTTAGTTTCTCCTTCTCATTAATTTCACTCAAGACAAAGTTGAATGGAAGGTTACACCTGTCCAGACAACGGGAGGGGCGCACACACACACACACACACACACACACACACACATACACACAAACACACAAAAACATAATTTCACACAAAAAGAAAAAAAAAGAATAATAATTTTTTCAATTACTAAGTAAACAAAGGAAGAGTAATACGTTGGTACTGGGCTATGTACCCAATCAGAATAAGCTAAAAATACAAAGAGAGAGGCAATACAAATAACCAATTAAAAAGTACTATCATTTTTTTTCTTTAAGAAAGATCATCATTTTTTAAAAAGTACTATCATTTTTTTTTTACTCTAAGAAAGACTTTATTTAAAGTAACATAAACAAATATCAAATGATTTCACTCGTATGTGGAATTTGAGAAACAAAACAGATGAACTTAGGGGTTGGGAAGAAAAATAAGACTAAAACAGAGAGGTTGACAAACCATAAGAGACCCTTAACTGTAGGAAACAACCTGAGGGTGGCAGCAGGGTGGGATGGGGTAACTGGGTGATGGGCATTAAGGAGGACACTTGGTGGAATGAGCCCTGGGTGTTATATGCAACCGATGAATCACTAAATGCTACCTCTAAAGCTAGTAATACACTATATATTAATTCGATTAAATTTAAAGAAAAAAAGAAAAAGAAAATGCTCACAGGGTGCCTGGGTCGCTCAAAAATAAATCCATAAATAAAGTAACAGAGAGATCAGTGAGTACTTTGTGATACAAGCCCCACATAATGTTTGATTCCATATATCTGCCTGTGATCATACTGTGTGACCTTTTGAGACTGTCTGCCTTTAGAGGATTGACTTACAATTAACCCATAATCCAGTCCCCATGGTTACCCATTCTTTAGGAAAACAAAATAAATGTGCACCAATGAGTATTTAATCACAAAGTGAATCAAATTTTACAAACAGGTATAGGGAATATTACTGTATTTCATTTCATTTAACAATGAAAACTTCCTTATTCTGTAAGTACTATTTGAGAATCCTTGCTAAAAATGAAAATACTAGATTACACAGGTAAGACCCTGGGAAGGAAGTAACCAGGATTTGGTGCCGCTGCTCAATGAGGTGGACAGCTAGCATGTCTGCTGTTAAGGTGGTTCACTTAAGAGTGTACTTTGCAATGAGAGCAATACTTTGGATCACTTTTAAAACACTACAAGTCATTTTTAAATATATGATAGATTGTAAATAGTGATTATTAGAAATGGTCGCTATTGTTGCTACTTGATGGACCCAAGACAATGCATGGGTTTGGAGTTGAAGAATATTCAGAGTGGTCCTGAGGATAAAAGGAAAGGAAAAACAAGACTGAGCTAAACTCACTTACCCACTCAGAATATGGGAGAGATATCAGCAATGATATTTTTTATCCTTTGCATTTGGACCCAGACTGTAGAGACAGACAGGAGTACAAAGTATGCTGCTTGTGGGAAACTGAATGGGAGTGTGTGGTCTTGCACTACTGAGTTGAGAGACCCTCAACCCTGATTCAATACAGACAATTGTTCATTAAATTCAAAGGCTGATCTATTTGTCCCCCAATTTCCTCTTACTCCGTCACTCGATTTACTGTGTTGTATTATCCTAGGTTGTGTTTTCCCCCATGTGTGAATGGCCTCATAACAGTTCCATTTCCTGGAAACTTAAGACAGGAAAGTATTTACACCTAATGCAAGTTTAAGCAAACGATATGTGTGACGAATGGCCAGAAGAAACCACACGGCCCTGACTGAGTTCATCCTGCTGGGGTTAGCTGACACGATGGAGCTACAGATTGTCCTCTTTCTGCTTTTTCTGGTGATTTACACACTTACAGTTTGGGGGAATGTTGGGATGATCCTCTTAATCAGGACTGACTCCCGACTTCACACACCCATGTATTTCTTCCTGGCCAAACTGTCCCTCGTGGATGTTTGCTACTCCTCCACCATCACCCCAAAGATGCTGGCAGACCTATTATCCGAGAAGAAAACCATCTCCTTTGCAGGCTGCTTCCTGCAACTGTACTTCTTCATCGCCTTGGCCACAACTGAATGCATCCTCTTTGGGTTAATGGCCTATGACCGGTATGTGGCCATATGCAACCCGCTCCTTTACCCCGTGGTCATGTCCAGGACAGTGTGCCTCAAAATGGCAGCGGGCGCTTTTACAGCAGGGTTCTTGAACTCCATGGTTAACACAAGTTATGTGAGCAGCTTGCCATTCTGCAGTTCCAATGTCATTCATCATTTCTTCTGTGGCAGCCCTCCACTTTTTAGGCTCTCGTGCTCCGACACACACCTGAATGAAAGTATCATTTCCACATTTGCTGGTGTCAATATGGTGGGAAGTCTGCTGGTCATCCTCACCTCCTACTCCTATGTTCTGTTTTCTATCTTCCGTATGCATTCAGGGGAGGGGAGGCGCAAAGCCTTCTCAACCTGTGCCTCTCACCTGACCGCTATAACTCTGTTCTACGCCACCGCCATCTATACCTACCTGAGACCTAGTTCCAGCTACTCTCTGGATCAGGACAAAGTGGCTTCTGTGTTCTACACGGTGGTGGTCCCCATGTTGAATCCTCTGATCTACAGCCTCAGGAATAAGGAAGTAAAGAAGGCTTTATGGAACGTAACTACGAGATCCCGCCATTTCTGTGGTTGTCTGGTTGATTTTCTGAACAAAACAGTATTTAATTGACTTTTGAAAGCTGCGTCAAGACTCCAGTTTTTCTTTAGAATATTTTCGGAGTGATTAGAGTCTACAGTATTCACATATATGAAACAACGAAGCATAAGGTAAATTATGAAAGTTATATAAGGCCATAGAACCTTCATGTAATCCTTTCTACTTAACTTCTTTTCAAGTCAAAATTTCCAAACTGTCTCTCCCTTTCTCTCTCTTTGCCTGTTACATACACAGAAACCACATAGACACTTTTAGCTGTGACAAAGTTTAATCAGTGCATGGTTGCAAAAGGCATAGATCAATGTTCAGTGTATAATCTGACATATTCTTTATAATAAACTCATGGCTTTTCTGCTCAAAAATTGTATATCATTTGCAAATCATTTTAATTTAACTTGATACTTAAAGCTGAGCTTTATTAATATGGAAGGAAACAGGGAGTTGATTGATTAGAAACTTGGCAAGTACCAAGACTTGCCTAGGAGACAGCCACATGTACAGTTTTTGGACAGAAATTCCCCATGGTCTTAACCCTTGCCACTGAAGTTGCAAGTGATAGAAGTAGCGATGTCCATGTCATCTGGTATGTAGACATAACATGGATGGTTTCCTGCCACAAAGACACGATCCGGATTGTATTCCAATGTTTCCTCTGATCCACATAAGTGATCTTGCCCAGACAGGTGTACGTGAAGTCATCGGTTTTTTCTATGCACCCGTGAGCCATATTCTCACGCCCCAGGTCCATGGTGGTTACCTGGCCCTGGACACCCTGCAGCCAATGATCAGCTTGTCTTCAGAGATAATTTGTTCTTTGACTAAGTGGTAGTTTGCTCATATTCTTCTGCACAAGATGGATGCTCCTTGACTGGACCCTTTCTTTTCTCTGTCCTGGGTATTTAGCAGATTCATGGATCAGACTGAGATATTTCACAAGTAAATACTAATATTATATTCCTCTTATTAAATGCTTTAATTTCTTTTAAAACTTACAAATAGCACTAATGGGCGATAAAATCCAGTTATTCTGAGATTTGGGTTTGAGACATGTCCTATTTGAGGTCATGTTCTCTGCTCTCTAGTTAACCTCTCCAACATTTGCTCAATCTCCTTGACAGAGTCTACAGCTAATTCCAACTTTGGGAGCAATTTTCACTTAATTATCTTGCATGCTTTTTTAATTCTTTGACTACATGTTTCTTATCCATTTTGATTATTTCTTTAAACAAAATTACTTGTAAAAATATTTTAAATTATCCTAATTTCTTGCTTATTGTTTGTTACATTTATGTAAAAAGTGCAATTATTATATACTTTATGTAACTCAAGATAAGCTTAAACTATAAAAACATTGAGTTTTCTCATTATTATATAGAGTGGGGATTTATCACTCTCTTTTGTTTTAAGTCCTTGACCATATTTACTAAACCTTTCCTCATGAATGTAATAGTGTTTTTGCCTCTTTGATAGACTATATCCATTGCTTTTCTCTTTTTCTAATTCCCTCATTCTTTTGTTTTGGCTGAATTTTAATTCAAATTCATTATGCAAATATACAGATGTCAACCAACATTTTGTCTCATTTAATGATTTTTGAGTAATTTATTTACTAAAATTAATGAAAGATGTTTGAAGTATATGCATTTAGGCTTTGTTTTGGCCAATATTTTCATCGGTGATTATGTGAGGCCAGAAGAGACTAGCTTACACAACGTGTTAGCATCACAAAGTTGGAAAAATAAACCAACAATTTGGAAGAAATGAAGCAATCAATATCAAGAATCACATACATCCAAAAACACAGCGAAAGAAAAAGAGATGATATTATTAGAAGATGAAGTCCTGCACTTAGGCAGGAAAAAATGTGTACAGAGAATTTAATCTTAATACACAAATATTGATTTTGATATAGTTTGTTAAATGTCAACTAACAGGCATGCACACTGTAATTTTCATTGCCGTATTAAAATGAGAAGTGTACAACTGTAAACAAGAAACAGGTATTTACTAGAAGATGCACACACACAGACACATATGCATGTGTGCACACATGGATATGTACATATATAGGTACATGTGTATGTATGTGAATATCGTCACGATTCTTAGTGACTAGGGTGAAAGGAGACAGGACAGGGAAGTTAGGTAGCTGGGTATTATTTCCTTCTGGTGAAGACTCTGCTCCAGTTGATTCTCCCACTTTCTAACAGTGTGTCTATCGAAAAGTCATTTAACAACCTGAAATCTCAGTTGCAAAATGCATAAAAGAATAATGTCAACCTCAAAGACTGGCATGGAGGATTAACTGAAAGTTTAAATGGAAAAGAGCTATATGTTGTGAGTTCTCAATGCAAACAGGCTCCCCATGCGTACAGACGTCCAAGATGGTTTATTTCACCTTGCTGTCCTTGTTTTTAGATCTGGAACATCTTTCATTTCATCCCCTTCTAGGCACAGAATCATAGACAATAATTGCAAAATCCGACATAATTCTGAAATCATAAAAACACGAGTTACTGTTCTTATCCATTGTATTATTTGCCCAGGGTTTAATATTTCCTTAAATATTGTGCACTTAAGTTAGTTTCTCCTTCTCATTAACTTCACTCAAGACAGAGTTGAATGGAAGGATACACTTGCCCAGACAAAGGAGGGGTGTGCACACATGTGTGTGCGTGCGCGCACACACACACACACACAAATAACACAGACACATAAAAACACAATTTCACACAGAAGGAAACAGAAAGAATTTTTTTTTTTCAGTTACTGAAAAGACAAAGGAGGAATAATAATTTGGTACAGGGATTTGTATCCATTTGGGATAAGTCAAAAATATAAAGGGAGAAGCAGTATCAACAACCAATTAAAAGTATTATTATTTAATTTTTTTACTTTGGCAAGACTTTTTTAAAGTAACATAGAGATGAGGAATTACTTTGTGATGCAAGCCCCACAAAATGTTAGATGCCATATATCTACCTGTGATCATATTGTGTCTTCTTTAGAGACTAGACCTTCTGTCTCTAGAGGTCTGACTCACAATTAACCCATAATCTAGTCCCATTGCTACCCAATGCTCCTTATGAAAACAAAATAAAAGTGTGGCAATGTGTATTTACTCAGAAGGCATCTCAAATGTTTACAAAAAAGGTAAATTGAATGCTTAATGCATTTCATTACATGTAAAAATGAAATTTTCTTCCTTTTTCTATATGCTCCATCTGATTGGAGAACATCTCATAAAAAGGAAAATACTAGACTCCACAGGTAAGACCCTGGGAAGGGAGTGATCAGGATTTCGTGCTGTTACTCACTGAGGTGGACACATAGCATGTCTCCTGCTAAGGATGGTAATTCAGAAGTGTATTTTGTGATGGGAACAAATTTTTGGATCACCTTTAAAGCATAACAAAATCATTTTAAAATAAATGATAGGAGTCTGAAAACTGATTATTAGAATTGATCACTATTGTTGCTGCTTAAAGCACTCAAGAGGGACTTCTGGGAAGCAGTGTATGAATTTTAGAGTTGAAGAATATTCAGAATGGTCTTGATGATAAATGGAAAGGAAAAAGAAATAGAGCTAAACTCACATACCTGCTCAGAGAATGGGAGAGATATCAGCAATGATATTTCTATCCTTTGCATTTGGACACAGACTGTACTGAGAAAATAATATAACATATGTAGGTTTGTGGAAACTGAAGTGGGATGGGTGGTCTTGCACTGCTGAGTTGAGAGACCCCCAAACCTGATTCAACACAGACAATTGTTCATTAAATTCAAAGGCTGATCTATTTGTCCCCCAAATTCCTCTTACTCCATCACTCGATTTACTGTGTTGTATTATCCTAGGTTGTGTTCTCCCCCATGTGTGAATAGCCTCATAACAGTCCCATTTCCAGGAAACTTAAGACAGGAAAGTATTTACACCTAATGCAAGTTTAAGCAAACGATATGTGTGACGAATGGCCAGAAGAAACCACACGGCCCTGACTGAGTTCATCCTGCTGGGGTTAGCTGACACGATGGAGCTACAGATTGTCCTCTTTCTGCTTTTTCTGGTGATTTACACACTTACAGTTTGGGGGAATGTTGGGATGATCCTCTTAATCAGGACTGACTCCCGACTTCACACACCCATGTATTTCTTCCTGGCCAACCTGTCCCTCGTGGATGTTTGCTACTCCTCCACCATCACCCCAAAGATGCTGGCAGACCTATTATCCGAGAAGAAAACCATCTCCTTTGCAGGCTGCTTCCTGCAACTGTACTTCTTCATCGCCTTGGCCACAACTGAATGCATCCTCTTTGGGTTAATGGCCTATGACCGGTATGTGGCCATATGCAACCCGCTCCTTTACCCCGTGGTCATGTCCAGGACAGTGTGCCTCAAAATGGCAGCGGGCGCTTTTACAGCAGGGTTCTTGAACTCCATGGTTAACACAAGTTATGTGAGCAGCTTGCCATTCTGCAGTTCCAATGTCATTCATCATTTCTTCTGTGACAGCCCTCCACTTTTTAGGCTCTCGTGCTCCGACACACACCTGAATGAAAGCATTTTTTCCACATTTGCTGGTGTGAATATGGTTGGGGCTTTACTGGTCATCCTCACCTCCTACTCCTATGTTCTGTTTTCTATCTTCCGTATGCATTCAGGGGAGGGGAGGCGCAAAGCCTTCTCAACCTGTGCCTCTCACCTGACCGCTATAACTCTGTTCTACGCCACCGCCATCTATACCTACCTGAGACCTACTTCCAGCTACTCTCTGGATCAGGACAAAGTGGCTTCCGTGTTCTACACGGTGGTGATCCCCATGTTGAATCCTCTGATCTACAGCCTCAGGAATAAGGAAGTAAAGAAGGCTTTATGGAACGTAACTACCAGGACACGCATCCCTTCGTTTCTCTGATTTGCTTGGTAAATTTTCTGAACTAGGTAGCAAATGAACTTTCTAGGTTCATTGGCTCCTACATTTTTCATTGGGATATTTCTAAGTAATTGCTTTCTGTTAATATTCAAGTGCATGCACCCATTTAGGAACCAAGTAATTCACAAGTCTTATAGATGGACTCTGGGCTTTCATGTAATTGTTGTTTTTTTGCTGGGTCCTCACAAATAGGGCTTATTTCTAATCAAATCTTGGTTAGAGAATGAAAGAGATTTAGTATTTAGAATCACAAGTCACAATAGCACATGCAACTAACCATATAGAATATTTAGAATTGTTCACTTATGTTTCCCATGCATTTTTATTTCACTATTTGATCTGTAAGAGACAGCTATGTATCACTCATGTGTGAAACAATTTAAATTTAAAATATATTTGCATTTTAATTTATTGAATTGTCTCCAGGATGGAAGCTTAAATCAAATATTAGGACTACAATTTTAATTGCAGCTATAAACTCACCATTTTTTTTTCCAGAGCCTTCTCCCCATACACACATATATCCATTAATAGATAAGTGTGAGCTTGTCTAAAACGTGGTATCAGGAGAAGTATCATCTCATTAGAATGCAACTGTATGGTGACTAACATAATATAATAAAAAAAAAAAAAAAAATAAAGTATACAATGGAATATTACTCAGCCATCAAAAAGAACAATTTCTCAACATTTCCTGCAACATGGACGGGACCGGAGGAGATAATGCTAAGCAAAATAAGCCAAGCAGAGAAAGACAATTATCATAGGAGTTCACCTATTTATGAACATGAGAAGAGGAAGATCGTGTAGAGAGGAAGAAGAAAGATAAACAGCTATGGGCAATGAACCATGAGAGACTATGGACTCTAGGAAACAAACTGAGGGCTTCAGAGAGGAGGGGGGTGGGGGAATGGGATAGGCTGGTGATGGGTATTAAGGAGGGCATGTATTGCATGGTGCACTGGGTGTTATACACAACTAATGAATCATGGAACTTTACATCAAAAACTAGGGATGTACTGTATGGTGACTAACACAATGTAATAAAAAATATTATTATAAAAAATAAATAAAGTATAAGTATAATTAAAAAAAAAGAATGCACCAATTACAACTCTCATATTCCTTTCTCTAGTCTTCAAAATTTCCAACCTTTCTTTCCCTTCCTGTCTCTTGGATGGACACATAGGACAAGTTACACACACATGCAGTCAGCTGCTCAGAGTTTAATCAGTGCATAGCTCCAAGGAGGTAGATCAATGTTCAGGGGATGAATCTGACACAGTGTCTTTACAATAAGCTCATGCATTTCCTCCTTATAGATATCTATCAATTGCCAATAAAAATCAATTCAACTTAATATTAAAGCCATGCTTTGCTGGTATGGAGGTAAACAGAGAGTTGGTTTAATAGAACTTTGCAGAGACTGAGTAGGGGTTAGCGCTTCCTAAAGAAACAACCACACTTGGAGTTTTGGGGGAGAATTTCCCCATGACCTTTGCCCTTGCAGCTGACGTTGCACCAGACAAAAGTGATGTCCCTGTCATCTGGGATATAGACACTGCATATGCTGTGTCCCGTCACAAAGAGTCCAACTAGCTCAACCATCCAATGTACCCAGTGACCTATGTAGGTGACCTTGCCCAGAGAAGTGTTCATGATGTCATGGCTCTTGCACCTGTGGGCTTTACTGTCCCTCCCCAGGTCCCGGGTGGTTACCTGGCCTGGACACCCTACAGCAGAAGGATCAGTTTGTTCTCTGAGATAATTGTCCTTCCTCTGAGTGGCTCGCCTACGGTCTTCTGTACCAGCTGGCTGCTCCCTGGCTGGATTCTTTCTGCGTTCCCTGTCCCCAGTATTTAGTAGATTGATATATAGGACCAAGATACTTCACAAGTAAATGACAATAATATATTCCTTCCACTAGATTTTTTATTTTCTGGTAAAATTTGACAATAGTAAGAATGTTTGGGAGAAAAAATCCAGTTATTCTTAGATTTGGTTTTTAGACATATCCTATATTAGGCCACATTCTTCACTCTCTGATTCAGTTTTTTTACATTTACTTAATCTGATTTACAGAGTCTACAAAAACTTTCAAATTCGGGGCCTATAATCACTTAATTATATTGCCAGCTTTTTAATTTCTTAAATATGTGTTTCTTATGTAAATTTTGGTTACTTCTTTAATGCATAAACTTGTAAAAATATTTTTAAATTATCATAATTTTTGTATATTGTTCAATACATTTATGTGAAAAATGTTCCAGAGATTGTTTATTTTCTTTAACTCAAAATAAATTTAAGCTGTGAAACCACTAAGACTTCTAATTATTATATTGAGTGAACAAACAAGTTGGAAATAATGAGGAATCAATATTCAAGAATCACATAGCTCCAAATAAACAACCAAAAAAGAAATATAATTAATTTTGAAATCCTGTATTTAGGCAAAAAAATTTGTACAGACAGTTTGATATTATATATAAGAATAATTTTGGATCTAGTTTGTTACATGTGAATTAACATGGACAACAATTTCCAGTAGTCCATTAAAAATGGCAGTTATACCTTTGTAAACAATAATTAAATGAAGGCTAGGTGCTGAAATAAGTGAAGTAATAATCCTATTTAATTTCACGTTGCTCTAATAAAAGAGAAGATAGTATGTTAGCTTACAATAAGCGTCTCTCAGAGGATAGAGATAAGCGAAATTTTGTCAAGAAGATAATGCCCAAGGGGTTGGATGAACAGGTAAAAAATTAAATAAAAGTAGTTGAGTTGATGTGAGAAGATATAATCTGTAGAAAAGGAATGTACAAAGAGCCGTATTGAAAATGTATAACTTTTGGGCCCCGGGGTGGCTCAGCCTGTTGAGCTTCTGACTCTCGATTTTGGCTCAGGTCATGATCTCAGGGTTATGGGATCAAGCCCCATGTCAGGCTCCACACTCAGTGGGGAGCCTGCTTGAGGTTCTCCCTCTCTCTCTGCCTCTCCTCCCCAAACAAATAAATAAATCTTAAAAAAAGAAAATGTACAGCTTTATGAAAATATACAACTTTATAAAAGCAAGCTTAAAACAAGTAGGTTTATTGAAAACACGGAACACACATCAAATAAAATGTGTTGCAACAGAAAGCAGAAATGTGCACCTTGTTGCTAAACTTAGGTATAATTTACCATTTTGTCTGGGAAATTGGTGTGTACTACCTCTAACGTTCTCTTTAAATTTTGTGATTTTAATCTTAATGTGAAAACATTGCATATGTCTACGTACCACTCCAAAGTCTCAGAAGAATCCTTGGTATACTTCAGCCACTTAACATGCATAGTTCCAGCTACTCTCTGGATCAGGACAAAGGGGAAGGTAGTGAATATTAACCAAGTAATATTGAGGGTTTGCAAACGGGAGATCAACTGGATGAAGATTTATGTCGAAAGCTGAGTTTCCAAATTGGGCTCCAAACCCTCAACTTCTTGAAGTCTTAGGATCATTTTAACTATGTGTTGTAAAGTAAAATTAGTAAAATATAACTTATTAGCTAAGGTTGTGTTGAGAATGTGTCAGATTCATTTATACACTGATGAGAGAAGGAGCGAGATAAAAAGAAATTACAGATTTGGAGAGGATATGGAAACAGGAGATTTATTTAGCTTGGAAACAGAAAAAGCAGCATTAAAAACATCTGAAATAAAGGTTGAGGTTTGATTTTACAAGTCATAACATTATCATGCCCAAATCATGTATCGCAGAAGAGAACTGTGTTTCAGAGTTATCCTAAATGCTTGATTTGGTGAGAGTAGTCAAAAGGAACAACAGATTTAAGAAGCAAATGCTAAAGATATATCAATGGCTGTTTGCAGTGACATAGCTTTACCTCCAGCGGTAGGGTCCAGTACGGACAGCAAACATGGGCTCATGAAATGGTGCCAACAGAGATTAGAAGCAGAGTGACAAGAAACAAGTTTGGTTTTTAAGTGGCTATGGTCAGTGACTTTTTTCTGACATGTAAACAAAATTGCAACATACACTCTTTTCTTATTCTTCATTTTTACTTTTCCCTTTAAGAAGTGCATGTGTGTTAAATTTATCTCCTAAGGATAGGCTGATAACTTTGCATGAGACCCATGTGAAGTAGCTATCTACCATTAACCAGTTCAGATGCACAGATCATAATGGATTTGATGTGCAAAAATCCCTAATTCCTACAATGATTCTTCAAAGGTGAAAATTGACATTCTACCACAAAAAAACAATGTTTTACATTTTGTACATAGAAAACCTTACGTACCAATAATACAAATATGAAGATGCTTCTAGTGATGGTTACTAAATTAGCTTTATGTCCAGAGCATCAAAAATATATGGACCCATGTGATGATGAATGATATTAAGTGATCCCAGTTTTTTCAATGAAAAAAAAAAAAGAAGAAATAAAAGAAATGTAGAGGACTTCTATAATGGGGGACCAAGGTCCTCTGTGAATCACTATGTCTTTAATAAAGCAAAGAATATACTCAAAATGTTAAATCAATTTTTTCAGAGCTCTGGATATCAACCAAAGGTTAGAAACAATGTGAGGAGAATTTACTCAATAAAAACTGATGAATTTTGGTAAGAATAACGGTTTGTGGCATAGTAACTTGACCTAATACCATCACAGTTCTCAACAGTTAAGCAAGAGTCATGAAAACCAGCAGCTTGAAAACAATGTTAACTGCTGTATAGATACTGGATTGTGCAGACTGAGTTTGGACTCCTAAGGATGCCCCATCCCCAGAGTAATCAATACATCCTATAAAACATAAAGAAATAAGGCTCTTATATAGTATCACAATTAAATAAGACATTAATAACATTGAAAAATCCCATCTACATGGGTATTAAAAAGTTATCAAATAATACACTCCAAATGATAATATAAATTGTAAATACTGGATCATGTAAACTAAAAAATAAAATAAATTACAAAATTGCATATTAGAAGTGATGCAATTTCTGTAAGTCCTTAAAGAAGTTTAAGTGCTACTAATACTAACCAAGACATAATTAAAAGAAATTGCAAATTATTTGTCTTAAATACTCAAGAACGTATGAACAGGAAACTATATGCAAAATAGCATAAGTGAGTTATGAAGAGAAAGCCAGAGAAATGGATGGGATTTTTGAGATGATATGTTTTCTTGTATCCCATGCACGGAGAATGTGTTGATAGACTTTTATTTAACTAGGGACTTCAAAATGTTTCAAGAGAAATTGGTACACCAGATAAACAGTACCAGAAGGGGTGAGGAAGCAGACTAAATCATATGTGCTTATGAACCATCCGACTCATATTCTCTTTGCTCTGGCCTCCTCATTCCACTTCCCTGTCACTACCCCTCAGTGACTTATCTCAGTGAAAATGTAACTGTCATTGTCACCTGTGTCACCTCACTGTGAGGAAGAGACTAGGATGACCCTGGCATTTCAGGGTCCAGGTGACAAGAGTTTCACAAATCATTTTGTACAGACAGTTAATGTCAGCATCTAATTGTATGCCTGGCTTCACCGAGACTCTGCCTGGGAGAAACATCTGGTAGCTAGATTTCTAAATGAATTCACCAAATTGAGATGATAGGATATATTGCATGAGTAATGGGGCATCTCATAGTAGCCCTAGTAGCGGAAAGAGCCTGAGCGCAGTCTCTGGATCTGGGAAAGAACTTGAAACAAGGACTTGTATCTCTTCATGTCATGTTTGCTGATGTTTGTACATCTGTCTAATTCTCCTCTGTGTACCTGATGTCTGAGTTCTGACTTGTTGCAGGAAATGGTTGAATGTTTGGTGTAACACCTACTGTTGAGCCCAATTAAGTAGGGTCTGTGCGTGCAGTCAGGTGGGATATAATGGCCACATAAAATGTGGGGGTGAGAGTGAAGAAATTTCTTAGATAATTCATGCAGGGCGTAAGTAGAAAAAGCAAGACATCTATGTTAATCTGGTTAAACTAAGCAGAATAGAAAACCTGTTTGATATTCTTTAAAAAAGAATAATCCAGGACAGGATCCTAGGTTTAGTGTGAAGTAATCATTCCAGAACAGGTGGCTCTGATGTTTGTTATTGGCTGGTCTCATGGTTGCTGTGGTCATTTACAGGCCAGCCAGCCAAAGTGGGAAGACAGACATCCTTTCAAGTAAGTGAGTAAACCTGCTCACAGTGTTTTCCCCCCTATTTCATTGCCAAGAATTAAGTCAGGCAAGGTGCAAGAGACACTGGGAACACATCCTAGCATCTATGGAAATAAAAAAGAAGGAAATGAAGGAAAATTTAATTTCATAGACACAATGAGTTTCTAGCATGGTGCACGATACCATCAAGAAGAGAAGGAGAGCCAAATAAAAGGAATTAAGGGAAAAATGGCATGGTTTAATTTAGATCATAAACAACTGTTATCCCTGAAATAATAAAGAAAAAACTGATGAATGTGAGATAGTACTGAGAAGAATACTTTTTAAAAAACTATTTCAATTAAAAAAGATTGCAAGGATATGAACTAAGAGATTAGAGGGATATGAGTGGAATTAACTGATATGAGGAGATTAAGTCAGCATAATTTGATGACCGACTAGATACTATGGGCAAACTGATGGAGAATGAGAAATATGTCATATTTTGTAATTTAGCTGGTTTTATGTATGGTAAAATCGGGAATCAAAACAAAAGAAAGTGCTCAGGCATAATCTCTATGTAAATCCTGCTACCATGTCTCACAATGGATATTCAACCTCAACCTTGATGTTGGCCACCATCAGCTCCCACATAGATTACTAAAATCCACTCCCCTTCTACTTAGTGTCTCCTGGCTTCCACTCTTGTCCATGCCATAGTATACTGTATTCTTGTATCATCCCATTTTCAGACTTTGTAGCCACTGTTAACAATGGAAGAGAACACAATAAATATGATAAGTGACGTAGAAAGATTAAATGGTAGAGTGAATTATTGAGTCTCTAAAAATCCCCAGAGTGTTCTATGTAGGGGGTTCCATACTTGGAGCTGGATGGGCACCAGTAAACAACACAATGCCCTGGAATCAAGGAGCTAATGACAAGAAGAGAAGGTCAAATTCAGGGGACAGCCAGGTTGTTCAGTTAGTTAAGCATCTGCCTTTGGCTCAGGTCATGATCCCGGGGTCCTGAGATTGAGTCCTGCATCGGGCTTCTTGCTCGTGGGGGCGGGCAGGAATACTGGGTCACTTGTCGTGGCATATGGCGCGCTAGCTCAGTTTCACAGAAGAACACATCTTTGGTAGTCTATAGAGTACAAATTTTTTCTTATGGAAGTATATGTAACTAGAAAATTCCACCTACGGCACGAACAGAGGACCTTAACACATGAACATCCCGGACGATACATGGAGTCTAGATAATTTCGAAGTTGCGTTATTTGAGTCTTAGAAATGGCGTTTTAATAATTTCAAATTTAGTATCCTCAGATTTCATGCATAAATACAGACCAATTTTAAGTCTGTGAATATCCTAGTGGGGGAATTGCTGTATTCTCCATAGATGGAGAGGAAGGGGAGAAAGGTAGAGAGGAGTGGCCAGGAGGCTACTGTTCCTCAGACCATACTCCATAGGGAGAGCATCTTCACGGCAGCTCTGGGCCAACCAGAGACAGCCTTGGTTACTCTCTAAGTTACCACCTGATCAACAAGATTATTGAGTTTAAAAATGCACCATATCATGGAGAGAAGATGCCCCTGCAATGAATAAGGAGCTATTTTCTACCAAAGTTCCACCGACCTATTTAAGTAAATTATGAGTTTCACAGAAAAATAAGAATGGCTGGAATTTGTTCCGTGAATAATTCAAAACCAAAATTTATATTACATAAGACCATAGTCTTTATAAAAGAGTGACACAGTGATTTCTCCATAATATAAGAAAGGTAAGCAGAAATTATTTTACCCCACTTATTTTATTGCACTGTAACTTTTTTTTAATTCAAGAATCAAAACTCAGAAAACACCTTCTTCCAATCAGGTTCCTTTATGAGATAAATCTGAACTTCAATATATACAGTATAACTATAATTAATCAATCTTTCATTTTTTTAAGAGTAAATGAGATATAAAATGGCATGAAATCCTTTTGTGATTATGAAAAGTCTCATATTCTTAGTTGTATTGACATTACTAAAAATATTAAATTCAAAATTGTATTTCCTATTTAATATTCTATGAAGCCCATTGAGGTTTTTGTTTGTTTGTTTTTTTGAGTATAGTTGACACACAAACACACAATATTACATTAGTTTCAAATGTACAACATAGTGATTCAACAACTCTATACATTGTTCTATGATCACCACAAGTGTAGCTACAATCCGTAATAAACACACACACACACACACACACACACACACACACACACGAAAAGAGAAGGAAGAAAGAAAAGAAAGGGAAAGAAAAGAAAAAAAAAAATGGACCCTGACATTACATGGCTGAGTTTGAAGTCAGGTCACATCCTATTTTCTGATATTGATCAAGTTACTTAATCCCTGTATGCCTCTGGCTCTTTATGCAAAATGTGAGTAATAACAGTACCTACTTCATTCAGAATATAATACGTGAGCGAACACAGGGAAAGTCATTAACAGGGTGGTTAGCACATAATAAATGTTCAAAACCTAACAATAATAAAAAGAATTCCAAATAATCAGGCCTCTCTGCTGTCCATAGCCATGCCCATTCTTGCTAACATAAAAATGTTGGTGAATAAAGAATTCAAGTTCTCGTGTTAAGATTGCAAAATACTATTCATTGTTAATAAAGAGAAAAGATTGATTTCAGAAAAGAAAATAGTTGAAACATTTATTGCTGAGGATCCTTTCGTATGTTAAATAGGATTTGAGTTAGACTTTGAAATTTAATTTTGCTTATATATCTATAACAAAGCCTACTTCTCTTATTTGCTCAAACTACAGGAGACTGGCAGAGATGAGAGAAAAAAAAAATGAAAATAAAAGTCCAGTTAATTAAAGTAGTTTTTCCCCAGGTATTGCTGCTGATTAATATCTATCCAGCATAGAAGAGTCTACTGATATTAATCTCAGTTTTCCTGCCAACACACTACCCTGTACATTCTATCCTTTCCTAGATTAAGAAAACGCTACTCCAGAGGAGGATAAAAGATGAGCAAAATTCAAAAGACAAAAAAAAGATGTAAGTTAAAATCATAATGTTAAATACAATAAGGATGATAATTATCACAATAGCGTCTGCTAGAACTACAACTTAAACTGATTAATGCAATGTATGCTCTTAGACCACAAGACGACTCCCTGAGTTACATGTTATCATTATAGCATATACTTTCAAACAAGGAAAAGAGAGCTCCAATCATTTAAATAAGGACATATAGCCAGGATATATCTAATTTCTACGGTAAGTCACTCAATACGAAATTCTTTGGTCAGTGAATTTGAATCTAGTTGAATGCAGCCTGATTGCTGAAATCAACAGGAAATTTTCATTTGTGCCATTACCCATGGGGAAATATTTAAAAACCATTCACCCACATAAGTACTTGACTAGCTGTTGGAATATGAAATTGAATGAGCACACGAGGGCATTTTGTTCCTAGAATATGCTTTACTATTTTTAATTAAAAGTAAAAAAATCACAGAATGATTTCTGTGATACCTTAAAATCTGATCAAGTCCCAGATTAGACATCATGTCCATAAGAAATTGTCTGGCACTCCCACAGCACCTTGTAATTCTCTCGACATAGATTGGGCACATTCCCAGGGACATCTGACTGCTGACTTCCGTAAACTCTGTAAAGATGGAAACTGAGCTTGTGTTATTTGCCGTTAGTATCTTGAGTCTACCTTGTAGTGAAGATACTCAGTATTTATCCATAATAAACCACACATTTAGGATTGGTGAGAAGAAAGAAACACAAAGTGTAAATTGTTTCAGTCTTTTGGGATCTGTCAGAGGTGAGAGGAACCAGGTCTTAAAAGAAGACAGGGTGGCTGTATGGTGGAGGAAGGAAGGCGAATTTGGAGCCTGGGAAATTGAGGAAAAGACTTCAAAACCCATGGCAATACGGGTGTCGGAGTACGTGACAATCTGTGAAAAAGGTCACAGGTTAGCATTAATGAAGGCGAGATGGGGACCTCAAAAAGTGTGGTGTCTAACATGCAGTGCCGTGGGAGAGAGAGACCTAACTTAGGTGGTCGAAAAATGCTTAATTCTTTTTTTTTTTTTGAAGATTTTATTTATTTATTTGACATAGAGAGAGACAGCCAGCGAGAGAGGGAACACAAGCAAGGGGAGTGGGAGAAAAAGAAGCAGGCTCCCAATGAAGGAGCCCGATGTGGGGCTCGATCCCACGACTCTGGGATCACACCCTGAGCTGAAGGCAGACGCTTAATGACTGAGCCACCCAGGTGCCCCGAAAAATGCTTAATTCTTGAAAGAGCTGGGTAGAATCTGTCGACACTTCATTTAGCACTGGGCTTCTTGGTGGCTAGTCATCTGTAGATATTTAGAATACAGTTGGCCCTTGAACAACACAGGTTTGAACCACATGGGCCCACTATGCACAGATTTTTACAGTACACACTGTAAATGTGTTTTCCCTTCCTTGTGATTTTCTTAGCAACATTTTCCTTTCTCTGTCTTACTTTATTGTATGAATACAGTATGTAATGCATGTAGCACACAAAACATGAGATAATTGATTATTCATGTTAGTAATTAAGTTTTGAGGGAGTCAAAAGTTATATGCAGATTTTTGACTGCCTGGAGTGGGATTGGTACATTCATCATTCAAGGGTCAACTGGATATATTATATTCATAATACATGACATTTATTCAAAATAAGTTGTAATATATACTACAAAATATATATCAATTGATATGCTCACAATATATATTTAAATCAATAATATAGTGTATACTAATAATATATAGTATATATTCAGAAACTCAAACTTGGAGGTCAGAAAAGTTATACAAAAACAGATTTCACATTTTGTCTGGGATCAGGTGTGTGAACACTAAGATAGAGCTCTCTTGCATATTTTATTTTCCATTTTCCTTATTTAATTATCTTGTAAAGACCCTAAACTTATCTAATTATTCCTAAAGTCATAACATTTAGAATATAAGCAGAATTATTAAGATTTTGGGGGGCCATGGCAGGGTTAAAGACATATTATAATCAAATCTTATATAATTAATTTTACATTCTAAACATATGACTTACTATGATGCATGATTTCTAATATAACTTTGTCTACCTTAAATGAAATAGTTTTCTATGGTGGAGGCCAGGCAATATTCCCTGCTTCCCTGATCAGAGTCTCAGTGTCTTTCCCAGATAATGAGCAGCCTAGGCTGGCCTGAACTGGGCCTGGCTATGCAGTCTTACTGACCACCTTGCCCTGTGGTTATCTGAGATGCAGTTCACAGGGGAAACATCAAACCAAACATAAAAGAATCATATACGCAGTTGCAACGATGTGGATGGAACTAGAGGGTATTATGCTAAGCGAAAAAAGTCAATCAGAGAAAGACAATTACCTATGATCTCACTCATATGTGGAATTGCAAACCCCCCCCCCCATGGGATGTATGCAACATTCCTCAGGCACCTAAAGGACAAAGAAACAGTCCTTACTACCTACAGTCCATTGACAAGACCTTGAAACAGGCAGAGTGACATTCCTCTAAGGACTCCACTGCCTCCATGTTAATACTTTGCTAAGCAAAAGGCGATCCTAGCCTGAGGGCCCCCTTCCCCAGGATCCTATAAGTCTACTTTAACATATAAAAATTCTTTTGGAAACTTCCTTTATCTCTAACCCCTCCCAAGATATGTGTTGGCAATCATCCCCCAAGCATGTGGCCCACTGATATACATCTGAAGGGTCTCATGACTAAGGTTTAATTAGATGGTAATAAATGACCTTTTCCCAACAAGAGCTAGCCCCCTCAAGGTCCTGGAAACCTTGCTTCCAAAATTCCTTAGAGACATGCTCTCCCTAACCCCCTCCCAACCTGAACATATATAATGGGCCACTCCTCATGACCCCAGTGCTGCCCCGGGTCTTGTCCCTGTGCTTTAATAAAACCATCTTTTTGCACCAAAGACGTCTCAAGAATTCTTTCTTGGCCGTCGGCTTCGAAACATAATTTCATCTTTCCTACATCAGAGAAGAAAAAATAAAACAAGATGAAATCAGAGAGGGAGACAAACCATAAGAGACTCAACCATAAGAAACAAACTGAGGATTGCTGGAGGGGTGGAGGGTGGGAGCATGGGGCAAGGGGGGTGATGGACATTGGGGAGGGTATGTGCTATAATGAGCGCTGGGTATTATACAAGACTGATGAATCACAGACCTGTACCCCTAAACAAATAATACATTATATGTTAATTTAAAAAAAAAAGGTGCTAGGCAAAAAAAATACAAATAAAGTACAATAGATACCAGATGGACAAGAAAGGAGATACATTTCTCATTAGAGATCATCCTGTGTTAACTAGCACAGTTCTTATCCTGAGAACAGGCTACCTGACATGTTTTGCTTCTATTTTCTTGTCATGTGTTTTGGTGTGTTGTTCATTTAAATATACTATTAATATTAGCAGAAAAATTAGAGTTGACGGTTACTTTCTGTTTTTATATATCGGAATTTGGGAATATTAGAATTGAAATAGATTACCAAAAATACAAGACAAAAAAAGCTGAATATCTATCCTTTGTCAGTGGATTTGGAATCATCTGTTTAATATGTCCCATTCTGCAACTGGGCCCAGCAATTGAAATGAATTCTAAGCCTGGAAATCGTTTTGTTAATAGATGGAATCCACAGGACAAAATCCTCCGCAAGGGAATCACACCACATTAATGGATTTCATCCTGCTTGGCTTTTCTGATGCTCCTGACCTCCGAGGATTTCTTTTTGGGGTATTTTTTATCATTTATGTGATTATTCTGATGGGAAATAGCCTCATTATCATAATAACTAAGGTCAATCCCTCTCTCCACACTCCCATGTATTTTTTCCTCAGGAACTTTTCTTCCTTAGAAATATGCTATGTGTCAGTCACTGTCCCCAGATTATTAACAGATCTCTGTAGACAAAACAGAAATATTTCCTTTCTGGCTTGTGCTACTCAAATGTATTTCTTTCTGGTCTTTGGAGCCACTGAGTGCTTCCTTCTGACCGCAATGGCTTACGACAGGTATGTTGCCATTTGCAACCCCTTACTCTACCCTCTCATCATGAACAACAGGCTGTGCAACCAATTGGCAGCTTGCTGTTGGATCACTGGGATTCCAGTACACATAGGGTTCACCTGCCTGATCTTCTCTCTACCCTTCTGTGGGAACAATCAGTTGAATCACTTTTTCTGCGACATACCTCCAGTACTGAAGCTTGCCTGTGGGGATACTTTTATGACTGAGATGTTGGTTTATGCAGTTGCTGTTCTAGTTGTCACTATTCCTTTTACATTGATTCTTGGATCTTATGTGAAAATAATCTCAACCATCCTGAAGCTGCCATCAGCGACTGGGCGAGCCAAGGCGTTCTCCACTTGTTCTTCACATCTCACGGTCGTGGCTTTATTCTTTGGATCGGGCATCATGACGTACATGAGACCAAAGTCCAGCCACTTAACAGGAATGGACAAGTTTCTTTCTCTTTTTTACACCATTGTGACACCAATGTTTAACCCCATAATATATTGTCTGAGAAACAAAGATGTTATAGGGGCACTCAAAAAATTCCTACCAAAATGGGTTGTACTGTGATTCAAAAATGGATTGTAGGGGCGCCTGGGTGGCTCAGTCGTTAAGCGTCTGCCTTTGGCTCAGGACATGATCCCGGTGTTCTGGGATCAAGCCCCGCATCAGGCTCCTCTGCTGGGAGCCTGCTTCTTCCTCTCCCACTCCCCCTGCTTGTGTTCCCTCTCTCGCTGGCTGTCTCTTTCTCTGTCAAATAAATAAATAAAATCTTTAAAAAAAATAGACACTACATTTGGAACATCCAGTCTGAGAAGGATGAAAGAAATCGGATTATTATAGATAGGCTATTGAAAATGGCAAAACCCTCGTGCGGTCCAGAGGATTACCCCAGCCCTGTGAATGCTATGGAGCAGGGTGGCATTTCTAGGTTCAGCTTGACTTCCCGGAGGAGGACAGCAGCCATGCCAGAGGCCAGTCCCAAGTGAGGACGAGCTAGCACTTGAGCTGCAAAATACCGCCGTGTTTTTGGAGACACAGAACATTAACTTATAGGCATTTGTATCACTGTTGACTCCACAGAGTAAGCAGTACTAATTTGCAGCATTTGAACCGAGGAAGGCTTTTTAAATTTTCTGACGGTGTATATCCAAGCAGGTCAGGAGGTTGTGGTGATTTCTCTTTCGAACATCTCTCATGAAGGCAAGATTTGAAACATGCTTCTAGAGTGAGGAAGCCAGGTACTCCTGGGAAATGATGTCCTGCCAAGCTATCCTTACAGTCACACCTCACTTTATGTGCTCTACTTTATTGTGTATCACAAGGCACGGCATTTGTCTCAGTTGAAGGTTTGGGGCAACCCTGCACTGAGCAAGCCTATGGGAGCCATTTTTCCAACAGCCTTTGTCCACTTCATATCTCTGTATCACATTTTGGTAACTCTTGCAATATTTCAACCTCTTTTGTTATTATTATACATGGGACGGTGCTCTGTGATCAGTGATCTTTTGATGTGACATTTGTGATTTTGGGGGGATGCCATGAACTGTACACATTTAAGACAATGGATTGTATCACTAAATGTTGTGTGTGTTCTGACTGCTTTACTGACAGGCGGTTCCCCCATCTCTCTTCCTCTCCTCGGGCCTCCCTATCCCCTGAGACACAGTGATATTGAAATTAGGCCTATTAATAATCCTACAATGGCCTCTAAGTGTTCAAGTGAAAGGAAGAGTCGCACATCTCTCACTTTAAATAAAAAGCTAGAAATGAGGGGCGCCTGGGTAGCGCAGTCGTTAAGCATCTGCCTTTGGCTCAGGGCATGATCCCGGCGTTATGGGATCGAGCCCCACATCAGGCTCCTCCGCTGGGAGCCTGCTTCTTCCTCTCCCACTCCCCCTGCTTGTGTCCCTCTCTCGCTGGTTGTCTCTCTGTCAAATAAATAAATAAAATCTTTTAAAAAAAAAAAAAAGCTAGAAATGATTAAGCTCAGTGAGGAAGGCATGCTCAATGCCACAATAGGCTGACAGGTAGGCCTCTTGCACCAAACAGCTGAGTTGTGAATGCAGAAGAAAAGTTCTTGAAGGAAGTTAAAAGTTCTTCTCTGGTGAACATACAAATAAATGATAAAAAAGTGAAACGGCCTTCCTCCCAACATGGAGAAAGTTTTAGTCGTCTGGAGAGATCAAACCAGACACAATACTCCCGTAAACCAAAACCTCATCCAAAGCAAGGCCCCGACTCCCTTCAATTCCATGAAGGCTGAGAGAGGTGAAGAAGCTGCAGAAGAAAAGTCTGAAGCTAGCAGAGGCTGGTTCATGAGGTTCGAGGAAAGAAGATGTCTTCGTAACATCGAAGTGCGAGGTGAAGCAGCAAGAGCTGATGGAGAAGCTGCAGCCAGTTCTCCACAAGATCAAGCTAAGATAGCAGTGACGGTGCCTCACTAAACAACAGATTGCCGATGTAGATGAAACAGATTTCTATTCGGAAGAAGACGCCATCTAGGACTTTCATGGCTAGAGAGAAGTCAATGCCTGGCTTCAAAGCTTCAAAGGACAGACTGACTCTTCCATCAGGGGCTAACACAGCTGCTGACTTTAAGTTGAAGCCAATCCTCATGTACCATTCTGAAAATCCTAGGACCCTTAAGAATTATGCTGAATCTGCTCTGCCTCTCTTTACATGGAACAACAAAGCCTGGATGGGAGCACATCTATTTACAACATGGTTTACTGAATGCAAGTCCACAGTTGAGACCTGCTGCTCAGAAAAAAAAGATTCCTTTCAAAATATTACTGCTCATTGACAATGCATCTGTTCACCCAAGAGCTCTGATGGAGATGCGCAAGATTAATGTTGTTTTTGTGCCTGCTAATGCAACATCCATTCTGCAGCTCATGGGTCAGGTAGGAATTACAACTTTCAGGTTTTATTATTTAAGAAATGCATTGTGTAAGACTATAGTTGCTACACATAGTGATTCTGCTCATGGTTCTGGGCAAAATAAATTGAAAAACCTTCTGGAAAAGATTCACCATTACCAATGCCTTTAGTGGAGGAAGTAGTGGGATTCAAGACTTTAGTCAAGGAAGAAATTGCAGCTATGGTGGAAATAGCCAGAATTAGAAGGGGAGCCTGAACATGGAATTGAATTGCTGCAATCTCGTGATCAAACTAATGAGCGAGGAGATGTTTTATATGGATGGACAAAGAAAGTGGTCTTTTGAAATGGAAGGCACTCCTGGTGAAACTGTAAGATTGTTGAATTGACAACCAGGGATTTAAATAGTACATAGACTTAGGTGATAAAACAGAAGCAGGTTCTTGTGAGGATTGACTCCAATTTGGAAAGTTCTACTGTGGGTAAAATGTTACCAAACAGCATCAAGAGCTACAGGGAAATAGTTCATGGAAGGAAGAGTCAATCAACGCAGCAAACATCATTGTTGTCTTATTTTAAGATATTGCCACAGCCGCCCCCACCTTCATCAGCCACCACCCTGATCAGTCAGCAGCCATCAACAAGGAGGCAAGGCCCTGCACCAGCAAAATAGCATAACCTGTTGAAAGTGGAGATGCTGGTTAGCATTTTCTAGCAATAAAGGATTTTTAACTTGAGGTATGAACATTTTTTTGGGACATAATGCTTTTGCACACTTAAGCTACAGAATAGTGTAAACATAATTTTTATATGCACTGAAAAACAAAAAACAAAAACTCATTTGACTTGCTGAATTCTGGTATTCACTTCATTACAGCGGCCATGTCTCTGAGGTGTGCCTATAATTAACTTTGAAGGACATCTATCCCTACAGAGCAAATAAGGCCTGTCAAAGGCAGGGCTAAAGGTGTGTATGGTAGAGACTCTCTTCTGTGCTGTGGTTCTCGGGAACTGAGGAGTGGTGCTGCCTGTAAGGGCATCACAGGTGGTAGGAAAACAGAGCCAAAGCTGAGTCTGAACCAAGCCTGTAGAGAAACCTGTAAAGATGGGTTGGGGCTTAGTTGTGCCAAGACCCAAATCTGCCAGCTGGTTGTACCTTACCCCAAATTGTGCTTGTCTTTTGTCATTCTTGAGTTTAAGTGTAGTTTTGATTGAAGCTAAAACCTGGTCTCTGTGTTCTATGTGGAAGTAAAAGTGGATTTAATGTCCGTGCTCTGCACGAAATAATAGAAGGGGAAGAAGCGCATCCTCACAAAGAGCCCGGTAATGACCCCAAGGACTTGAGCCCAGTATCTGTGGTCCAAAAAAGGAGGCTGGGATGGGATTGCTGCCAATGCACAGATTCAAGGTTAGAGCAGAGTGTTTGATCTGAAGTCAGATGCAAATGACTCCTTGAAAAGTGAATTGGGATAATGTGAGCTGTGGTTTTGCTGTGAATGAGGTGGTATTCACTCCAGCTAGTCAGATACAAGTATAATGTTTACTTATAACCACAACTATGGAGGCCTATCCAATTTGAGTTATATGGAAATGAAAGCTAATACTATACAGTTTAATGTAAAGATTACATGCATATGTGACTCCATGAGTGTGTATGTGTATGTGTGCATGTAAATAAACCCAACATCAGTATGTTGAAATCTTAGCCTTAATACTTCAGAACATAACTGTGTATGGAGATAGGGTCTTTGAGGAGTAATTAGCTTCAAATGATGTTGTATCCAATATGACTATTAACCTCATAAGAAGAGATTAAGACACTGACATGAGAAAAAAAAAGATCACTTAAAGACAAAGGATGAAGGCTACCATCTACAAATGTAGGAGGGTGATCTCAGGAGAGATCAACCCTGGTATCACCTTGATCTTAGGTTTCTGGTATCCAGAACAGTGAGGAAATACATTCATGTTGTTTAAGCAACCTGTCTGTGGGACTTTGTTACGGCAGCCCTAGCAAGACAATACACCCAGGATCATCATTATATTTTATATGCATGTATGTTTATGTGCGTGTATATATGCATAATTAAGGAATGCTAACCTTAAAAATAAAACGGTCAAATATTTTAGTAGCAAAATGGGTTTATTCAAGAGTAGCATAGAATTGCATTTCGGGCCATGCAGGCTATGGTGAAAACATTGGCAAGTCCAGACAACAAATTGGAGGAGCTGCTCTTTTATAGAGGAAGAGGAGGAATTAGGAAGGGCTGTTATAAGCAAAAGTCTATAGGACTAAATTGAGAATTCCAAGTATATAGTGGTTTTGCATTGGCTGAGTTGACAGTTTGTGATTGGCTGGGCTGTTGCAAGGGAGGAGGAAATCTTTCCCCTTCTTGCTGGTGTTAGTGAAGTATAGAACTCTTCCTGCTGGGAATACAAGACACATGTCTTCCTGTTGGTTCTGTTGCTGAGCACAAGTGGTAGGGTGTGATGCTCCTCCTGCTGGCCTCCTCACGCCATCTTAAATGGGTTTCCTTTTATTTAGTCCAGAGAAGCAAATGGATGACACAGTCAGTCTCTGCTTGCGTAAAAACTCCATTGGCAGTGAGTTGACTTTATTGAAAAAATGTCCAAAAAGAATAGAAAGATACTAATAAATGAAAATAAAACAATTTAATCATAGTTTTTTGATCTGAAGACAACTACAGCAGTCTTAATTTCTTTCAATTTGATGTTTAATGTGAAAAATATACTTTATTGGCAAACCAGTTTTTACCAAATACTCTTTTCACTGCGTCTTTCACATCCTTGTTCCTCAAACTATAGATGATGGGATTCAGCATGGGAATCACAATTGTGTAAAATACTGACACTATCATATCATGATCCAAGGCGTAGCTGGAATTAGGTCTCACATACATGAAGAGAACTGTACCGTGAAAAATTGACACTCCCGTTAGGTGAGAGCCACACGTAGAAAAGACTTTCCGCCTCCCTTCAGCAGAACGCATCCTCAGAATGGCCAGCAGAATGAAACCATAAGAGACCAGGACTATCACGATAGTGGATATCTCAATAGATCCGGCAAAGTAGAAGACTAGCAGCTGGTTTATGTGGGTGTCAGAGCAAGAAATGGCAAGGAGTGGAGGGATGTCACAGAAGACATGTCTAATTTCATTGGATGCACAGAAGGAGAGGCTGAACGTGGCCACTGTGTGTAAAGTACCATGAAGAACGCCAGCAACGTAGCAGGAGACGATGAGTGGCACGTAGACTCTGGGCGACATTCTAACGGAATACAGGAGAGGGTTGTAGATTGCTTCGTAGCGATCATAAGCCATGGCAGCTAAAATAAAGCATTCCGTGGTCCCAAAAGTAATAAAGAGAAACATCTCTGCTGCACATCCAAGGAATGAAATGCTTTTATCCTCTGATAAGAAATTGACTAACATTTTTGGGGTGACGGCTGAAGAATAGCAGGCATCCAGGAATGACAACACACTCAGAAAATAGTACATGGGGTTGTGGAGCCGAGAATCCCCAATGACCAATATGACCATTCCCAAATTTCCTACCAGAGTAAAAAGATAGATGGCTAGAAATAATAAAAATAGGAAAACTTGCAGCTTAAAATCGTCTGTGAAGCCCATCAATATAAACGTGGTGACTTCAGTAACGTTTTTCATCTGAATCCTGTATAAACCGAAATCTGATGGCACCACTGACATTTCAGTTTTTATTTATAGGTCTTAAAGACAATATTTTTTTTAATATATAATCTACTCAATCATATCTTCATTTCTGTCTCTTACAAGAGCGTATGGATACCTTTGGTCCTGAGGGGATAGGCAGCGGTGAAAAAGTGGGGTCCAAGTGGGTGCATTACCCTGTACAAACAGATTAAATAAATTATTTCATTTCACAGTTGGCTAAATTTGCTATGTGAAAAATAGTGACACTTTATGTGGTTTGACTTGCAATTTATTTTCTGTTAAATTTAATACCTCTTGTTTTCATATTACATCATCTTATGCAGAAAGACATTTAAATATAGGAATTTTTTAATACACACACGATAAAAGAAAATAGACATCTGAGTACTAATCCTAGATATTTCATGGTGTGCATGGAATGCCTTTTCTTAATGTTCACAATTGGTGAAATGGAAGCAAATACACTTACATCACAAGATTGGATTGGGTTTACATGACAAAATCAATGTGAAAATTATTTAATTTTTAAATGTTTCCAGATTATCAGGGAAATATACTTATTTTTCAAGTTGTCTTATGGGGCAGCCTTTTCCATCCAAATTGTCATGTCTTCTTTTCTGGCTTTTATGTCATTTGACTAGCATTTCTAGAGAACAGTGATGGGCAGAGCCAAAGATCTTATGGAACTAGATACACCTTGTTTTCAAACAAAAAGAGAGCAATGTTGGTTTTTTTGTTTTTTTGCTTGTTTTCCAGTCTTGTTTCTTGAAACATACAATAGCAAGTTGCCGCTGTTTGGCCTGTTTATTATTGCCCCTGTTTATTTCACTGTTATTGTCTTTTCAAATTTTAACTTAGTACCACTTCAAGATTTTTCTCTGCACATATGGTCATTAGCCCTGCAAAGTCCTTGGGTGTATTTTGAGATACAGTTCTGCGAAATTAATTCATGGCCATTCCTTTACTACGTTATAGTTGCTTATAGAGTTTCTATATTTATTATAAAATAAATATTACTTGATGATAGATAATAAAATTCCTTATAGAAGTGATTGCTAAAATGATAAAATCATTACATAAGCCACAACATAGTGTTTTATTATTGCTCTATTTTCCTGTGCTCTCAGACTGTTTCTTAGTGGAGCACGAAGAAAGGAAAGTGCATAACAAGCAAACAAAATGTTGAGTCACCAGTGTCTGGACTGGAAGCCTCCGTCCCTGAAACACAATTAAATATTGCACCTATCATAGTGAGAAGCATGGCGAGTCCTGTTTTTCCTCAGCATATCATAGACCAACATCATAAGGGAGTGAAAAATCTGGAATGCATAGAACTGAGTTGAATTCAGTGAGTAGCAATGATTTATATTCCTAACATGAAACACACTCTATTTTTGTTATATTGAGACACCCACACATCAAGGAGAGAATGAGCAAATCAGCTTGAAACTATTATCAGAAAGAAAAGAAATCCACATTTTTTTCCCTAAAAAATTCCTCCCAGATTCATGTGGAAAATTTTCTTAATATGTAGAATACATAGCTTTTTAAATGTGGGATTACCAAACCCCCAAAAAAGAGAAATGTTTATGTGATCCTTAGAGAATTACAGAGCAAAAAAAAATGTGATTAAGCTAAATATTGATTTCTGTGTTAATTCAGGTAATTCCTACATTACTCATGAGAACGCACACACACAAACACTTAATAAAAATTAAGCTTAGTTTGAATGGTTGTGTGAATAAAATAACATAAAACTATCAATTAGTAATGTTAAAATGTCTTAATGTATTGTTTGACCATCAAAACATACAATTACATTGAAACATTTTTTGTTTTCTCTCCCTTTCTCTCTCTCTTTCCAGAATCCATGTATTACATACAAAAATATTTACTAAGGAGAACCAGATGCAAAATAAGAATTAAGCAGATGGAAAGAAGCAGAGTAAAAAGAAATTAAAATATGCAAGCGAATTTTGAAAAACGGACCAATTAGTGGTCTACTAAAGGAATCCATTAAAAAATACATGTTGACTGACATACATACAGGAAATTCCAGCTTCAACACAGTTCTAACATTTACTTAACTGATGTGTCTGAGGTAGCACACCTGTGGGAGATAAAGAACATTATACTTGGACTCTAAAACCCTGGATTAAAATCTCAGATTTAGCACCTAGTATGACCTGGAAATAGTAACTTTATCCTCCCAACCAAAGAATAATTATGATTGATAGAAATTTTTGTGCAGTCTTGTTCAGCCACATGAGCATCACGTGATTGCCAAGTGTTTATGTATGAGATGTAACGAAATATGTTTTAGTAAAGTGTTTGTTGTATGTGAGGGATGCATACATATGATATATGACTTCCAAATTTTATTTAACAACAACCAAATAAATAGGAAGTTACAAAATCAATTTTTCATCAAAGCATTGAGCAATGAAAGGATCCCAAGTGTTTCTTCTTTTATTATGCATATGTGTGTTACATGACACTTACATATTAAAATACCATTCTCATGAGACTAAACCCAACGAATCCCCATATTCTATGGAATCAGACATCTTGAAAGTGCATCTCTGTCACTGTATTCTGACTTTGGGCATGTCAATAAAATAATAATATGTTTATTTAAATCCCCCTCATAATTTTATCCATGATAATTTATCATAAATCTTGATATCTGACCATATGTGTAGGGCAAGAAGGTAGTTTATGAATGAAGGTAAATTTTATTCCAAATAATGCCCCACTAGAGCAATTATGTGGACACGAAATACGGGCTTCTTTTACCTCATCCAAGATGGCTTTTCAAACTGGCATTTCTGTCAGCTAATATTTAAAGAAGTTAAAACCGATTGTTTTTACATCTAACTGATTTTGCTTTGAGAGACAGACGCTTGAAAAGCAAATATATACCTTCCAAACTAAAGTAAAATGAGTTCCTCAAACTCTAACACAGTTAGAAATAGACCCTACGGACATCCGTAAGAACTCTACTACAAACTAAGCTTGAGAAGAAAGCAAGCTATGATGGCAACTACCACAAATGATGAAGTGACCACGAGAGGTTAGGGATTTTGGGTATTTCATCTGGAGCAACCTACAAACTAAATAATCCAGATCCTTTTATAGACAAGAACACTGAGGACCAGCTAGAGCTGTAAACGAACTCAGCTCACCCAGTAACTTACTAACAGAGGCAGGATTAAAGTCCAGGTGTCTCTGTCACACATTGTAAGCTACTTCCACTTGTCCATATTGCAGACTCATTCTGACATGCCCTAATTTTGGAAATACTATCCCCTAGAATCAATACAATATAACATCTACATATATTTGAATTTCTTTAAGAAGCCATCAGGCTTGAGTACATTATGATATTAAAGCACACAAACTGAACATAATAGAAGAAATAAAGCACGCAGAATAAAAACCTGCAGTAGCTTGTAGATCAATTAGCTAATTAATAAAATAAGTTTTAAGTTGATCAAAATGGCATATACCCAATGGCTTGTCAATAACTAATTTTTCCACTTAGTAATGTTCCTAAATTTCAAATATAGCCATTTATTTCTACTATCCTTATTCTCACTGTTACCTTCTATCAAAGATATTAAAGCAATTTTCTAATTTATAGCTCTAGTGACCTAAATATAATGGAAGTATTTCCTATTTTCCCTACCATGTTCCCTGGAGTACGCTCTTTCAATTTTTAATTCAACAATGATTTGACTAGAAATTTCCATCTCAGATCTAAATTCAAAATGTAGAATCTAGTTTGAGATTTAAGGTCATTACTCATAAAACATTTTGTAAGTGATGAAAATCCTTTCTAAGATCTTACCTGTGGAAATGAACTGTTCACTCAGTTAAGGTACACTATAAATATTAAGCATTTGAATTCATATGCCAGGTTCTCAAGCTCTTCTTGAAGTCCATGATGCCCCGAGGACAAAACACAGTAATTCTCTTCTGGGACAGAAAAGTAACAAGATGACTTAATTTTTTTTCCATAATGAACAAGTGACTAGTTCTGGAGTAATTAACTACATGAGAAAAAGGATTATATGATGCACTTTGGCTTCTGGAATAACCTGATCCTCAGTGGAAAAGAAATATGCATAGGCTGGAAAAGAAATCTAACGCAACACGACATAATCCTGGTTCTGATACTAAATAACTATGCGTTGTTGGCTTGATGACTGATGAAATCCAGTTTCCTCTTCCTGGGAATAACACGTGTTTACTTCTTTCAAAATTCTGGAAGCATGTACATAATGAATTAATAGGAAGCATAACCTAGAACACACTTCAAAATCACTTAATAAAGCTTACCACACTTATTGAGCTTTTTTTAAAAAAAAATTATTTATTTATTTGACAGAGAGAGAGAGTGAGAGAGCACAAGCAGGGGGAATAGTAGAGGGAGAAGCAGGCTCCCTGCTGAGCAGGGAGTCCGATTGAGGGCTTGATCCCAGGACCCTGGGATCATGACCTGAGCAGAAGGCAGACACTTAACCAACTGAGCCTCTCACTTATTTAACTTTTAAAGTGCTATACATCTAGGTGGTACAAAAGATATACTTAAATTCATTGAGAGTTTGAGGAGATAACAATATAAATACATGAATAGGAAGTATTGACAGAACATATGGTGCAGTGTACAGACAACCGTCATATTTTATATAGAAAAACACTAGAATATTACTAATATGGCAGAGATAAATGTCAAACTTTTTGCATTGTGTATGGTCTTGTGTTATCTTGGGGATCCCATTACTAATCTATATATTAGTTATGTACTTATTTTTTTCATTGTAAACAATACATAGATACCTACACTCAGAGATTCTAAATTAGTAGTTAAAGAATGTTGGCCATGGAATCCAGGTGAAAAAGAAGAAAGAGAGAAAAGGAGAAAGGGAGGAAGGGATGAAGAAAGACAGAGAGAGAGAAAGAAAAAGAAAGAAAGGAACGAAGGGAAAGAAGAAAGAAAGGAAGGAAGGAAGAAGAAAGGAAGAAAGAGAGAAAGGGAAAGGAAGGGAAGCAAAGGGGAGGGAAGAGAAGGGAAGGGAAGAGAAGGAACAAAGGAGAGAGAGGAGAGAGAGAGAGGAAGATAGGGAGGCAGGCAGGAAGAAAAAATGTGTAGGCATCCCAACTGAGAAGATGGTATTTGTAGTCAGTCCAATTATGAACAAAGGATCTATTCATTAAATGCAATTCTAAATTATCTACACATTCAAGGCAACTCTAATTAAAATTAACAAGCATTTTTGCAGAAATTGACAGGATAATTCTACAAGTCATATGGAATGGCAAAGGGAATAAGGTAGTCAAAACAATTTTGAAAAAGAACTGCAGTGTTAGAAGGATTCACATGAGTTCACCACAATGTACTACAAAGCTAAAATAATAAAGAGTGTGGCATTGGTGAAACGATAGACATCTAGACCAACGGAGTGTAATAGTCTTCAGAATTTCATTCAGAGAATATAATCAATTTTTGACTGTTTCTAAGGAAAATCCATGGAGAAAAGAGTCTAAAAAAATAATGCTGAATATGTCGAATAACCTTACACCACAAAAAGGAGACAGTGACTCATTCCTTGCACCATATAAAAACCGTGTCTCAAAATGGATCTCAGACCTTAATATAAAACCTTATACTATAATATTTGTAGAGGGAGGAAAAGATAGTTGGTGACCATTAGTTAGTCACCAATCTGTATATAAAACACAAAATTCATGAATCACAGGGGAGGAAAAAATAATAAACTGTCCATCGTAATTAAAATCTTTGCTTAACGGAAGACACTGTCAAGGGAATGAGCCATCCACATACTTGTACAAAATATTTGTTAGACAGCTACCCAATAAAGAGCATATATCTAGAATCTATAAAGACCCTAACAACTCAATAATATGAAAACAAAAGAAAAATAAGCAATAAAAAACAGACATAAACTTAAACACATTATCACAGAAGATACACGGATGTCCACTATGAGCCTGAAAAATTGTTCAATAGCATTTGAGATTAGGGAAATTTAATTTAAAACCACAATATGACTGCATACACCTAATAGAAGGACTAGAATTTTTTAAGTATAATAGTAAATGACAATAGAAAGAGCTTACAAGAATACAGAGCAAATGGAGCCCTCATCCGTTGCTAGGAAGAAGCAAACTGGTGCAGCCACATTAGAAAACAAAGTGAAAATACACTTACCCCATATCCCAGGAATGTCACTTTGTGTTATTTACCCAAGACAAAAGAAAATATATGTTCACACAAAATCCTTATTGCAATATTTATAACAGCTTTATTCACTTTATTCCAATACTAGAAATAATCCAAATATCCATCCACTAGTGAGTGGATAAACTGAGTACATCCATTATCCTTACTCATACCTGAGCTGCTTGTTTTATGCTGGAATTTCTGATATATTCACAGTGTTCCTACTGCCCAGAAGAATCTTATTTTCATCAAATCTCCCATTTAGTGAGCTCATCTGTCCCCAACAAATTCACTGTAACTAGGGACTGTTTTACTGAAAAAAAAAAAAGTCTTTCTTATTTAATAGTTAATGTCCCAATACTATTTCCCTAAAAAAAAATATTGTGAAAATCCTTGGTCCTTCTCCCCTATCATGGGCTCTATATTCATTTCAAAAAGCTGTCAACTAATAAAGAATATTGTATGGTAAGCCTTTGGAGAATAACTTCTGAATGATTCTAGCTTATATTTTTAGAAGTTTTACCCATTCAATGGGTGGATGTTTCCTCTTTTTGATTTAAAATTTAACCTATAATTAATCTAAGAACAGATGAACAATAAAACCTTTAGAAAAAAATTATTGTAGAGGTTTTCAGCATGGTAATGCATTGTTTAAGTTTTTCCACCCCCTAAATTTTAAACTAGTGGAAATGGATAGCTGTTAGGAGAAATTGGAATTAGTTATCTGAACAAGTTCAGGATTTTTTTTTTAATCTCTCTGTTCTCTTCTGTTAACCTTATTTTCTGTTTGTAGAAACACTTTGAATATATGGAAGAATCATATAGGGACATCCCCAGAGTTTTATGCCTTTACTAATGTGAAAATATGAGTGCATCCTTGCTTTATCTGAGAAATAATATGAGATGAATTTAGTTATATTGCTCAAATATGGAATCACTTATTCTCTAAAATTTTGTGACTTAACTATTAATTCTTTTGGTGGAGAATATTAACAGAAATTAAAATCATTATGCTAGAAACATTCACTGCATCATTTTGCCAGTTCTCTCTGGTTGAGAAAGACGACATCTGAAAGTAGAATCATTACGGTGCCCAAACACATAGCAAGAAGTTACCAAGTTTTGTTTGTTGGTTTTCCATCAGATGTTTGCCACTAAATACTGCCAACTCATCTGGATCCATTTTCAATTATACTGGATTAAGTGATGAGTGAGACCTTTTAATAGCCAAGGTGTGCTTGACAAAAAGCAAATGGAAGGACTCCGTCTATTGGAATCAGATGTAGAGCCATGGAAACTTTGATTCAGTGCTGGTATGTGAACTGGTACTCCGATTAGAAAAAAAGTTTGTGTTCCTCTAGAGACTCTTACTCTCAGGTATGTATCCAGCAGAATTGCTTACAATGTTTCCAGTGGCAGAACTGCACAAACGCATATGTGTGGAAGTTGTATTGTTCAAGGAATAAGAAATGGTGCCCGATCCCTCCCCACAGGGCTTGTGCACCCTCACCATTAGTGTATAAAATGTGCGTTTCCAAGTGATTACATTTGGGAAAGTGTCCTAGGATTTCTTATAAACTAAGTACCTGTGTCCTTTAAAATTGCATTCCTTTTTCTTGAATGAAATTGAGTATCCTTTCATATGTTTAAAAGGTGATTTTACTCCCCTTTCTAAAAATTGTCACTTCATTTATTTGGCCTGTCCTACTTCTTTCTTTCCTTCCTTCCTTCTTCCCTTCCTTCCTTCCTTCCTTCCTTCCTTCCTTCCTTCCTTCCTTCCTTCCTTCCTTTTCATCTTTCTCTTTCTTTTTGGACTTCTTGATATTTAAGTAGAGGTTATTCATAATGGCAAATATCACTTTACCTGAGATATTACATTTTATCAACATTATTAATAGTATTTTGATTTTACTTTTGGTTAAGTTTGTTTCTGCCACATAGAATTACTTATTTTTGTGGTGTTGTTTTCTTTTTTGTTCAATTTTTAATGTCCTCCATTTCTAATATTGAGCCAAAGCTACATAAACTTTCTGTGCTTCAAAATTATAAAAACCTTTAAAAATTATAAAAACCTAGAACTCTTTCATTACTTATTTTCTAAAATATTAAAACATATGGCTCATTAGAAAATTTCCCTACTGTAGTATGATGTATTACTAAAAATCTGTATTTTTACTTCAAAGGTTTCTGTGCAGTCCCAATAACATGTATTTTAAATGTATTTAAACACATTTTACCAATTTGGTAAGCTAGCTTTATTGAATGACATATTCTCATTAGTATTTGAGCCTTTTTCTAGAATTCTGCTCTATGACAACAGATCTCCATACCCACACCTGGTACTACACCAGGCTGATTATGAGGCTTTGAACCCTTCAGCAGAGCTGCTTCTTAGAGGCGCATTTTTAGAGCTCCGGCTTGAGCTCTGTCACCTCTGGCTCCCCTGAGCCATCTGTCACCTTCCTCCTCACTGCCCTCCATGTTCTCCTGCACGTGCTCCTGATAGGTCATAATTAGCTTTCCTCAGCATTCTCTGTTATCACATTACTGTAGGAGTCCTCTCTCTCTCAGAAATATTTTCTCTTCCTAATCTCACACTCAGAGAAATCACTATTTATTAAATAACAAGAAGCAACATCCTATTTTCGACATGAGGAATTGATCCCAAGCCATGATCCTTAAACAATCCAAGTTTTGGAAACCATTGTCTTTTCCAGACTTGAAGCCTAGAAGACACCAGCTCTTTTCCTGGAATCTTTGCCACCCCATCAGTTGGAAAAATCATATGATTTATTATCCTACATGATGTTTGGTAGTATTCCCACTTAAAAGTGGGTTCCTACTGGGAATAAAATTAAGGGAAGATGGCAAAATGCTGTATTAAAAATAATTTCCCCCTATCAATAGTCCTATTGGTTCCAAAATTATTTTTTTAATATTTTATTTATTTGAGAGAGAGAGAGAGAGCATGAGCAGAAGGAGGGGCAGAGGGAAGCAGACTCTTCACTGAGCAGGGAGCCCAATGTGGGGTTCCATCCTGGGACTCCAGGATCATGACCTGAGCTGAAGGCTGAGGGCTGAATCGACTGAGCCACCCAGGCACCCCCCAAAATTAATTTTTTAAACTAAGTATAATACATCCAACAGCTAGCTCTCAGGCCGCCTTGGTGCTCATGAAGAAATCAGTAAAATATCAGTTTGATAGGTTAAAATACAATCTGTCATCAGGATGCTTACAACTATTACACAGCAGAATCCTGAATATAGATGAAGGGATCTATTATAGAGGAGAGTAAGAGAAAAACGGTTTAGGAAAGTGTGATGGGAGCGAGTCTAATAGAAACAGAAGCTCAATATGGAGTGCTCATAACAGAGGATGGATTGGATGTATGTCAATTTTGGATGGACTTAAATGATATTGCTCCAAACCCTATTCATAGGTAACAAATAAGATGCACTGTGTGCCTTATTCCATGGAGAGGCTGGAGAGAAAGTATTCTGGGTAGAGTGAGAGCTATCTGGAAAAAAGGTAACAAATTACAGAGTGCCAAAGTGATGCTTTTAATTAGAAATTTAAGCACGTCAGGTTGGAGAGATCCCACAGTGTAAAGATAACTATTTTTAATTTAAAGAGCACTTTATTTTTGGAAAGAACAGAACAATTTATAGTTGAATGTCTTTGATGGAGTAAGTGATTTCATCTAAAGTATTATGAATATTTAAACCCTCTACAGTGAGAAGAAAAATCAGCATCATTCCAACTAAGAAAGGTAAATATGAACTGTTTTATACGATTAGAAGCTTTAGTCATAATATATTTAAGTTTAAAGATTAATATTAAATATATAGTACCAAATGGGTCATAGTAAAGCAAGTCTTACATATTTCTGATATTAAATAGAATTTACAGTTAAATAATAATATTAAATAGTGATATTAAATCTCTTTGAAATACTGAAAACTTGAATAATTGATATATTTTCTGTAAGTACGGTAGATAAACAATAGAGACAAACTCCATTTTGAACTAAGACCCGGTAATGAATACACATTTATTTCTTAATTTTAGTCTTGATGATATGTACTAAGAGATTTTAAAATGAAAGAGTTCAGTTAATACGATCACAATTTTAGGGGAATCCAAGGAATACTTTACTCTTTAAAATTAAGAAAAATGTTTTTCGAATTAATTATAGGCTTTAAGTTGCTAATTCATAGTAAATATACAAACAAGACTGATGTAGGTAGAGACGTTGATATGAGCAATATCAAACTGACCTGGAGTAATATTTCCTAGCGCCTCCATCTTTTGGATTTTTCCAGAGAATAGAAGCTTGAGTTTAAAAAAATAGCTATATTACAACATTTTTTTTGATGAATAAATACTTAAACATTTACAAGAAAGAATAATATAGATAATTTTGTGAGGGCACAAAGAGTAAATATTTGCCTTTTCTACTCTCTTCCCACATGAGAATAACATATGCAAATCTTACATGTTTCATGTTTCACTTTGATAATTTAAGTGTCAAAAGGTTGGACTTGTCCAACTAGAAATTATATTTTATTCAGCACTGGAGGCTGTCACATTGACGTAATTAGAGTAAAATGATTTAGTCTAAATGCTGCCATTCTTAAAAGTGATGCACAAACATTAGATTCTTGTTCTTTCTCGCACTAATTCTTTTATCCCTTTTTAGAGTGATGATTCCATTTAAATAACATCTACCTCTTCAGTTCATTGTAGAATCAAATACTGAGCACCTTGCTAGGTCTACTGCTTTCTTTCTTTCTTTCTTTTTTTTTTTTTTTTTAATCTATATGGATCCCAAGAAGGAAAGGAATTACAGCCCTTTCTCTCAGATAATTTAGTGTCAGTGAAAAGAAATTCAAACAAAAGGAATTTAGCAAATTGCAGCACTAAGGCAAGAAAAGTTATGCACCCTGTGGCAAAGAGAATAGTTCAACAGTCTACATATTGGCAGATAATTCAGGAGAACTTGCAACTTGAGTGTTGAATTGCTTGGGATTTTTATAACATTTGATGATTGCTTTAAAATCTCACTTCATTTTTCTTGTAATTGTGTGACACAAAGAAAAGTTATTCACAGGGTATTTTTTCAAGTTGTGTAGAACTCTGAGTCTAATTCAGAAGACTAAAACCTAGTTATTAATTATAATAATCATAACGAATACTTGTGTAAGCTTTTATAAATGCCAGGGCTTCTTCAAGTTTTTTGCACTTATTAAATGATTTAAGTCACGGAACAACCCAAAGCATTGGAACAACAGCTTGGATCACTTTTGGCTGAGAGAATGGAGTAAATTGCATCAGGTCAAACCGTGGAGCATAGCCCCTGCAGTTCCATCCATCTGCAGAGGACTGTACTCCTTATCTATGACATTGCACAGATGCTAAATGTCATGGACAATGTCCAGTCCCATCAAGATGGCAATAGGAGATACAGGTTGGGTGGACCTCATGGTGAACCAAGAGACATGGGGGTGCAGTATCCAACGAAGCGCTTGCACGGAGATAGATCTAGGAGCAGACCTGAGCGTGACCGAGCCCTCTTAAAGTCACTCTCCAGAGCCTCCCTCTCCTCACTAGTCCTGGCCTCAGTGAAAGGGAAGAGTGGGAAAGAGTGATCACCAACAAGGGGATGCAATAACTCTATTACATACAATTTTGCTAAGCAATGCACTATAACCCTGGAAAGTACAAAGAGCAAAATATAATCATAATTATAATCATTTAATCCCAACAAATAAGTAATCAGTCTAAACTTGATAGGTAATAATGTTATTGGTAGTCTCCCATTCATTTCTCACAAATGAGGAAGCAAAAATTAGAAAGTTTAAATGATTACTTAATATCACACAAATGATAAGTCATGGAAAAAGGATTCAAAGATTTAAAAAAAAAGTCACTAGCTTGCAATTACAAACATGTGCAGTTGGTCTATGATCCATCTTTCATGAGACTCAATATCCTTAATCTCTAAAGAATGATGAGTTTAGAACAGTGATGAAGGGGTATGTTTGGAGGACCCACAAAGACAACGGAGGGTGCCCATAGCACACAGGGTTAAACCAGACGCAGACATCTTTTTTCCTGCAGCCACAGACATACAGACTACAGGTAGTGAACACATTCCTGGCTATCCCTGTTTTCCCAGGGTCGACTGCCCTTAATGTTTTTTTATTTGAATCAGTGTTCTCAAGTTAATTTTTCTGAATAAAACCCTCTTATGTTTTCCACTTAGAAGCCTTCTAAAAGATATTCTCACGAGCACAATACCAGTTCTAACAATTAAAAAAAAATCTAGTAATTTGAACTGAGTAATAGGAACATTTATACTCAAGATCAACAAGTGAGGACAGAAGAATGAAGGCCTGAAATAGGCAGCTGAAAATATATGTGAAAAGACACTTTATGAAAAAGTGCTACTGAACAGAAAAATGCATGAAGTACAGTAGGATTGTCAAAAAGTGTAGTTAATTAAGTGTAGGGTCATATGGCAAAGCTCTGAGTCTGTCTCCACAGTAGCCAACGTTCCAGAGCCTCTGCTGAATGGGATATAGTTTGTTTTTCCTGTGTTGTTTCCAGAAAGTATAATGGAATGGCCCTAAAGGAAATTTCAGGGGACCTTTTATGGTGATCATCCCCAGGACTTCACCAGGAGCAGTGGGACACATACAAATAGTAACACCCTTAAATTTGTAACAGTTGCCATGATCGCAAGAGCCCATCTAGACGCTTAGACAATGTGAACAACAATCAATGTCAAGGAAGGTAAATTGAAAAGCACATGTTAAATTTCTTCCTCCACAGATAAAAAGCCAGGAAAAATGACCTGAAGAAAAATCTAACCAAATTTACGGAATTTGTTCTCTTAGATTTTGTCGACGTCCCCATCTCCAGTGGTTCTACTTGGATTGTTCGTAGTTGTCTGTAGCCTTATGCTGATGAACAACGGCACCCTGTTTCTAAAAAAAGAACTGGACCCTGTTCTCCAGATTACCATGTAGTTTTGTTTTTTTCTTAAAAGTTTTTCCTTATAAAATCTTTAAAAATTTTTTTTAAAAAGTTTTTCAGTGTTGGAAATCTGCTACGTATCCTTTACCCTCCCAGAAGGTTCTTGAATCTTGGGACCCAAATAGAACAGTTTTCAGTTTAGTCATACAACTGTTTGAGCCCAAGTACTTCCATCTATAATGTACCATGAGAACATCAACATTTAATTCAAGATTATTTTAGACTAAATGAGAGATCTTATTGCATGCCCTTGACCAACACAATGGTAGTTTAGATAAAATCAGTTTGTCCTTTGTTTTCCCAGATATTATTAAATGGTATTATAAAATTGCCTTTCTTGTTTAAATTTCTATATTGTCCACCTATATTTCAATACATGAGAAGATTATGGAGTCTCTGTACATCTTATTAATTACTCATGGGCATACAATTGCTCACTCTCTAGCTAAAATATATATTCTCTGCCTTTGGTATTTCTGGAAACTAAAAATGATGTTTTTTAAAATACTTTATGGTATTCCATTATGATTTTCATGTTTTTCATCTCTGACATATTATTAAAATAAAAATTGTTAAATGAAAATGGCCCGTGGCAGGTAGCAAGTCACTCGAGGATACATTTATTAGGCAGAGTTTCAGATATCGTATCATTAATGTAATTCCTTCAATAGTGTCGTTATCACTTAAATAACCAATAGGTCAAAAAACACTTATCAAACATTTACTGAATCTTTGAATAAGATAAATAAAATGTCTTGCATTATAATACCTGATGACCATGTTGTTTATTTTACTTTGATAAATAAATGAAACCAGATATTTTCAAATAAATGCATGCACGAACGGTAGCAGCTACAGCTGTGCCATGTGGAAGGGAAGGCATGCCTTGTACTTACAGAAGGTTTCATGGAAGAAGTGAGAATTACAGAATACATATATATATATAATTTGAAATTTGGTGGTAACATACCACTGAGAAACTGTGATGTAAAAGTTTCTGCCTCAGGATGCTGTTTGTTAATATGAAGGAAAAAATGGACTAATTTGGTCTGCACACAAACACACAAAAATTGAAAATTCATAATTCTAGAACACATCACTTTCATTCAAATCCAAACCTAGTATTAAATATGTTGATATATTGAGAATATAGCATGTGTTCTCCATTAGACCTCAGTTGTGTTTTCTGAGCCCAGGATATAAAAAGCTGGAAATTAATAAACAATAGAAATTTTATGTGCTAATTCCCCCAAATCCTTTTAGTCCATTAGAAATTAGAAAACAAATTAGAAAAGAATCCTCAAAAGATAAATGGCTAATTTCACTATTTTCACAGATGGAAAAAAACCCAGCAGAAACAAATCTCACTTCAATGACGGAATTCATTCTTCTGGGATTTTCTGATTATCCTAATCTTCAAACGTTTCTTTTTGTAGTATTCTTCTTTGTCTATGTGATAATTCTGATGGGAAATGGCATTATTGTTCTCATAACCAGGGTTGACCAGGCTCTCCAGACCCCCATGTATTTTTTCCTTAGTAATTTTTCCTTCTTGGAAATCTGTTTTGTATCTGTCACTCTTCCCAGAATGCTCACAAATCTTTGGACTCAGAAAAGAAATATCTCTTTGTTTGCCTGTGCAGCACAAATGAATTTTGTCCTTATGCTCGGAAACATAGAGTGCCTCCTTCTGACGGTGATGGCCTATGACCGCTACATGGCCATTTGTAACCCTCTGCATTACCCGCTAGTCCTGAACCACAAGGTCTGTGTCCGGCTGGTGGCGGCCTGCTGGATCACTGGGGTTCCAGTCGAGATAGGGCAGACGTGCCAGATTTTCTCTCTGCCATTTTGTGGGTCTAACCAGATCAATCACTTCTTCTGTGACATCCCCCCACTACTCAAGCTGGCCTGTGGGGACACTTTCCTGAATGAGATGTTAGTCTTTACAGTTGCTGTGCTCTTTGTTACGATCCCTTTCCTGTTGATACTTGGATCCTACAGTAAAATCATCTCCACCATCCTGAGGTTGCCGTCAGCAACAGGACGAACCAAAGCTTTCTCCACCTGCTCATCTCATGTCACGGTTGTGGCCATGTTCTTTGGATCTGGAATCATCACATATTTACGACCCAAATCTAAACATTCTTCCAGAACAGACAAGTTTCTCTCCCTTTTCTATACCATTGTTACCCCAATGTTTAATCCCATGATATACACTCTGAGAAATAAGGATGCCATGATAGCCTTGAGAAAATTGTTGCCGTAATATTTAACATATTAGCTGCTGGTGTGAACTCATTGTCAGTTTTCTTATTTAATTTTGCCATTGTGCAATCAAAAATTAATATTTAGTTTGTTTTCCTAGCTCACTATACATAGATTACCTCCACTCATTGCTGAACTTGTTGTTTTGTGCTGGACTCTGATATCAAGATTATATCCACAGGGTTCTAGGGTTTTTAGTTTCCTAAATTAAATTAAGAACTTAAGAAACTAAGTATCCAGCCAATCTCATATTCAGGGCACCACTCTACTTCTCCCTCAAAGTTACTAGTGATGGGTACTTTTTCTGAAAAATATAATATCTCTTATCTAGTAATGGATGTCATATACTTTTTGCCCACCTAAAAACTACAGCCATTTTTTTAAAATTATAGCAAATAGGCTTTATTTCAGGAACTTGCAATTAAAGGATGGTATAGTGAATGTTTTTGATACTTTCCCCTTTATGTAACAGTCTTTTTCTTCTTCTCATAAAATTATTAGATTGTAAATATGGTAAGCTTCTGGAGAATATTTGTTAAATATCTATATGCTTATACTTTAAGGCATTTTACCATTCATCAAACTGAATTTTCCTTGTTATGATTTAGAGAACACCTAAGGAAAGCCTAAAACAAACAAAAACCCTCTGATGATTGGTACTTACGAATTGATAGTATGGCAATGAATCTTTTACCCTCTGCTTTTTTTTCTACATGTCAGTCTGCTTTTCTCTTTGACATGCTTTTTCTATATAGCTGAATCATGACCAGTGACATTTCGATAATTTTTTACCTTATATTTTACTAATACAAAAAATAGTGCTTTTCAGAGAAACAATATGTATGGGATCGAACTATTTTGTTCCCAAAAGGATTCAGCCGTTCTTTAAGATTACTTGACTCATTTTTTTGTAATTCTTTTGGTGGAGTATATAGTTGAGATTAGTATAGAAGCACTTCAGATATTTACCGCATTATTTTGCCAAGTCCTTCTGGATGAAAGGAGGATAACTGAGAAGAGAGAATCATTATACTAAACAAACAAAAGTTACCATAAAGAAGCGAAAGTCTTATATTTCTTTAGATGTTTCCCATTAAAATACAGAAAACCCATTTGGATCTATTTTCAATCAAACTTGGCTGGAAAATAATGCAGTCTGTGGGGCGCCTGGGTGGCATGGCGATTAAGCGTCTGCCTTTGGCTCAGGGCGTGATCCCAGTGTTATGGGATCGAGCCCCACATCAGGCTCCTCCGCTAGGAGCCTGCTTCTTCCTCTCCCACTCCCCCTGCTTGTGTTCCCTCTCTCACTGGCTGTCTCTATCTCTGTCAAATAAATAATAAAATCTTTAAAAAAAATTAAAAAAAAATAATGCAGTCTGTATACAGTTTGTTGTTTTAAATTTATTGTTTTAAAGCTTGTATCCTTTTTTTAATATATGTTTAAACAATAGCCATAATTTATACATCCATTAGTTCTCTCGTTTAAAGACGTATCATAGCATCAATAAAGATCTAAAAACACAGAACGATTAAGGCACTCATCTCAGAGAACAGGATGTTCAGACAGCAACTGTGACTACAACATATTACCCACGTAGAGAAATAATGGAAGAAAAGGTAAGAATGTTGATTTTGTAACCATTTTGAAGTGCCTCGTTTCAGTTTCTTATTGTTGCATAACAAATCCACCCCAAGTTTGTAGCTTAGAACAACATCACCTTATTGTACTTCATAAGTGTGTGGGTCAGGAATTGGGGCGGGGCCCACTGAGTGATTATTCTCCTTCATGTGACCCTGACTGTGGTCACTAAGGAGTGCTCAGATGGTAACTGGTCTGATCTGCAATGTCTGAAATAGTTTTGTATTACAGTGTATTACCATGTATTGCCATATGATACAGTTACAACGATGGATTTCAAAGAAAAAAGAATCTAGTTCTTATGTAACTTATGTATACATGGGGAGAAATAGTTAAATACTTAGGTAAATATATTAGTAAGAGAGGAGCCTGGGTGGCTCAGTCAGTTGAGAGCATCTATCTCTTGGTTTCTGCTCAGGTCATGATCTCATGGGTTGTGAGATTGAACCCTGCTTAGGGCTCCATGCTTGGTGGAGAGTTTGCCTGGGGATTCTCTCCCTCTGTCCTTCCCCTCACTTGTGTTCTCTCTCTCTCTCTCTCGAAAATAAATAAATAAATCTTTAAAAAATGCATTAATAAGATAGTCTAAAATTATGAAGTAAATCACATACAGTAGGGGCACCTGGGTGGCTCAGTAGGGTAAGCGTCTGCCTTCAGCTCAGGTCATGATCTCAGAGTCCTGGGATCGAGCCTCGCATCAGGCTCCCTGCTTAGCGGGAGTCTGCTTCTCCTTCTCCCTGCCACTCCCCCTGCTTGTGCTCGTTCATTCTCCCTCTCTGTCGAGTAAATAAATAAAATATTAAAAAAAAAATCATGTATGGTGAAGTGATTGAGAGTGCATTTGTAATAAAACACTTCTTACTTTAGTTTGGGTATTCAGAGGTTAAAGAATATTTTCCATCAGGACTGGCACTAAAGTATCGTTTTTATCTCACCAATAGGACTCACCTAGAGAAAAGAATCTTACATATTATTTTTTTAAAGATTTTATTTATTTATTTGACAGAGAGAGAGACAGCCAGCGAAAGAGGGAACACAGGCGGGGGAGTGGGAGAGGAAGAAGCAGGCTCCTGGCGGAGCAGGGAGCCCGATGTGGGGCTTGATCCCAGGACCTTGGGATCACGCCCTGAGCTGAAAGCAGACGCTTAACGACTGAGTCACCCAGGCACCCCAGAATCTTACATATTATTAAGTTAAAAATGATAATTAAGTGCAGACAATGAAGAAATGATAAGAATGAGGAGAGGAAGGGTCCCACATTCACTAGTTCATGTAAGTACGGCTCATATACATGGCCATAAGACATGTGTTGGAATACGAGCTGATGAACAAAATTGTGTGAAGAAATACTGAAATGTGTCTTTCTGCAATTGGGACCAAAAAAAAGTATCTTTTTCCTTACAGTTTGCGTTCATCATTTTCCTGGTGATACTACATTCTACAGTGAAAAAGAAATAATATGAGAATTGGAAAGATACCTGTTAAACTAATTATTGGCAAATTATATAGATGTAGATATAGAAATGTTCCAGAACACTGAAATTATTAGAGTTAATAAATTAATTCAACATATGTGCTGAACCCATAATTAATAAACAAAATCAACTTATTTCCATATAGAGGAAGCAAACATAAGTTAACATTAAAACACTATATAAATGGGATCAAATATATCATATACTTAAGAGTAATCTAATAAGAAAATATGCAGGAAGTCTTCCCAATAAACTATAAGATAATTTGAGGGAAGCTTTAGAGAAATAAGTAAATGGATTGCAATGACATGTTCATGGATTAAAACTCAATATTGAAAAGATGTTAGTTTTCCTCAATATGAACTACAAACTCAATAAAATATAATAAAATCCCATCTGTGTGTGTGTGTGTGTGTGTGTGTGTGAGGTGTATGTGTGTAACTTATCAAGCTGATTCTAAAACTGTTGTGGAAATGAAGATAGCCAGCAATAGGCAAACCACTGCTGAAGAAAAGTAAAGTGGGGGCACCTACTCTATTGGGCATCATGACTCATTATAAAACTGAGAATTCCAACACTAAGAATGAATTCAACAATAGATAAAGAGACCAGTGGCACATAATAGAGAGCCCAACACACTCAGCCCATGGACCCACTTGAATATGTAATAATTGCAGAATAATGTAGAAAAGATGAGATTTTTACAAATTGCACTAATGTAAGTAGAAATGAATCTATTTTAAAAAGTCAACCCATACTTCAGACTATTTACAAAAAAAAAAAAAAGTCCAGGTAGTTTGTCAAGCTGAATATGAAATGCAAAATAATAAAGCTTTAAAGAAAATAGGACTACCCTACGACCCAGCAATTGCACAATTAGGTATTTATCCAAAAGATACAAAAATACTGATTCGAAGGGGCACATGCGCTCCTATATTTATTGCAGTGTTATTTACAATAACCAAATTATGGAAAGAGCCCAAATGTCCATCGACTGATGATTGGATAAAGAAGATGTGGTATAAATCTACAATGGGATACTACTCAGCCATCAAAAAGACTGAAATCATGCCATTTGTAATGACATGGATAGAGCTAGAGTGTATTAAGCTGAGGGAAATAAGTCAGTCAGAGAAAGACAAATACCATATGATCTCACCAATAGGTGGAATTTAAGAAACAAAACAAATAAACAAAGGAAAGAGAGAGAGAGAGAAAATAAGAAACAGACTTTTAACTAATAAAGAACAAATTGATGATTACCAGAGGGGAGGTAGGTGGGAGGTTGGGTGAAATAGGGGATTGGGATGAAAGAGTATACTTATCATGATGAAAACAAAATAAAATGATAAAAGAAAAATGAGAAAATAGGTCATAGAAAATATGCAAAAGATGTGAAGCCATGGAAACTCGCATCTGATACTAACATGTGAACTGTTACTCTATTTAGAGTCTGCTTTCATCCAGAGAATCCTACTCTTAGGTATGTATCCAGCAGAACTGCATACACATGGGTGCTGGGGACCCCCTAAGAATGTTTATTTTAGCATCCTTCATAATAGCAAACACTTATCAAATCAAAATTGTAACGTAACTGTAAATTTCACACAAAGGAAAAGCAGAGATCTAGCAAAATGAACAAAACACAGTTATATACAACCTGAATGAAGTATATCAGTGAGCAAAATAAACCGTAAATGTACTGTATATGTCCTTTTAGGTAATGTTATTTGGGGATGCCTACTGATTTAATGGCCCCCGCTGGGAAGAGGAATGAATGAGGCAGTTACATCCTTCATATTTTTCTGTAGCTGACTTGAGCAGTGGTTACAAGGATGTTTGCTTTATATGGATTCACTGGCTGATAATTCATAAATTCTTCTGCAGCACATAGGATTTAAATCAAACACAACTATGCTTTAAATAGATAGAAGAAAGGCATCAAAATGCTCACACATAAGAGAGTTTTGCCGTTTTAGTTTTTCCCCCATTGTCTTCATTTTCTTTAATGAACACATCTTGTTGGTAATGAAAACAAAAACCTAATGCTCTTTATTCTTTTAACGTCATGCTTTTATTTTGTCCTGAAATCAAGCCAGTAAAATCAATTGCTCTTTTCCTCAAAAGTCATATTAACCAAGCAAAAATCTCATGATCTAACACTGGTGATACCACTTAATTGTGTTGGATAAAGGAATCAAATGTGTTTAACTGACATACTTAAACCCAAGTCACCTAGAATTTCCAATATTTAAAACAAACAAGAAATTAACTTCCATTTCTGGTTGTGATGCACATGGTTACAGCAAACCAATTTTCCTCCTGAAACCAATAGACAAATTTCCAATTTGAGTTTCTTCTCATATGGTTAAAGGATGATTTCCGTCCATTATCTGTAATCTGTTTCTCTATCTAGTCAGCCCTTTTCTTTTCTTTCTTTTCTTTGTGCTTTTCTTTTCTTTTCTTTTCTCTTCTTTTCTTTTCATGTTTCTTACTTTTTGATATCTGAAATACCGAAAACGTGACTAACTGATATGTTTTTAGTCAATATAGTAAATAATAAAAGAGGAAAACTTTGTTCTGAGTCAAGATTGAAACAAATAAAAATCATTTATTTTTGTCTCGATGATATTTTAAGAAGAGATTTACATTAAAACAATCCAACTAATACAATCATAAACTCTTAGGGAATCCAAGGAGCATTTATTAAAAGAAAATAAAATATTTTATGAAGTTAAAGATGTATAAAATAGTGAAAGTGAGTCTTCAGTTAAGTACTGCTTTTAAAATAAATATCAGGATTTAAGTAGCTAATTTATATAATATGCAACCGTGGCCGAAGATCAGGTACAGATTTGATAGTGACTAGTATCTACTGATTAAGAATATTGTCACACATTCTCTTAATCATTTGGGTTTTTTCAGGTAATTGATGCTTGAATTTAAAAGAAAAAATATTAGGTCATTAAATTTTATTTTCTTAGATCGATAAGTACTTAAGTATTCAAAAGAAAGAATAGTCATATAAATAACTTTGTGATGGCATTCAGGAAAAGTTTGCTCTTTCTACCTGGTCTTCCTGTGGAGAAAAAACACACAAATCTTATCTATTTCATGTCATATGTTGATAATTTGATCACCAAAAGTGGGTTTGTGCAATTAGAAATTACATTTTATTAAACACCAGGCATCGTTTTATTTAATTAATGAGTGAAATTATTTATATTAAATCCTACCACTCCTAAAAGTGATACATAAAGACTAGATTCTTTTGAATATCAATTTTTCCCTTTTAAAAGCAATGATTTAAATTAGATAGACTTTTACTTTAATTCATTTCACAAACAAACTGAGCATTGTATTGGGCGAAAATATTCTTCATGCCTATTTTTGACCAAGAATTTGTATTCAGAATACATAAAGAATACTTGCCATCCAATAATAGTAACAATGAAGAAAAAAAGAACAAATGGACTAAATGAACAATTCATCAAAAAAGTATGCAAATAGGCAATAAGAACATAAAAATACGCATATATTTAGCCATTACAGAAATGCAAATCAAGACCATAATGGAATACCATAATCCCTCCATTAGCATGGCAAAAAGTGAAAACTTAATGGTGCCAAGTGCTGGCAAAGGTGTCAAGCTATTATTACTCCTACACACTGCTGGTGGAAATGTAAAATGTCACAAACACTCTGGAAGACATTTTGACAGTTTCTTAAAAGACTGAATGTTATACCTACAACCCAACCCAACCATTGCACCCTTATATATTTACCCAAAAGAAATGAAAATATACAACAGCAACTCTATAATAGAAGTAACTAAAATCCCATCACCAGATGAATGAGCAAACACATTACAGCATATGTACCCAATGGAGTTCAATTTCTCAGTGACAACAAATGAGCTATTGATATATACAACATAGATGATTCTTAGAGTCCTTGCACTGAGCAAAGACTCCAGGATAAAAGAGGACATCCTAATTGATTATGAATGATCTAAAGCTACCGAAATCTGATCTGTGATTTCCTGGGGTTAGGCATAGAAGGGAAATAGATCGTGAGGCTGTACAATGGAATGTTTCAAGATGATGTGAATATTCTTATCTTGATTGTGGTGATAGTTTCACAAGTGTATGCACTTGTCAGATTTCATCAAATTTTAAATTTCATTGAATGTATTTTAAAGGTTGTACTTTATTTTTTGTAAACTACATTTCAATAATGTTGCTAACTTAAGAATAAAAATAATATGACGTTGCATTAAACATAAGTATATCTTTAAAAAATACGAAAATATAGATATGCATCACAAATAATTAATGTTAGGTAAATGCCCTGTTAAAACTTCCATCTAAAGGTTTACAGGCTACAGCACACTGCTAGTGACCAAAAAGGAGCACTGTGGCAGAGTCTGGCTTGATGCTCTCCAAATATATTTCCAATTCTTTGACATACAGTAAACAATATTTTCTAGCCTTTTCATATTAACATTAGACCATGTGATTAGTTTCTACAATAGCACAAGATAGAAGTGATGTGTCTATTCTGTGTTGAAGCTCCTCAGACTGCCTTTTTTTTTCATTATTATTTTTTTTGGTATTTTCAATACTACCTTTTTTTATAATAATATTTTTTATTATATTATGTTAGTCATCATACAAGCACATCCTTAGTTTTTGATGTAGTTTTCCATGATTCATTACTTGCGTATAACATCCAGTGCACCATGCAATACGTGCCCTCCTTAATACCCATCACCAGCCTATCCCATTCCCCCACCTCCCTCCCCTCTGAAGCCCTCAGTTTGTTTCCGAGAGTCCATAGTCTGTCATGGTTCATTCCCCCTTCTGTTTACCCCCCTTTTCTTCTTCCCTTTCTTCTCCTACCAATCTTCCTACTTCTTATGTTCCATAAATGAGCTTCCTTATTTTCTATCTTTAATCCTCAGCTGTCTGAATACTGAAGGTCCAGTAGGGAACTACAAAGATGAACAAACTAGGGGAAAATGGGATTATTAGATGAAAGAAACCATAGTTTCTTAATTACTGATCGTGAAATTGTACTGTAGTAAGGTTGAAAGATGCTTCTTTATTTTGTTAAGTCACTGATATATCTAAGACATTGTTCCAGTTTTTAAATTAATTTTTTTTTTGGTGATGGTGATACTTGATTGAATAAAGAAACACTAAATTTCTGTCTTAAGGATAGGAGAGGGATTATATCAGTCTATTCCTATGGGGGATGGACATTCAATATGTCCCAGCCTGTAAGTCACTGACATCTTATTTGAGGCAAATCATGAATGAAGTTCCCATTTGTGTATAAACATGAAGGAAGTCCTGCAGCAATATCAAATCAGTCACGATAAAGACTACAGAAGGCCAGTGTAGAGGAAGCATGCTATAGTGAAGAGAAGCAGGCTTAAAATACAAAAAGGAAAGGCAGTTTTGGAAACATACTATCTGGACAAATAGAAATGCATTTTCACAAATGGAAGCACACAATTTTCACAAATAGTCAAAGAACCCCAAAAAGGAAGAAACAAATGTAATTGCAAGTAGAAGTAGATATTTGGTTTGCAACTTTATGCATGATAATTTTATCTCCGTACTTATCTAGAAATTGCTGAAATAGAAAACAGTTTTGACAGGAAAGCTTCTTTCCCCCCCTTCTCTCTCTATCTTAAATATTAAAAAAAAATGCTTGTATTTGAGGTAGTTTACATTTTGAATCAGCTAAATACTTTCCCTGATGCCTGGGTAGATGCCATAACATAAAACCATGTAGATTTTTGTCGGCAGAGATGACATGGTTCAATTTCCACAAAATTTAATCTAGGAAAAGCGCTCTCTACTTCTGAAAAACAGATCTCACCCCCTAACATATTTATGAAACAAGCATACCATGTTCATGTGATAAAACATGTGAGATGTTTGTCTAAGGTTGTGGATGACCTAGCTCTGAATGAATTACAGAATGAAAGTAAGAAAAGCAAATCTGCACCAATTTATTAAGGATCTGAAAACCAATAGATAGAAAGATTTTTAAACTTTTTTTCCTGAAAGTAATACCAGACAATGAAGTGGAATTTCTGCACCTAGGGACTCCCCCCATAGTGGGGGAGCTTTATGCCAAGAAGGACCTGAAGAGAAGGACAGGTCATCCACAGAGAAAGTTTCACAAAATAAACTCAAATGATTGCTCAACAGAAGCCGTCTCCTGGAAATCAAAATGATACACGAGAGAAGATGTCCCCCAGGATGAGTGGGAGTACTTCCTATTTAAAAGCAGCTAAAGTTTGAAGAGAGCAAAAGAACTGTAGAATTATGGTGAATTATTGATGCAAAAGAAGAACTTAAAAGGTTTACGGGTTACAAAGCACCTACACTCACATAGGTAGCTTCATGCAAATCCATAAAGGTAAGCTATAACTGTGCCACTAGACTATTTTATTTAAGGATACTTCTAAATTTGAGGCTTAGGAGACAAAGAACAAAACAGAAAAGCATAAAATCTTGAGGTCTTTATCTGAAAATGAGTTAACTACTCTTGGGGAGGAAATATTTTTCTCTATCCCTCATGATTCTTCTGGCTGGTCTAAGAGAAACTGACATGAGACTGATTAAGAGGAGAAAAAAAATTAATTTTGTATGCACAGAAGCCCAATTAAAAAAAAAGAGAGAGAGAGACCTAAAGAAGTGATCATGTTGCTTTTATACATTCTAGACAAAGGAATTCCAAACAGAATTTGGGCCTGGGTAGTAAATTAGTAAAAGTAACAAGGTTTGCTTAAATTAGTTTTTTCCGCCCTGAATTCCCTATCTCTGAAGATAAGAATGTCTCTCCACATCCTGTTACAGGTCCTTTCATATGGGAAATTAATTTCCTGCTTTTGGAGACAAAAGGAGGGGGTGTCAGAGTATTCTTCTTACACTGACTGTTTCTTAAGTGACTTTATTTTTTTTTTAAAGATTTATTTATTTATTTATTTATTTATTTATTTGACAGGATAGAGACAGCCAGCGAGAGAGGGAACACAAGCAGGGGGAGTGGGAGAGGAAGAAGCAGGCTCATAGTGGAGGAGCCTGATGTGGGGCTCGATCCCATAACGCTGGGATCACGCCCTGAGCTGAAGGCAGACGCTTAACCGCTGTGCCACCCAGGCGCCCCTTAAGTGACTTTAATACAAACTAATCATTATATCATTGTGGGATATTTTGGGGCAACCTGCCCTGCACTCTCCACTACTTAAATTAATCCATATAGTCCTTACCTTTCTTAATGATAAAGTCAAATTAGACACATATAAAATAACAACAATTATTATGTTTATAATAAAAATTATTCACTTAAGGTAATTTTGAAAACTAGTTCTAATGGAAATGGGAAAATATGAGAGAATTTGTTTTTATTTATTTATTTTTTGTTCAGTTTTATTTATCAAAGTATTAAGGCAAAAACATCAGCTGACAGAGATATAAGGTGGAGATGGGAGTGGTGGATTTGATGAAGTAGGAAAACGCATATTTGTTTTGGAAAGTTGGAGAACAAATATTAATAAAGTGTAATGGAATTGTTAAGCAGTATTGACTTTGACAATTAGAGGACAATATTAAGTGAAGTAAGACTGTGTGTGTGTGTGTGTGTGTGTATTACTCCCATTCTTATGCTCCAACTCTTTGCATGCACAGAATAAATAATAATTATGTTTAATGAAAGTTGCACTTTAATAGGTTAAGTTTTTAAAAAAAGGAATATAAAGAAAGGGAGTTGCATTTGGTTGCAATGGAATCTTACATAGGTAAGGAGCAATATATGGAAAAAGATTGTAATGAATGGGTCATTTTTCTTGATTGGGTTGAAGGTTAATTGATATTTATCATGTATTGCACAGGGTGTGTTAATAGGCAAGGTTATTGAACAGCATATTGGGATTAATGTTTTCAAAATTTAGCAGACTTGATGGGAGAGGTACATAAAGTAGAAAAATAATATTGCATATATTTATTCCCTCAGGAACAAAGGATTGGTTTAAGAAATTGATTCTCATTGGAATATAAATGGGAAGATTTAAAACTCACTTTGAATAAGAACTAAACAGAATTTTAAGGGAAAATATTTGAATTGAAAGAAGATGGAATAAGCCAACCAACACAGAAAAAGAAAAAAAAAGATGAATCCAGACAAAAGCAACAGAAAAATAATTCCACTTTTAATAGGGGTGAAATAACTACATATTATTCTTGTACAATATGCTGTAATTAACAATGCACACTTCTCATTATCTCTAGTATTATTACATGCAAGTATAAAACCTATATAGTAGGATTTTTACAATATGCTGTAATTAACAATGCACACTTCTCATTATCTCTAGTATTACATGCAAGTATGAAACCTATATATTAGGATTTTATTTCTTGAATTGATTTTAACTGCACATCAGTTCATTTCTGAGGTTTCTCATATCATTTCCTAGAAACAGAGCAAGGTAATGGTGGAAATAATTTAAGACATTACAAAAATACATTCATGCATCTACTCCAGGTAACAGGAAAGAAAAATGTGGTTTAAAAATGTTAGTGAATTGGGGCATCTGGATGGCTCAGTTGGTTAAGCTTCTGACCCTTGATTTCGACTCTGGTCATGATCTCAGGGTCATGAGACTGAGCCATGTGTCAGGCTCCACTCTGGGTGTGGAGCTTGCTTGAGGTTCTCTCTCTCTCTCTGCTCTCCCCCCGCCCCAATCCTGCTTGCAAGCTCTCTCTCTAAAAAAAAAAAAAGTGAATTAACCATCTGAATTTACTGTATCTGCAGATGGAGAACAAATTAAAAACAGAAATTTTGAATATAACTACCATTGTGGAATTTGTTCTCTTGGGGTTTTCTATATTCCCAATCTCCAATGGATCCTTTTTGGGGTATTTTTAGTCATCTACCTAACTATCCTGGTGTGCAATGGCATCATAATATTGGTAATAAAAGTCGACTCTGCTCTCCAGACCCCGATGTATTTTTTTCTTGGCAATTTTTCTTTCTTAGAAATCTGTTATGTAACAGTCACTCTCCCAAGAATGCTCATGGACCTATTGACCCAGAAAGGAAATATTTCTTTCTTTGCCTGTGCTGCACAAATGTGTTTTGTCCTTATGTTTGGAGGCTCAGAGTGTCTTCTCCTGACGGTGATGGCCTATGACCGCTACGTGGCCATTTGTAATCCTCTGCATTATGCTCTAGTCATGAACCACAAGGTCTGTGTCCAGCTGGTGACTGTGTCCTGGTTCAGTGCAGTTCCAGTTGTAATTGGGCAAACATGCCAGATTTTCTCCCTGCCCTTCTGTGGGTCTAACACAATTAATCATTTCTTCTGTGACATCCCCCCAGTACTCAAGCTTGCTTGTGGGGACACATTTGTGAATGAGATTGCAGTCTATGTAGTTGCAGTCATCTTCATCATGGTGCCATTTCTGTTGATTGTTGTGTCCTATGGCAAAATTATATCCAGCATTCTGAAATTGTCATCAGCCAAAGGGAGAGCTAAAGCCTTCTCCACCTGTTCTTCTCACCTGATAGTTGTAGTCTTATTCTATGGAACGGCTACCATCACTTATTTAAGACCCAAACCAAATCAATCTGAAGGAGTTGGGAAATTGATCTCTCTTTTCTACACCGTTTTGATCCCAACATTGAATCCCATTATATATACTCTGAGGAACAAAGACATCATGGCAGCACTGAGAAAGCTACTAACAAAGTTATTAACATGACTCAAATACTTGAAATTACAGAAAGAATTTGCTTATATGTTCATCATGTAGAGACAACGGAAAAAATGTCTTCTAGTTTTATTCCTCAATAATGATCATTAATGTCATCACAGCAACCTCACATTATTTTAAGGAACCTTAGTTTCATAGGATTAAGTTAAGGGCTTCTATATAATCGAAACCCAAATTATCTCAATTGCAACAATCTAATTTGAAGATCCATCTGTCCTCTACTGTGTACTGCTGAGCTAAGAGGTTGCCTGGGCAATACAATGATAGTTAACTCTGTGTGTCTTATAATCAAGGACTAAGACTATGTACTGTGATCATTTTTTTTTAACCTTCCTGTTCCTTCAGATATATTTGCTGCCATTCTTTGTATCTATGATTGAATTGAGCCAATGACAAAACCCAGCAGTAGCCAAGATGGTGGAAGCAGGAGAATCTTAATATTTTCTTTGCATTTGCCCTTCTTTCTATCTTTTATCACTGTCCATGTTGCTTTAAGACCACAAATCCTGAGAATTTCCCCTTTACTCTGGTGACATTGTTCCCTCTCCTTTTAGCTTCAGGTTTTGCTTTGATAATATCTATTTATTATTACAAATCTCTGGAATTGTCACTATAAACTAACCAAATGAATGTGTAGCACATTGAAATGTTGGTCCCTCTAAAATAAATGTCTGTTTAGAATCTGCAAATGTGCCTTATTTGGAAAAAAAGAAAAAGGACTTTGTGGATGTTATCAAATCAAGGAAATGAGAGCATCATGATTTAAGGTGGACACTATATCCCATGACCCCTGTCCTTATGAGACAGAAAGGTAAAGGAAGTTTAAATAATAGAGTCACAGAGATGAACGTCATGTGAAGGTGGAGACAGAAATGGGAGTGATGCAACCAAAAACAGATCAAGAGTCACCAAGAGCTGGAAGAAACAAAGAATGAGTCTCCCTTAGATCTTTTAGAGGGAATGAGGAGAGACTGCCAACACTGTGATTTTGGACTCTGGATCCTAGAACTGTGAGAGATTCAATTTTTGTTTTATTAAGCCACTCAATTTGTGGTATTTTGTTACAGTAGATACAGGAAAGTAATGCACTATGTAAACAGTCTTTTCATTGAAGTGCTTCTATTTGAATCCTCTAGAATAAATTCTGTATCCTTTTTGAAGAATAATTTGGCATTCTTTTTCTTTTGAATGAAAAATCAAAATACTTATCCTTTTATTTTAAAAACTGTATCAATGAAAACTCATCTTGCAGAAATAATATTTTCTGAGAATAATTATTACCTGTGTGTTTAAGAATTTTTATTAAATGTGCTTGTTCAAGAGTGTTTATTGAAGGTTTTCTTTGTACTGCAAAAGAAAACAAGAAGGAAAGGGAAGGTGCTCTCAGTTGAAACATATTAAGACAGTGGAGCACATCTACACCATATAATACAATACAGCCCTCCAAGTCAATGTTTTAGAGCCCCTTCACTGAAGAAATTCCAAGCTTTCCTGACATGTGAGAAAGTAAATGTATGTATAAAACATAACCATTTTTGTAAAACAAAGAAGGTTAACATTCCATAATCTCATACAACTTTTTTTATTTTTTTAAGATTTTATTCATTTATTTGTCAGAGAGAGAGAAAGCACACACAAGCAAGGGTGCGGCAGGGAGAGGGAGAAGCAGGCTCCCCGCTGAGCAAGGAGCCTGATGTGGGGCTCCATCCCAGGACCCTGGGATCATGACCTGAGCCAAAGGCAGATGCTTAACCCACTGATCTACCCAGGCATCCCTCTCATATAACATTTTACACGCGCAAGTTAGTAGTGGGTATTGTACATATTGGCCCGTTTTGTATCTGGGAGGACATGGATTTGAAGAGAATATTGACTTCCTGACAGTGGCAGGATTCCTGTGATTTCTGGTATTTTTATTATAGTTTTATTTGTAGTTTGGATTTATTACAAAGAAAATGTAATATGTAAATTACAAGAAATAATAACTTTGTATTCAGTAAACATAAAACTCATAGCAAAGAAAATTCTTTTTTTTTTAAGATTTTATTTATTTATTTATTTATTTATTTATTTATTTATTTATTTGACAGAGAGAGAGAGAGAGAGACAGAGAGCACAAGCAGGGAGAATAGCAGAGGGAGAAGCAGACTCGCCGCTGAGCAGGGAGCCCAAACCGGGGTCCCCGGACTCCATGATCATGACCTGAGCTGAAGACAGATGCTTAACCAACTGAGCCATGCAGGGGCCCACAAAGAAAATTCTTATATTACTCCTTTTTTTAATGCTACTGAAGTCTTGAAGAATATTTAGCATCTAGCAGAAAATTTTCGGTATCAGCCAAATCATATTTGATTTTTGAAAAAAAAAATCAACAGATTTTTTTTAAATGAACCTAAAGGAATTGGGATTAGAGTGATTTGTTTTAAAAATAACTAAATAACTAAAAGAATATAAAAATAAAATTAACTAAAAGTCCTTTTACAATAGATACAAAGATGGACAAATTTAAGATTATAAAAGTAGACATAGTTAAAAATAAATGCCTGCCAGTTATCATTGAATGATGAAAATAAATAAGATAATCTTCAAATCAAAAGAAGAAGAAAAGAGAAAAATGTCAATGAGTATAGAATTAATTAAGGGATTCTCAGAATTTGACAAATCAGAAAGATAATATAGAATACAAAAATTATACAAATATTGAGAAATAGGATTTTTTTTGGACTTTGACAAATCAAATTTAAAAAAATGAATGTGCGTGATTATCAGAGATTCTATAGATGGTAAACTTATAAATTGGGCATGTCTCACTTTCAGTACCAAAAAACGATACATAAAAATGCTCTTATGTACTTGGTGACAATAATATTCTGCAAATTGAAAAAATAAAAGAATAAAAAAAAAGCAAAAACGTAAATACTTTCAAAAAAACCTAAAAATGTTGGAAATTAAATCTCTTATTAAATAAAGCTTATATGAAACAACAAATTAAGATAAATCTATTTAAATTTAATGACAATAAAATAAGTTAATTTTTTGAGATTTCACCATATTGATCCCATTAAGAAAATATATATCTCTGAATATGCCGAACATTAATCAAATATTTTATATCCATGAAAATAGTTATTATTAACCCTAAAAGAAAATAAACACAATTGCACTGTTTTCTCCAGTTTGATGATGGAAGGATTCATCACTCCACAGAATGTACACACACAAGGATTTTATTTAAAGGCAAATAATACATACCAGTTTCCACCATTTCCAACCCCCCAGCCCTGGGCAAGCCTGGAACATGTGCAGAGGCCTGCTTTTGGAATCCCCCGAAGCCACAATGTGCCTCTGCGCATGTGCCCCTCCCTCTAACATAGACAAGCTCTAGAGTTCTGAGATAAGATCCAGAATTTCCCAGTTCCCTTTTCTCTCCATTTTGGAGACTGCCCACTTGCTTGAAATTAGATGAATCATGCAAGGAATCTAGGCTTTTAGAGAGTTCAGAGAGCAAGGGGAGTTGGGTCTGGGTCATGTAATGAAGTCATGATATAATTTATTGCAATAATAACGCAAAGAAAAAGGTAAAATATTTTCTTGAAATTTTTTGAAAATCAGTTGAAAATATATCTTATTTTCATTTAAAAACTTAGAAACTGAGGCAAGCTTGGGGAGTTTTGATTTGGAACCAGAGAGAGAGATATTAAAGGGAAAAAAAAGAAAAAAAAAGAACATGAGTCAAGCATTTCACTGCGAATTAGAACGTGCTATGGGAGTAAGTTCACAATCTCAGTTATATCCAACAAATAATTTTCACACAGATTGAGGAAGTAGACTGGAAAAAATAGCAGCCACTGTTGGGTTGTTTTTTTTCTTTTTATTCCTCTGATATATTTTCTACTTAAAATATTTATTTTGAACACAGACTGGAGGTATAAACTGAAAAAGAACCCATATTTCTGATGACCATTAAAAAATAATTAGGGGTGCTTGGGTGGCACAGTCAGTTAACCATCCAACTCTTAATTCCAGCTCAGGTCATGATCTCACGGTTGTGAGATGGAGCTCCACAGTGAGCTCCTTGCTCAGAGCAGAGTCTACTTGTCCCTCTCCCTCTGGTCCTCCTCTGTTCATGTGCGCACATGCTCTGTGCTCTCTCTCTCTCTCTGAGATTTCCTCATATGAGAAAGGAAGGAAGGAAGGAAGGAAGGAAGGAAGGAAGGAAGGA
>NW_024424786.1:32978446-33092975 GCF_017311325.1 Ursus maritimus | reverse complement strand
AGGGAGGGAGGGAGGGAGGAAGGAAGGAAGGAAGGAAGGAAAGAAAGGAAAAGAAAGAAAGATATTAATTCCTCAAACTCCTCTAGTGGATAGAAAATGGTTTGAACTAAGAGCATAAATGACTAATTTCACTATTTTCACACACACACACACACACACACACACACACACACTCAACCAGAAGCTAATGTCACTTCAATGATGGAATTTGTTGTTTTGGGCTTTTCTTGTATTTCCAATCTGAATGTTTTCTTTTCTGCTATTTTTCTTGTCTATGTGATCATCTTTATGGGAAATGGCATCATTTTTCTCATAACCAGAGTTGACCAGGTTCTTTATTTTTTCCTTCCTGAAAATCTTTTATGTATTTGTCATTCTTTCTAGAATGCTCCTAACCTTTGGACTCAGAAAAGAAACATTTCATTTTCAGCTTGTGCTACAAAAATATTTCTCTTTGTGCTTGGAAACATAGAATGCTTCCTTCTGACAGTGATGGCCTATGACCACTACATGGCCTTTGTCATGATCTGCCATGTCCTGTAGTTACGAACCACACCTCTGTATCCATTGGATGTTGACTGGCTCTTGGATCAGAAGAGTTCTAGTCAAAATAGGGTAGACATGCCAGATTTTCTCTCTGCCCTTTTGTGGGTCTAACCAAATCAGCTACTTCGTCCGTGACATTCCCCCACTACTTGAGCTGTCCTGTGGGGACACTTTCCTGGATGAGATGTTGGCTTTGACAGTCACTGTGCTCTTTGTTATGATCCCTTCTCTGTTGATACTTGGATCCTACAGTAAAATTATTTCCATCATTCTGAAGTTGCCATTAGCAACAGGACCAGCCAAAGCTTTATCCACTTGCTCATCTCACATCATAGTTGTGGCTTTATTCTGCAGATCTGAGATTGTTAGCATATTTATGGCCTAAATCCAAATATATATTTCAGAACAGACAAATTTATGTCTCTTTCTATACCACTGTCATTCTGAGGTTTAACCCCATGATATATACTCTGAAGATAAGGATTCATAATGGCCTTGAGAAAATGGCTACCTTAATGTTTCCTGCATTAGCCACTTTCATCACTTCACTCATCAAAGCATTTGAAAGTATTTGAACCTGCGTTAGCATTGGGAGTTTTCCTGCTGTAATATATGCTATTCAGAGAAGTTCCTTGTTCTTTCCTCTATGGCTGTCCAGTTGTCCTAAGAACATGTACTTTAAATGTTCATATTTTGCCAGTTTGGTAGGCTATCTTTATTGAATGACAAATTCTCTTTTGTATTTGAGTATTTTTTCCTCACTATTCTATCTTATGGCATCAGAAGACTCCGTACCCTTGCTTAGTACTACACCGTGCTGAATATGAGGCTTTGAAGTCCTCAGCAGAGATGCTTCTTGGATGTGCCTCCTCAGTAGCTCCAGCCTGGCGGGCTTCTCACTCACTCACTGAGCTCTCATCTGTCTCCCTGTGCAATCTGTCACCATCCTCCTCACTGCCTTCCGTGATCCAGGCACATACTCTTGCAAGAACCTAAGCAGTTTTCCTAATCATTCTCTGCTACCACATTGCTGTAGGGGTTCCCTCTCTCAGGAATAGCTTCCCTTCCTAATCATAAACTCTTAGAAATCACTATTTACTAAATAACCGGAAGAAACACCTGATTTTTGACACAAGAAATTGATCTTAAACCATGATTCTTAAGCAATCTGTTAAAAAAAATTGTCTTTCCTACAACTGAAACCTAGAATTCACAGACCATTTGCTCTGAGTCTTTCCCATGATCTCAACTGGATTTATTTCAGATTCTCATTTTATCCTCAGTAAAGCTTGAAAATATTCACACCTTAAAGATGTGAAATGAAATTGGGAGAAGACGGATATGCCTGCAAAAGAAAGGAAAAACTCCCCCTCTTCAGATTACCCTTGGGTTAAAACTTTAATTTTTTGAACCATGTGTAGTACATTCGAACAGCTAAATCTCAGGTTGTGCAGGTGGCCATAAAGAAATGAATAGTATAAAAGTGTTGTATATAAAAATACCATGTGTCATCAGAACATTTAATACAATGGTTACACAGGACAGCCTCTAGTGATCAAGGAACATATCGTAGAGGAGAATGTAAGAAAAACAAATTCGACATCTCAATCTGATAGGGACAGAGGCTCCTAATGGGGCATTTATAATAGATAAGGTAAGACTCAGATGTGTGTCAATTTTGGATGTTCTCAGATAATAGTGTTCAGCACCCTCTTCCTGTCTAAGAAATAAGATGTACTAGTCCATGGAGGGGTTGAGAGAAAGTATTCTGGGAAGACTAAGAACTATGGGGAAAAAATAAAATACAACACATCAGAGATGCCATAGTGATGCTTCTAATTAGAAATGTAAATTTGTCAGGTGGAAGAGATCCCTGAGGTGCAACCAACCAACTTTCACTTAAAGAGCAGTTCATGTCTAGAGCCAACAGAATTATTATAAATGTGATTTGTGTATCTTTGATGATACAAGTGCTTTTCAACTACAATCCCTGAACCATTAAACCTTCTATAGTGAAAAAAATCAGCAACAACCCAAAGAAGAAAGGTAAATACAAACTAAGTTATATGATACTAAGCTTAGATGATATTTTTAAATTTAAAATTAGTATTTAACACAAAGTAGCAAATCTATCATTTTATTACAGTGACGCCTCTGTATTTCTGATTTTATTAAATAAAATTTACAATGAAATAATGATAACAAATAATGGTATTAAGTCACTTTGAAATACTGAAAACTGGAATAACTGAAGTAATTTTTCTAGGTATAGATAATATTATTGGAAACTTCATTTCGCACCAATCGCTGTAAGAAATCGGTGTTGTATTTATGAATTCAACCTGATAATGTAATAAGAGATTTAAAGCAAAGCAAACCATGAAATAATGTCACAACCATCGGGGAACCCAAAAAACATTTATTTTAAAGGAAAAAAAATGATAGACTTAAGGACTTGCAAAATAATGAAAAAGAGTTTTAAATTCAATATTGTTTTTAAATTGATTTAAGGTTTAAGTTGCTAATTTATACCAAATCTATAAATATAACTGAACTTGGGTGACTTCAATATTTAACTGAAATAGAGTGTTGTTATACCTTCCCTTAATCATTTGGAGTTTTTCACATAATGGAGGCTTGGATTTAAACAAAACTCTTACAAAATGAAGTTTTATTTCCCTTTATCAATAAGAACTTAAATATTGACAAGAAAGAAAGTAGTATAATTTTGTGAGAGCACACGGAACAAACCTCTCATTTTTTCTGCTTTGTTCCACTCTTGAGAAATACATACAGAAATCTTACTATTTCATGTTATACATCAGTTATTTCATCACCAAAATGTTGGATTTGTGCAGTTAGAAATTATATTTTTTTTAGCACGGGAAGTAATTTTCTTCTAATAATAAGCATGAAATCATTTATATTAAGTAAACGTCATTTGTAAAAGAGATCCATAAAGATTGGAATTTTATTCTCTTGTATATTAATCCATTTCTCCCCTTTAAGGATATGATTTTATTTAAAATATGTCTGTTGATTTACTTAATTTCAGAATCAAATACTCAGCATCATCTTAGGTATACAAGCATATTCTAAGATCTATATTGATCCCAACTAGGAAAACAGTCAAGGTCGTTACTCCCAGGTCCTATAGTATTAATGAAAGAAAAGGCATACAAAAGGAATTAGCCAAACTCCAACAATCTTGGCTGAACGGTGATATGTACTCTAGGCACTAGGTTCACAGAGTAAGGATAATAATATAAACAAAACTATTGGTAGAGAATTCATATCTTTTAGAGTTTGATGATTGTTTTGAGATTTTATTCCATTTCCACATTAATCACGTGATAAAGAAAAGGTAGAGAATATTTTTTCATGCAGCTTAGAACAGAGAGTACAATTTAGAAGAATAAATTTAAGTTTTTAATAACAGTGATAACAGCTCCCTTTAGAGAGACTTTTATGAGTGCTGGGACTTCAAATTGTTTCACATAAATAAAATGAATTCAATAATAGAAACATCCTAAATGTTTGTACAATATTTAGCCAGTTTTGTAGTTGAGTGAACTATGGCACAAGGAGATTAAGCATCTCTCCTGAGGTCACACAGCTAGTGGGTGGTAGAGCCATAATTTAAATCCAGCCCATCTTGGCAGGACTGCATCCCTTACCCATGACACTATAGTACACTGCTTGGTGGACAAAGTCCAAACCCATGAGAACGGAGAAATGAAATGCAAGCCTGGGACTGATCTTGAGCCAAGAAATTCCAAGGGTGCAGTGTCTAAGGATTCATTCACTTTCAGGACTATGCAACACAGATTCATCTCTGAGAATGAGTGCCTCTTAAATTTTGTACCTCAGGAGTCTCACTCACCTTACCTTAGTCCTGGCCCTGATGAAAGGAAAGAATGAAAAAATAAACATGGTCACCAAGAAGCAACTTAATAATTCTATTAAACACAATTTTGCTAAACACTGTGGTACAACCCTGGGGACTACAGACTTAACATAATATCATATTCATGGCATATTCATAATTATAGTTATAAAACCACATCTAATAATAAATCAGAATAAAATTGATAGGTAACTTTACCAATATTATCTCATTTAACTACCACAAATAAGAAAGCAAACTTTAAAAAACCTAAGCAATTGCCCAGTGTCACACAGATAATAAATCATGGAGTTAGGATTCAAACTCAAGTCCAATTTAAAGAAAGAAAGAAAGAAAGAAAGAAAGAAAGAAAGAAAGAAAGAGAGAGAGAGAGAGAGAGAAGGAAGGAAGGAAGGAAGGAAGGAAGGAAGGAAGGAAGGAAGGAAGGAAAGAAAGAAAGAAAGAAAGAAAGAAAGAAAGAAAGAAAGAAAGAAAGAAAGAAAGAAAGAAAGAAAAGGCACTGGGGTGCTTGAGTGGTTCAGCTGGTGTGGCATCTGACTCTTGGTTCTGGCTCAGGTCATGATCTCAAGGTCATGAGATTGATCCCCACATCAGGCTCTGAGCCCGGCACAGAGTCTGTTTGGGATTCTTTCTCTCCCTCTCCCTCTACCTCTCCCTGACTCTCTTTCTCTCTCTCTCTCAATAAATAAATGAAACATTTTAAAAAAATAAGCACTGACTTGTAATCACAACACCTACATGCACATGATCAAATTATCTATCATTAGTAAATCTTAATATTCTTATCTCTGGGAAGTGAGCTTAGAAACTGTTCTCTGAGATGTTTTATGAGGAACAACAGAGATAGTGGAAATGCACAAAGCACACAGACCCACATCTTCCCCTGCATGCACCCACACACATACCCACGTGTAATGAACACACTCCAGGCTATCCTTGTTTTCCCAGGGTCACCCTCTTTCTTATTTTTATCTCTTTCTATGCTCCCAGGCAACTTTCCCTAAATAAAACCTTTTTATATTCCCCATTTAGTATCCCACCAAAAGGTATTTGTTTAATTCCTCTACATGTGATAAAATATTATTTTTTTATAAACTGCCCAATAATATGAACTGTATAATAAGAAAATATATGATCAGGACCATCAAGTGATAGGAGGGTAATGAAGAGTTCAAGCAGGCCGTTGAAAATGTATGGAGAAGACAAAGTCTCACACAGTCCTATTGACGTGTGGTAGAGAAAAATCATAAGGAAGTACAATAGGATTGTCGAGAAATGTAATTAAGAATGGGATCATATGGCATAGCTGGAGATCTATTTTCGGTGATTGCCAATTTTTCCAGTGTCTGTGCTGAGCAGGGCAAAGTTCGGTTTATCCTGGGCTGTATTCAGAAAGTATATGGAGTGATCTTAAAGGAAGTTTCAAGGGGTATGTACAGTGATAATCCACAGGATCCAAACTGAGAAAGAGAAATGCACAAATAGTAACACTATTAAATTAAAAACAATTACAGTAATTAGGAAAACCAATGTAGATACCCTAATACAATTTAGAGAACAAGTACTGATCCATTAAGGTAAAACAATAGTACATGCTAAATTGACCCTTTCCACAGATGAAACACCAAGAGAAACCACAAGTAGAAAATCTAACTGAATTGATGGAATTTGTTCTCTTGGACTTTGCTGATGTTCCCGATCTCCAGTGGCTTCTATTTGGATTGTTCTTAGTCATCTATATCATTATTGTAATGAGTAATGGCCTCATATTTCTAATAACAAAACTGGATCCTGCTCTCCAGACCCCTATGTACTTCTTCCTTGGCAATTTTTCCTTTTTGGAAATCTGCTATGTTTCAGTTACTCTCCCCAGAATGCTAATGAACCTTTCGACCCAGAGAAGAACTATTTCTTTAGTTGCTTGTGCTACCCAAATGTGCTGTGTTCTTGTGTTGGGAGCCGCAGAGTGCCTCCTTCTGACGGTGATGGCCTATGACCGTTACGTGGCCATTTGTAACCCTCTGCACTACCCTCTAGTCATGAGTCGCAAAGTTTGCCTCCAGCTGGTGGCTGGCTCCTGGATCAGTGGAATTCCAGTCCAGATAGGGCAGACGTTCCAGATTTTCTCTCTGCCCTTTTGTGGCTCTCATTTAATTGACCACTTCTTCTGTGACATCCCCCCAATACTCAAGCTTGCTTGTGGGGACACCTTTGTGAATGAAATGATGGTCTACATGGTTGCTGTGTTGATTGTGACAGTTCCCTTTCTGTTGATACTTATGTCCTATGGCAAAATCATCTCCACAGTCCTTGAACTGCCGTCAGCCACAAGTCAGGCCAGAGCCTTCTCTACCTGTTCATCTCATCTTACAGTTGTGGCATTGTTCTTCGGATCAGCCATTATTACCTACTTAAGACCCAAAACCAGTCACTCAGCAGGAATTGACAAAGTGCTGTCTCTTTCCTACACTATTGTGACTCCCATGTTTAATCCCCTCATATACAGTCTAAGGAACAAGGAAGTCATAGCGGCATTGAGAAAATTGCTGTGCAAATAATTCTCTTTGTTAAAAATGTTATACTTGCATGAATTGATTTCTTATGTATTGATGTTGAAATTTCAACAGATATTTATATTAAAGTCTAATATCTGTCTATACCACGGGAACGTTTTTTCCAAATTAATAATTACTTGTAATGTTGTTATGTGTCAAGTCATACATTTATGTACATTTTATCAAATAGCCAATCATTCCATTGGTAATGTCATAGTTTTCTTGTGTTTTATTTTCCTCTCTCAGTAAGAACTTTTGACAAGGATCGATGTAATAGACTTAGTTGTAATATAGACTCTGTTGTATCACTTACTGGAAACCGTATCATTCATTTCCATAGAGTTGTAATGGCCACTTTAAGAACCAGATTGACAATGGACACTGAAATAAATAAATATGTATATCTAGCAATGACTCTACAAGAAATCATTAAAGAAAAAGCACCTTTCACTGGAAACATAACTTCATAAATGATTTTGGTGCACTAATACCAGTCAATATTAAGCACGATTTATGCTACTATCAGATTAAACATTGCCATGTAATACAGTCTTATGATTTGATAAAAGTGAATATTATTATTAAAATATTTGTCTGCAATAAAAAGAGGGAAGAAAGTTATGGGAATGTATTTTTAATATACTTTTCTAGAGATGAGAGGGTGATGGGAAAATTAAGGAAAAGGAAACAAAGTTTTATAACATATATCTACTATTGGGGCGCCGGGGGGCTCAGATGGTTGAGAATTGGATTCATGGTTTCACTTAGGTCGTGTCTCCCCATGGTGGGACTGAACCTCTCATCAGGCTCAGAACTAGGATTGGAGTCTGCTTAGGATTCCCTCTCCTCCGCCTCTGCTGGTGCTTTCTCTCTCTCTATACTATAAAAGCACGGATATCACACACCTAACTTGTATACCATATACACACACACTGAAAATGATCAACAAAAATATGATAATCAATGTTAATTATGGATATCTCAGGGTAAAATATTCTATTATTTTCTTCTTTGTTTTACTGATATTTATAGCTTATTGCAATAAGCCTGTGTTATTCACGTAATCATGAAATGTGAATATGTATTCATAAATATGTACTCATTGTACATCAGGAAAATCATTATGATTAGTTGTTTGTTCTCTTTGTATTGATGTAATTAACCTTATTAATTGTCAATATTCATGCCTATCTAATGAATCCTTGTATATGCAGGCAACAGACCTCTAAGGAACCATGACCTGTCACCAGTGCTTCCAATTAAAAAAAAATGTGCTGAAGCTTGCACCTGCTTTTAAAGCTTTAGTCCATGAGTGAAAATGTTAGTTCTACTCACTTGCATAGGAACATATCAAAACTATAAAAAATATAATGTAAATGACTGGGTATAGGAACAAATTAATAAAATAGCAATATAATATCAAGAGTAAAAAATTCCAGGAAAATTTCGAAGCAGAAATTGCATAATTCCAGAAGCTATTATATGTGGAATGGAGTGAGGCAGATATAAAAAATTCTGTCCATTTTCATTGTCCCTCCTGCCTAATATAGGAAAAAAAAAAGTTGACATAGAAGATACAACAAGGGAGAAAACATTTAAAAATAACTCTAATAGATGTCAAATAATCTAACATTTTTATAAAAGGGCAAATAAGAGCTATGTTCTTGGTTATTTTTTGCTAGATAGTGAGGTTCCATACTTCCCCTGCCAAAATCTGTGAACAGTATCAACAATGATTTTCTCACTTACCTAGTCAACTTACAAATTATACACTATATGTTAACTAACTGAAATTTAAATAAAAACCTGAAACAAACAAACAAGAAAGCAGTCACCACTTTCAGTGATAATAATACGCTGAAAATTTATTTGTCCCCCTAGTTTTTTAAATATAATGAATATGTGCAGGGAATAGATGTGCTTTATAAATTATAAATATCTTTCTTGCCAAGGTAAACTTTTGTTTCTTATTTTTAAATTGTGTTATTCCTAGAATAATTCATTCACAGTACTAAGAAGTTGACTTTTCTTCTCTATAAACACAGACATGTATTTATACAGGTTCTCATGCATGTGTGTATTTGGGTGCATGTGGACCTGTGCACTTCAGAAGATTGCTTACTGGACTGATGTTAATTGATAAGGGAAGAGGGAAAGGACAGCAGCGTGTGTGGAATCTTTACACAGCTTGATTTGGGGAAGGTAGACTGAGTATGTCTATAGTTTGAACTTGCATTTGTGGCTGTGGATTCTTGGCTGGAAAAGAATATGCAGGATATAATTATATATGTGTGTGTGTGTGTGTGTGTGTGTGTGTGTGTGTGTGTGTGTAGTTGTTTTTTGGAATAGTAATGTGCCATAGATAACTCTTACGTTGATGAAATATTCCTTTACCTGTGACATTAAAACATTCAAAACAAGGCTATTTCACTAAGTCAGATAATTAGTACCAAGCAAATGTGTGGAAATAGAATAATATAACTGGAAGATACAGGGAAGGTAATCATAAGGATGAAAGGTAGAAAAAAAGGAAATTATATAAATTATGAAACAAAGTTTTTGGAAAAATGATGCTAAAAGCTCAGAGGAGAATTGTCAGACTTTGCCATAATAAGCTGTATGCACAAAAGGTACATAGGGGTGTGTGTGTGTGTGTGTGTGTGCGTGTGTGTGTTTACCTTTGGTGTGTAAGGCAGATGATAGGTCACTATCTAGCTAACCAGATGCACAGGAAGGATGATAGAGTTGGTGTATGTTTGTGTGTGCACACCAACACATTTGTAGACTTTAATTTCTAGATGGTTTCATGCAACTAATTTTATTTCTGATAATTAACTATTGTCATACACGTATAGCGATATATATATATATATGATGTTTCTTTGATGGTCTGTATTCTATGGCAGCCAAAATATTTGGCAAAACAGTGAGTCCATTAATTAATCAATAAGCTTCTCCATACATTTGGTCTCTGTACTGAAAACATATGTAAACATTAGGAAACTGTTTCATATCCTAAATCAAATAAAAGGAAAAGAAACTTTAGAAATCTTTGCTCTTTTTGCAAATTGCAAGTGAAATGAGGTGACTAATTTGACAAACTGCTTTCTTTCAGCATGATAAGGAAAGATAATAGATGACAATGGGAAACACATTAGAAAAAATGAAAGTAATTAATTAGAAAACATTTCTAGAGGCTTATATTCTGAAAATCAATTGACTGGAAGCAAGAAGAGATATGACATAGAAGAAAATAATGTAATATGGGAGTTAATATAAAGCTGAATGATATTCCATGTCTGGAAACTATGTAAGGCCCTGAAAGCCCAGAAACCCAAATATTTTCTGGTGTATAACTCGAGAAGCCAAAGCAAAATAGACTCTGTCCAGAGGTTTAAAAAGGCAGGGAAGTTTGGAAGCTGTTATAGAAGGATTTGCATTAAAATTGTGAAAATTAAAATAATTTCCATGTTTAATTGTGTAGCCTTTAAAAAAAAAAGTGCAGCCTTCATTCTCCAGAAAACTAGATTTTGTCAAATACCCCTTCTCCAAAATCCTTGAATTTTCAACAAGATTTTTTGGGTCAAAGATTATATGTTCATAATATTGCTGTGAGAGAGTGATGTGAGATTATTACCATTTTATAGACAGAGTAGTTGATACAAATAAAAATTGAATGGCTCAAGAATGCACAGTTAGGGTAAATTAGAAATAAAAACGAGCTATGTTGATTCCTGAACTAATGCTATTTTCATTATACCACAGCATGTGCTTATCAAAGAAGAGAACAAAATTGCATTCTCAAACATATTATAAATATCTTCAACACCCTCATCATTATCACAATGGAGAATATATTTAATTCTTAATACATGCAAGAAAATACATGAGATTAGGTTAAAATATTTTACTCATACATACTTACAAAAACAAAGATGACATAGGCATCATGTTAACTGGTGGAAGTTAAAAGGCCAGTCCCTAAAAATGAAAATTCAAACTTATACATCAAATGTTACAATTAAAATGCAAGCCCTTATAAAGAAAAACTAATCTGAAGGAACAAATATCTACAAGGATAACCAAACTTACAAAGTGCATAATTGTTAGATAAATGATACAATTCTCAAGTATTAACAAGAATGTTTAGAAATAAAGACTGAATATCCTCTGAGTTGCACATTCAACACAGGGAAGTGGGTGTTAAGGGTAATGTTGATAAAGCCCCTAAGTCTTCTTACCTGTAGTGTATTTATGATTGATTAGTTCTTGATTTTAACCTATACTCTCTAATAAAAAGAACCTTATTTTATATAAATGAGACAATGATAAAATGGGAAAGATCAGTCACTGTTACATTAATTTAAATATAACTTGTAGGCAGACAGTGTTAGGCATCTTCAATGTGTATATATTACGATTTGTGATACTAAATAATTGTGTGTGAACCTTTGTTTCTTGTTTTCTCCTCTTTAAAGTTTAAAATGTGTTCTTTAAATTAAGTGAGAAAAGTCATAGATTGGGGCACCTGGGTGGCTCAGTCAGTTAAGCATCCTGGGATTGAGTCCCACTTCAGATTCCCTACTCAGTGGGGAGCCTGCTTCTCCCTCTGCCTGCCACTCCCTGCTTGTACTTTCTCTCTCTCTGTTAAATGGATAAATAAAATCTTAAAAAAATAAAAGTTGTAGATTTTTTTTTCACTGCAATGTTGATAAATCAAATAAGCTATAGTAAAGAATTCTGAGAAGTTAGAAATGCATTTCAGAAACTGGAGTAAAGCCCAATGATGGGGGCGCCTGGGTGGCTCAGTCCTTAAGTGTCTGCCTTCAGCTCAGGGCGTGATCCCAGCATTCTGGGATCGAGCCCCACATCGGGCTCCTCCGCTATGAGCCTGCTTCTTCCTCTCCCACTCCTCCTGCTTGTGTTCCCTCTCTCGCTGGCTGTCTCTCTCTCTCTGTCAAATAAATAAATAAAATCTTAAAAAAAAAAAAAGGCACAATGATGAAATATTTTTAAATTTTATTTAATATCAATTAATTAACATATAGTGTATTATAAGTTTCAGAGATAGAGTTTAGTGATTCATGAGTTGCATATAACACCCAGTGCTCATTGCATCAAGTACCCTCCTTAATACCCATCAACAGTTACCCCATCCTCCCACCCACCCATGAAAAATCTTTAAAACAGGATGACACAGCCAGGTCAGATGTTTGACTTTCTCTGGATACACTTGGAAACATTTTCTTAATTCATACTGAGAAAGCGGATACAATTAAAGATTTTCATTTTGTTTTAAATTTGTTTACAATTTAAAATATGATTTATAATTTGCCTTGTGATCACTCCCTCAATACATATCTCGTGTAAACCTATCACGAAGAAATGAATGTGTCGTAAATACAAATGGGAGTACAAGCATAATATTTGCAAATATTTGACAAATGGGAAAGGCCAGCCCTATTTTTTCTACACATTTTTAAAATCAATTCTAACAGTTGAAATTATCTGAAAATTTTAAAGGTAGGTAATTTTATAATATGCTGTGGAAAAAAAAGAATTTGTCTTAAAGAATAGAGCATTTGGAAATTGATTAATTGGCTTGGTAAAGATGCAGTCACACTGACTTCAGGCCAGAACTCTAAAACACAGAATTGCAAAGGATTACATAATAGTTATGAATGATGGTGCCACCGTAAACATGAGTGGATAATATTTATATTAAATAATATTTCTGTGATAATCATGAGACAAAGGTAGTAAAAAGTGATCTGTAAAATGCTCACACTGTTTTCTTGAGTAATAATTTTTTCAGTGCTGCAATCACATCCTTGTTCCTAAGACTGTATATCATGGGGTTAAACATCGGAGTCACAATAGTGTAGAAAAGAGAGAGCAGTTTGTCTGGTCCTGCAGAATGATTGGATTTGGGCCTTAAGTAGGTGATGGTTGCTGACCCAAAGAATAAAAGCATGACAGTGAGATGGGAAGAACAGGTGGAGAAGGTTTTAGATCGGCCCCTGGCTGAGGGCAACTTCAGGATGGTGGAAATGATTTTCACGTAAGAGCCGAGTATAAGTAGGAAAGGAATCATGGCAAATAATATAGCAACTACATAGACACACATCTCATTAAGTGAAGTGTCCCCACAGGCTAGCTTGATCAATGGGGGAATGTCACAGAAGAAGTGGTTGATTTGATTAGAACCACAGAAAGGCAGTGAGAACACCTGACATGTTTGTCCTATCTGGACTGGAATTCCACTGAGCCAGGCGCCAACAGCCAACTGGATGCATGTCTTGCGGTTCATGACGAGAGGGTAGTGCAGAGGGTTACAAATGGCCACGTAGCGGTCATAGGCCATCACTGCCAGGAGGAAACATTCCGTGGCTCCGAGCATGAGGAAGAAGCACATTTGAGTGGCACAGCCCAGCATCGAAATGCTTCTATCCTGGGTCCAAAGGTTCACCAGAATCCTGGGGAGGGTGACAGACACATAACCAATTTCCAGTGAGGAAAAATTTGCAAGAAAAAAATACATGGGTGTCTGGAGAACAGAGTCCACCCTCGTAACTATTATGATAAGACCATTTCCTGTTAAGATGAATATGTAGATAAGAAAGAAAATTCCAAATAGAAGTCCCTGGAAGTTTGGAAGGTCAGAAAATCCCAGGAGGAGAAATTCCACGACTGACGATAAATTGCCTTCTCCTGTTTGGTCTCTGGGTAGCATCTGTGAAAATAAAGAACTTGACACGTGAAGTCACTTTATCTGTCCGAGTTGTAGTGCACTGCACTTTTAAAATGACAAAGTCCCTAGCAATGAGTCCTAGGGAAACGTCTGCATTTGATGTTAAGCGATGATTTAAAAATGCTCATTCTTTTACTAAATATTATCCATAAAAAAACATTCCTATCAGGAATTGTTTCTGCTGAAAAATGCTCTATTTTCTTGTTTCTGATAATGAGATGAATAATGCTGTGCTTTGCTATCAGCTTCAATGATAGGAATATCACAGTCTAATTGAAATCACATTAATAAAAATAATAATAATATTAATTATAGCAAGCCATTTGACAATTTTGTTTAGAATGGCTTTTTCCATCAATGCTTCTCTCTCATGTTATTTCTTTTAAAATATTTATGTTTGGATTTAAGCTGTCTCAAATATTTTTTGTGACATCGTGTCATTATATTTTAAGAAACGAGCTGAAGAAAGTGATTTTCCTGGGTGATCGCTGTGACTTTTTTTTTCTTTTGGTCTTATAATAGTTGTTATAGCCAGTTTATTTCAACCGAAGGAAGTCATTCGAAACTGGCTATCAAAGGGGAAAGAGATATTTATCAAATTGTGAATACTGCATTTGAGTGTTAATTCCTGAGATGAGTAGCCATGTTTTCATTCAAGACTTAAGTCAAAGGGAGAAAAATCCAAAAGGGTTTTCTTTTTAAAAGGGTCCAAGCAGAAGGCTGCCCTTCCTACTCTGATCATATATTCATTTTGCCTATTTCCATTCTATTTTACGAAAGTATTCTATAAGTTACACAAAAGTCCCAGTTCCTTTATCGGTTCTCCTAGACCATCCAACTCCTTCTTGAGCTCTATTGCTTCCCCACACATACTCTCTCTTTCTAATGAATGCCTAAAGTACACCCTACAAGTCTTTCTGTGATACCAACAGCACCTTGTTGAATTCTGTGTTTGATTCACCTAGTACTCAAATAATGGAAAGTCCTGGTATGACGGTATCATTCCTATGGTACTGAGTAAAGGCTGTGTACATATTCCCGTATCTGAGGATTGCATTTAAGCCTGTAACTTCTAGAGCAGGGATTCAATGTTGTGGTAGGTGTATTCACAGACACTACCTTACTCAATCCTCACAATGGTGCTGGAAGGTAACTCTGTCACCATTTTACTTGTAAGGTAACTTCAGCTTTAAAATGTTATATCAATCAACCAAGATCACAGCAAATAAATGGCATTATTAAGTAAGGTTTGAATTCAGGCTGATACAACTCCACGTCCACGTTACTTTTACCACAACAGGTAAAACCAGGAGACCATAGAATAGCATATTTGAATACTACATCCTTTCTGGGTATTTAATGTACATAAACCACTCAATACGCATTCGATTCATAAATGGGTAACAGCTCCCATTATTAACCGGCATGCATTACACACTCCACCAGTGGTTCTCATGCTGTGTTTGTATTCATCTCTCTCTCTCCCCTCACACAGTACTTCTGTCTTTAGAGGACTCTAACAGATGAGAATTTTGGAAGAAGAACAAGACAGAATTAACAAGTAATTGGAAAATAAATTGGAAATGAATAATTTACAACTTACTAAGTCACTAATTTGTTCAAATGGGGTTTGATGCAAGTTCTGAATAAGAAGTATTGATGAATATTTTTTTAAATTTCTCATACATTATAAATATCAAATGAGTTGCACAATACAGACTTTTGAAATGTAGGAATTAGAATCATCAGTGTCTACGCAATGTCTAATTCCCCTCTTAAATATTATAATATTGTAAAATCTTTCCTGAATATAATAATATGTAGCATTTTCTCTATGAATTGGTTAATTTTTCAGTTTATTCCAATAATGCCACTCATAAGCAGATTTACTATAATATTGGAAGGTATATACTGATCAGATATTGTGCAGGGTTCATAAATGACTTTTTAACTTTTTAATGACCCAGAAAATTGGAGAGAACTGAGTTATAATCAGTGCAGAGATCCAATAGTCTCTGACCATAAACCCTGTTCTAATTCCACTGTATATTTCAGATTCTGTTTGACAGCTTTTACTTACATGATTTTCTATTTAATATACACCCTATGAATGATTTTATACATTTAAATGATTTTGTGTCTGATTTCCAAAATTTTCCAATGACATTATAATGCTCTGCAATACGAAGATACTATTACCCACATCTTCCATGAAGCTGTGCACATTTTATTTTCTCAAATGATACTTCAGGAATAAATGAATCAGGGACCAGATGAAATTCAAGCAACAGGAAGGAAAGGAGAAAGGAAGGCAGGCTAGAAGGAAGGGAGGTATGGAGGGAGGGAGGAAGCAGGGGATGGAAAAGTCACAACCTGAGATTTCTTCTAAGTATTATCATAACTAAATAGTTACATTAGTGATTAATAAAATATGGTTTCCAGTGCTTTAAATCCACTAAATCCATGCCTAGCTTTGGAGAGGAGATCCTATTACAAACATAAGTTGATTGCAGGTATGTGTTCCTTTGTTAGTAGAGGAGAGGAAGAAGGTCATGTTACTATTCTGAAATTAACACTACATTCAGTCTTTCTCAAAAGTCCTACAAGCTGAAAGGTAAACAAAGACTTGATTCTTTTGTCCATTGAATAGATGTAACTTTGCTGCAGTCACGCTTTTTATCTCAGGGACACAGGAAAATTTCTGTTTTATCTAGCTAATGACCTCGAGCTCTAAATCCCCTTGGGTAAGGACAAAGACAGACAGTTAACATTTGCAGTTCTTGTCTGTCATATTTCTTTAATCAGAAAAATCTAATATCAATAATTTTTAAAAGATTTTATTTATTTATTTGAGAAAGAGAGAGAGTGCGAGTGGGGTGGGGTTCAGAGGGAGAGGGAGAAGCTGACTCTGAACTTAGCGGGGAGCCAAAAACAGGCTGGATTCTGGGAGTCCCGGATCTGACCTGAGCCAAAGGCAGATGCTTAACTGACTGAGCCACCAGGCGTCCCTCAGTAATTTTTTAATGTCCTAAAAGTTTCAGATTTCAAGATAGTGTTTTTTGAGAAATGATGATTTATTTCACTGATGGCAGGGCACAAACTTATTTTTAAAATATCTGGTTACCGCCTTACTAAGTTTCGCTATATTAGAATTCTTTCTCCAAAACTTTGTTACATTATGAATAATGCTACCTTTCAAAGTAGGACATTTTAAGTGCTTTTAATCATTTATCTCACTGGTCTTCTCATACAAAAACAAAAAAAAAGTATAGATGTGGCCTGAAATACAGTTTTAACTTAACTTCATTAAATTATTCCCTTAGTATTCTGTATTTAGACTTTCTGATTTTTTATACTGAAAATACAATAGCTCAGAAAACCAACCCAAAATGCAAATAAGACTTTTGATGAAAAGGTTTACACTTACCTTTATAGACTCAAATGAAATTATTTCTTTCTTTGATACAGAGTGTTTTAAAGGTTGTTCTCTTGAAAATGTGATTCTAGAACGTTAAATGCCATTCTATTGAAATTAAATTTTAAACTATTTGAATATTAGGAGTTGCAAATACCTTTCTAACCAATATTTTTCTTTCAAAGCAAATAGGGCTCTTTAAAAAATATTTCTTTCTGTCTTATGGGAATGTGTCCTCTCCCAAATCACCATTTAATTGAACTGACTCATCATATTTGCCATTCAAATATTTTGGGAAACAACCAAAAATATCTCTGGCAATAACATTTCTTTTCAGAGATGTCTTATTCTACTGTTCTTTCAAGCATTTTGTCTCTCTTGTGCTTTGTTCTTTCTTTTTTTTTTAAAGCTGTCTCTAGTAAATAATGAAATGTTTTTAACTAGTTAACTGTTCTTTAGAACTTTTAATAAATGTCTTCATTGGACCATGGATTCGCAGGTTTTCTCTTGACCTTTACAGTTTATAGGTGCTCTCCTGACCTTTATAATGGTCCCTAACTTGTTATTTATACATAAAGTACCTGTGTGGAGAAATTAAAGATAGATCATAAGTGGAAGAATTTATAAAATCAGAAGTATTTGTGAAAGGATTTCAGGGATTGTGAATTGTAAAGGAAGCATGGTAGATGGTCAAATAGACAAAGAACTTATGCTTGTTAAGGACAAAAGATCACAAGGGTGACTCTTTTTTTTCTCTTTTAAATCATGTAAAATTTAAACATATATAAGGTGGAGAGAAAAATATACTCAACCCTTGAAACAATCAAAACCTAGGCAACCTCTTTTTATTAATATCACCACCACTTCCACCTCTCACTGCATCAATTTTGAGTTAATTTTTGTATAAGGGTTGAAGTTTATGTAGAGGTCCAGCTCATGAGTGTGTGCATGCACGTGTGTTCAGTTTTGCATGCATAATTTTTCAACACCATTTTTTGAAACAATGTATTTTTCAGTTGAGTGGTTTTAAGCGTTGCCAAAAATCAGTTGGTTGTATTTGTGTAGGATAACTTTTGAACCGTCTTAAATTCCATCAGTCTCGTGTCTATCCCTTCACCACCACTATATTGTCTTCCTTACTCTAGATAATAATGTATGTAATCTGTATACATTATATTACATACATATAATGTATACATATTCTATGTATATATGCATATATGATAGATATATAGATATTATACCCTGTTATTAACCTCAATGGGAATTATCAAATTCAATGGAAACCTGCAACAAGCAAACTGAAGCAGAGCTACTTACAGCCCCAACCATTCAGGAATGAAGTTTTGGATCACCCCACCAAAGAAATAATCATGACCACCTGAGGTGCTTTCTGAGAGCAAAAGGAATATGGATTGGATGTTGAAAGAAGATAGTTATAAATAGTAGCAATGACTTATGATTATTTGCAGAAATAAGGACTATAATTATTATAAGTCTCTCTTCCTCATTTTGTTATGAATATATCAAAATACCAAGAACCACAGTGAACATCACCCTAGGACTTTGCATCTTCTCTTCTCTGGCAAAAGAGTAAGCACGTTTGGGGTTGCAGGTAGAATACTTGTATCAGATTAGGTAGCATTACATCTTCAATTGCCTTTATTTGGAGATTAAGTGTGACTTAAGGAAATTTGCATGGCTGCCAAGTTGACCAGGGATGGACCGTGAGTTCTTTATATCAACATGTCTAGGCTATAGTGCCTAGGTATTCAATCAAACAATAATCTAGGCATTGTTGTGAAGATATTTTGTTGATGTGGTTAACATCTAAAATAAACTGATTTGGGCACCTGGCTGGCTCTGTAGGTTAAGCGTCTGCCTTAGGCTCAGGTCATGATCCTGGAGTCCCAGGATGGAGTCCCACATTGGGCTCCCCACTCAGTGGGGAGTCTGTTTCTCCCTCACCCTCCCCCCTCTCATGCTTTCTCTCCCTCAAATAAATAAATAAAATCTTTAAAAAACACAGATTTTAAGAAGATCATGCTTGATAATGTGGGCCTCATCCAATCAGTTGGAAGGCCTTCAAAGCGGGACTGAGGTTTCCCCGAGAAAGAAGACATTCTTCCTCAAGACACCTTCCTTCTGAGATTTTTAAGAGGCTAGTTTGTCCTATACATTTTAGACTTTCCAGCCCCAACAATCTCATAGCAATTTCCTGAAATAAGTCTGTGTGTGTGTGTCTGTGTGTGTGTGTGTCTGTGTGTGTATCCATGGGTCTGTGAGTGACACTGCTGGTCTCTGCCACTGGCGTTTAGACATGAAGCTGTGGCTCTAATCAGGTCAGGCTTGGTGAGTGGAAATCCATGTTGCTGAACATACATAGAACCCTGTCTCTCCCCGAAGTCCACTCTGTTCATGAACCCATTGGGCAATGACAGGTATAGTTGGCAAAGAGCCTGGATAGTAACCACAGAAAGGGGTACCTTGTCCTCTAGATTATTAAAATTCTCCTCTGTCTGAAGTCATTCATTGGTAAACATTCAATGTAACACTCAGATCTTCACTTTTTTTTTTTTGCATGTTCAGAGAAGTCTATTCACATACATCATCTTCAGCTCTCCTTGTCATCAATTTTCAGTTATAGTTCTTCCAAGTCCTTGACCATTGAGTCAAACCATTACCTTCAGTCCAAGAATCAATATACAATCTCATGTCCAGCCATTTTTCTTTTTTTAAGACTCAGTCTGTTAGATTTCCAAATGACTTTCCATATGAATGATGGGATCAACTTGTCATTTCTGCAAAAACGCCATCTGAGATTTGGATTGAGATTGTATAGAAGCAGAAGGTCATGTGGGGATAATTACCATCATAATGATATTAAATATTCCAATCTTTAAAATTTTTTAATTTTTTAATTTCTTTTAGCAGTATTTTATAGTTGTCAGTATGTAAGTATTGTACTTTTCTTTTAAAATGTATTCCTAAGGGACACCTGGGTGGCTCAGTTGGTTAGGCGTCTGCCTTCAGCTCAGGTCATGATCCTAGGGTCCTGGGATTGAGTCCAGCATTGGGCTCCTTGCTCAGCAAGGAGCCTGCTTCTCCCTGTGCCTGCTGCTACCCCTGCTTGTGCTCTCTCTCTCTCTCTCTGGCAAATAAATAGATAAAATCTTTTTTAAAAAGTTTAAAATGTATTCCTAAGCACTTTATTCATTTATGCAATTATAAAAAGAATCGCATATTTAATTTCATTTTCTATTGTTCATCAATAATTGCATTAATATAATTGATTTTAATGTATGTACTGAGATATCATTTTCATATAAAAAATCGTACATTAAAAATAAACAGTTCAATTCAATAAAATATACAGTTCTATAATTTCAGTACATGTCACCGCTTCTCCTCTTGACCTATCCTTACCCCCACCCCTGGTCAAGCACTAATCTACTTTTTCTCTATAGAATTGCCTATTTTAGACTTCACTGCCCCAACAGCCCTAGACTTTTTACCTCTGAATTCTCAATGACAGAGAAATAAACTTCTCTTTAATGTAAGACACTATGCATTTGCATCTTTATTAGAACATCTTAGTTTATATTATTAGTCATATGTAATTATAAATTTCTGATCTAACAAACTTATATTTCTCAATGATCATAAAATGTAAGAGAGTAAAGAATTTAGAGAAGGAGTGGCATGGCCAAGTGTGGTTTTGGTTATTGTACCAAATTCCTTGAGTGGCAGGCAGAATGGTTTAGTTCAATTAGGAAGTGACACAGAAAAAGAGCTGATCCCAAGGGAAAAGAACATTTCCTTCTTAAAGAGCACTAGGTGTTAGAGAGTAGAACATATTTTAGAAAGTGGTTAACTTCTGTTTCAAGTAAAAGTAAATTACCTGTCAAAAATACAGTTCTCATGCTCTCTCATTCAATCAATAAAGGTAAGCATTATATTTAACCTCAATCTAAACAGGTAAGAATGAATTCTTATCTAATACCAAATTTAGTTTAATAACAACCATATATTTTTTTTGGCATCAGGAAAGAACACTTATTTACAGAAAATTTAAAAAAGATCTTTTGTCGTCATTGTTACTCTGGTTTAACTTCAAGACACTGATTCAGAAAGCCTTATAATTTTTCTGACTCCCATTATTATAATATAAAAGAAAATGCAAAGTATTTTGTGATGTAATGGACCAATATATCAGAGATTACTGACATCTGCATTATCATCAAGATAATCATCCCTGTCACCATCTTCGATGCTAACGTGTACAACTACCATGTGTTAAGCATGTATTTAAGTAGTTTGCATGCATTAAATCTGGAGGTTGTGTCTCCTGAAAATTTAATTATATATAACTAAAGAATAAGATAGTGAATAGACCTCATTGAAACGGGTTTGCATCCTACTAATACCAAAGGTATTCTTTCCTTATTAAAAGTTAGGTTCCATGATAAATGAATCTGAAGATGCTAAAAGATATCACATGTTTTCATTTTTATCTTTAGAGACGTCTAAAGGAAAGGCCTTCTAAATTGCAATCACCAAATTCTGATTTTTTATTTCTTATCTTCAATTTGATTTTATAAACTTGCTCTGAATATAAGGATTTTATATATCAAGATGATAGTTGTCATTCATATCTCCATCTCCACATTAAAAAAATCATTATTTCAGTAGAAAGATCAGAGAAACAAACAGAAAATATTTGAATAAAAATGGAATTCAGTACAGTCACCTGCATGATATAGTGTTTTTCTTTCTGAGTTGTAGAAATAGAGCATCTAAAGCTTCCCAGAAGTCAGAAAAACAGGGACAATGCTGCAAGTTTTGAGGAAGCTTTTTTGGTGAGGTTATGTTTAGAAGGTAAGCTCATGATTCGGTTAGCATTTGAATATTTGTTTTTAATCATTATTAAATATTAATTATTGAGTATTAAATCCTTTCTAACTTTATAATTGGTTTACAGTGAAAATTTATTGAATGTTCCATTTTACAAATAAAAAGTTGAGGTCAGTAAATGTAGAACATTATATTACTTTTTAAAAATATTTTATTTATATAATTTTAGGGAGAGAGCATGGGGGGAAAAACAAAGGAGGAGGGAGAGGGAGAGACTCTCCAGCAGATTCTGTGCTGAGCACAGAGCCCGGGGACTTGATACCACAACCCCGAGATCATGACCTGAGCCAAAATCAAGAGTTGGACAATTAAATGAGGGAGACACTCAAGAGCCCCTAGAACATTATATTCTTGATTGCAAGTTTTGATATTGCTTTTCCTTGCTCATTGTTTATTGGCATCTTAGTTTCAGTTTGCTTTTCAAATGCAGTACTCCATGTGAACATCAAGGAAAAAGGTAGAAAAGACCAAAAAATGAGAGAGGAGCTTACAAGAAGAGCAGATCTAATAAAAAGAATGCCAGTTTACTCATCAGATGTGGGTGCATGAGGCATGCTAGTCTAGAAAGAGGCAGTGATTCATTCAACAAACAATTTGAATAATTGTCCAAATATTGGACTCTATGTTGAATTAAATAAGTGAATAAAACATGGTTAAAGGTGTGTAGGATGGTGTAGTGAAAAACAGCCTTGGTTGCGTAGTCTTGTACACCACCTATCAGCTACTAATTTCTACCCATCTTAGAGACCCAGTTACAGCATTTTCACATCCCCTGTAATCAAATTTCTTTTGGAAGAATTTTATAATAATGGGCAAGGTTTAAATACCTTTATTTAATGTGTAGTTTGGAACATTATAGACTAAAAGAAATTGTCGTTTAATTTTCCTTTTCTCAGCCACAGAAAATCCTCAGGATGTTCAAGTTTTTCATAGACTGTTGTTCCTGCCCCATTTCTGTCTACTTCTCTGTAGCTGAAATTTTGACCATTGTCCATATTTAACACCCTTAGAATATGATTATATATCTTTTCTTTGCAGTGAGTTAGTCTCTATGGGCTTTCAAATTAGTTAACTCATAATATGGAAGTTACCTAAGACATACTGAAAACAATGAAGCAATTTGCTACCTCTGCAACAGTGAAGTAAAAGAGTATAATTCACACACACACACATACACACACACACATCACAGAAGACATGCTTGATCTACACCAGGAGGGAAAGAGGCAGGGCAAGTGCATTTTGCTTACACTATGCTTACACTAAGGTGTGAGCATGTAAGACTATTCCAAAGAAACAACCAATTTGGCTCATTTGTAATTTATTCAAGAAGTTAGTAAATCACATTTCGTGGAACAAATATACTATGCATAGAAAGGTGTAGAGAATATCAAAAGGTGTTTATAATCTAGTTATAGCAATGAGAAAAGTACATAATAAAGATGGGCAATTCACCCTGATACACTCATGTGCATGAACATAGACACATATGTGTGCAAGGAAAAGACTGAAAGGATTAAGTGGGGTGAGCAGAATAATAGCAATTATTGAGGATCTGGGTAATTTAGGAAAATCTCAGAGATGAGTTTTGGTTGATATTTCTTATATATGGTATTATAAATATATAATATATGTATGAAATATACATATACAATGCATATGTATACATATATGTATATAACACACACACACACAATATATATATATATATATATATATATATAGTAATTGAGATTGCTTTCTTAAATATAATGCTAGATGGACCTGCCTCTTAACCTCTTGAGTATTTTAAGACATAGACCATCTTAGACTTCCTTTTCTCCCCTTTGCAGAACCGGAAAAAAAAAAATGCTGATTTCATGGATCTTACACTGGAATACATAGTTTTAAAGATTAAATAACACCCCATAACATTTAGTGTTTAGCTCATCAATTTTGTTTTATAGTAAGATAGCCTAAGTATGCAGAATGTCAAAGCTTAAAGAGACTGAGAAATACCACAAAAACACATTACTTTAAAAAGTGAACCATATTCATGCCTAAAGCCAATTTAGGGGGCTTACAAAATATTTCCTTGTGCAACGAAATTAATTTTGAATTGATAATAATAGAAAACAGACCTGAGAGGTGAGGAGAAAACATGGCAGGTGAAAGAATGGAATCCTTGTCAAATTGAACATAAATACAGATTTTGCAGCTTTGAGGGCTCAAATGGATAGCAAAATGACAATCTTATCTTCAGAAGCAAAGAAACATGATAACGCATAGCAGGAAAAAAGGCTATGGGGATTTTTTTCCTAAATACATTTAATAATAATGAAAAATACACTTCACCACACTTTTAGAGCACTGGCACTTATAGATTTGTTTTAATAGGGAATGGAAAAAAATTGGCAGGCATGCCACCCTGTTTATGTGTAAGAAAACAAGAACCAAAGAAATCAGAGTAACTTGGACTTCTGATTCAATCGTTCCCACAGATGACACGTGAAGAGATGAGAGCAGAAGGCAATATTTCCACAAGAATACAATTCGTACTCTTGGGGTTTTCTGACCTTCCAAGCCTCCAAGGGTTACTATTTGGGGTATTCTCCACCATTTACATTATTATCTTGATTGGAAATAGCCTCATAATAATAATAACCAGGCTTGACGCTGCACTACAGACACCCATGTATTTTTTCCTGGCGAATTTTTCCTCATTGGAAATCTGTTACGTGTCTGTCACCCTCCCCAGGATTCTGGTGAACCTTTGGACCCAGGATAGAAGCATTTCGATGCTGGGCTGTGCCACTCAAATGTGCTTCTTCCTCATGCTCGGAGCCACGGAATGTTTCCTCCTGGCAGTGATGGCCTATGACCGCTATGCGGCCATTTGTAACCCTCTGCACTACCCTCTCATCATGAACCACAAGACGTGCATCCAGTTGGCTGTTGGCGCCTGGCTCAGTGGAATTCCAGTCCAGATAGGACAAACATGTCAGATTTTCTCTCTACATTTCTGTAATTCTAACCAAATTAACCACTTCTTCTGCGACATACCTCCCATCCTCAAGCTAGCCTGTGGGGACACTTTTGTGCACGAGATAGCAGTGTACGTAGTAGCTATGCTGTTTGTTGCAGTTCCTTTTATGTTGATACTTGCCTCTTACAGCAAAATCATTTCCACCATTCTGAGGTTGCCAACAGCCAGGGGACGGGCCAAAGCTTTCTCCACCTGTTCTTCTCACCTGCTGGTTGTGCTTTTATTCTTTGGATCGGCTACCATCACCTACTTAAGGCCCAAATCCAATCATTCTGCAGGAACTGACAAACTGCTCTCTCTTTTCTACACCATAGTGACTCCGATGTTTAACCCCATGATATACAGTCTTAGGAACAAGGATGTGATTGCAGCACTGAAAAGACTATTACTTAAAAAGATAGTGTGATGAGTTTAGTTGTAAATGCTTTAGCTGCTTGCCACACATTCATCAGAGAAACATTTCAATTCTCTGCATTCCCCTTTAAGGAGTTAACTGCTTCTAGCTTTGATGTACTTCTAGATACTTCTAAATACCAACCTACAATTTATTGTGCTTGGATACATACCAGGCAAATTAGTCTGTCTTCAGTGCTCCAAGCCCAAAGAATAATCCCACCTCATGAATAAATAGTAATGCCCACCACCCATTTCATATGAAATTAGAATATAAATAAAGTTCGTATAAAATAGAACTCAGTCTGTTAAGATTTTTGGCTTGATTATACTAAAAATATAATAGTTTACCTAAATAATCTCCCAAATCTTCACACTGGTATTTGTTAACATTCTTTGATTCTATAGCCAGAGACTGGAAATAGCAGCTAAATAACAAATGTTTTGTTGAATGACTGATTAAATCATTTAATCGGTAAATGAATATTGCTGTGACACGTCTCTGATTCCTGGCAAAATCAAGAGATTTCAGAGCATCAATAAACATTGAAAGTGCATTTATTTTACCTACTATGCAGCCATATGGAATTACTTCAATCATAATACCAAAAGAAAAGTCTTATGTTCACTTAGCTTTTTTCCTAATAACTTCCTTCTATGTTAGAACTTAACAATTCCTAACTTAACAATTTTGGCCCCAAAGTAATTTGCTTTGAATTATTTCACCTCTTCATTAATGGCACTCTAAACAGCTTTTCCTATACCAATTCGTATTTTGAAAATAAAATGTACATGAGTTCAAAAGTGAAGGAACATGCTAGAAGTTGCATTTGTGTTAGTGTGCCTAAACTTTCATGCCTTTAACCCCTTCTAAAGTGTCTGAAAGTATTAAATCTTTGAACTGGTTTTATCAAGGAAAGAGAGCACCTGTCAACAGAACCACTAATACTTATCCTCCCAGTTCCAGATTCTCAAGTCAGTCACTGGCATGAAGAGATTTTTTACTGCATGTGTCCCTGAGAACTTCTGTTAGCTGTTCTTTGACAATTATGCTTTTTGTAGTTTTTACTATAATTGTACATATGCCTGTAAGACACTATTAGCTCCTGTTCTTTAGATGGTTATATTTTACTTCATCAAACCATTTACACCCACTACCATCTAATATAATGTATCACATTTATTTATTTCTGTATTGTATCCATGGAAGTATATATTTAATTCTCATTTAATGTTTTGTATAAGAATTTTATGTATGTCCATGATAAAGACCATGATGGCGATGATGATGATGGTGGTGATGATAGTGATGATAAAGTTGATGATTATGATAAAGATAGTAGTGGGGGTGTTTTTGTTTCTGAAATTTAGTAAAGCAGAAATCACGATGTCACAGCAACAGTGCTATCCCAGGAGTTCAGATAGCTCAATTTAGATCTCTTTATCAACATCCTGAACAATTCATTCAGCTACTTTTTTATTATTAGTATTACATTCTGTTAAAGAACAGAAACTCAACTGAGTAAATCTTAAAAGATGTTGTTGCCTTTTTTCAGCAACTCATGAATCTGGCAGCATCCAATCCAAAAGGTAGAAAGGAGCTCTCAAGAGCTACACAAGGTGAGGCATTTTACAGGCAGAAAGGAGCAGGAACAACGAAGTTATACCAGGCAAAAATGGAATTGGTTATTGCAAGGTTGCTTTCCTCATAGGGCATGGCAGGAAGGTACCAGACAGGTAAACTAGCTAATGCTCACCAGGTAATTCTTGATTGAGTGGTTTCAGATTCAATTTTGGGAAGAGCCAAAACTGGAGCTAAGTTTTAGTTTGGTGATGTGAGGCTTAGAAAAAGTGACTCCATTTTGAGCTTATTGTCTTGTCTTTAATAATTCATAATTAATAAAATTGTCAAAACACACTATCTTCTATGAACTCCCAGGGTTATTATAATGGCCAATATCCACCTGGCATGGAGAAGCATTTGGAAAAAGTTTAAAGCACCAAAAATGAAAGTGTTGTCTGTATTTCGGTATAATTCCTAGTGAAATCTTTAGTTGTGTTTTATTTTATACTCAAATTCATAGAGATAGTCAATAGAGTGCTATTTTTGATGAAAAGAGACATTCCACAATCTGAATTACCTAGGGAAGATAATCTACTTATTTACACATTGGAATTATTTTCCTTTTACTTTATTTGTTTAGTTTAAAAAAATATACCACTCAACTCTTTGCTCATCTAAGCAAGGATTATGGAACAAGTTTAAATATTCCATAGTATTCAAATAAAATATTAATGGACATTTATAACATTACGAATTCAGTGTCAATTAACAACTGTAAGATTATGACTTCCTTTATACTTTTAAAAAATTCCTTGAGACCTATGTATTTTTTCTTTTTATATCTCTGTCCCTCGTCTTTCCAGTCTGTTAATTCACAATGAGGGAGCCTATAGAAATTACTCCCTGAATTTGTTTAATTATATATGCTATCTATTATCATATATAATTGAGGCTGATTAAAAAGAAACTCTGAGGGGCGCTTGGGTGGCTCAGTCAGTTAAGTGTCTGCTTTTGGCTTAGGTCATGGTCTCAAGGTCCTGGGATCAAGCCCTGGATTAGGCTCCCTGTTCAACAGGGAGTCTGCTTCTCCCTCTCTCTCTGGCCCTCCCCCCATTCATGTGTTCTCTCTCTCCCCCTCAAATAAATAAATTAAATTAAAAAAATAAAAAGAAACTATGACATAGTTTATAAAAACGATCATCTGAACCTACATATAATTATTTGACTAACCTATGATTGCTAGTAAGGGCAGCATACATTTTTCAAGTACAGACCAAGAACTTATTCTAATGTATCTTTCTTTTTTTTCTGATTTTTATATACACCAGTCTTCTAGATAGTACCATTTACTGACTTCTGGCCACCCAATATATAGGGGTAATACATGACTTGGTGTGCCATTTGCTGAAGATTTATATTTTCTGTCATGTCAAAATAGCTGGGTCAATATATACATCATCAACAATATATATTTAATGAGGAAGGAAACATGTACATTCTTGTATAAATTCATCTTGGATGAGTGTTGTTGTATGTAAAAGATTGCCTCTTCCCAAGGGATTGCATACATTATTATCTCAATAAAGTAACAACTTGGGCATAATGTTCCTCTGAAGAAAATACTTGTTTAAAAAAAAAAAATACCAAAAACACAATTACCTATAAGAATGTAGTAGTAATTATATTTTACAAAAGCTGTTTTAAAAAAGCTTATTTTATCAAAGAATTGTATGACATATGAAAAATATGTGTCTTTAGAGGGTATATAAAAGATTTTTAACCTATTGACTTTAAGTCACAAAGAAGTATGTGGCCTATTTTTCTCTGGTGACCTTTAGAAGCTAAGCATGACATTTGGCTGATAGCATTCCTGGGAAACATTCCCAGGCGTTTAGATAACTCAATTTAATCTCTTTTAAATTGATAAGGCAACAGGGTCTTCAGTCCTGCAACCTCAGGGAACTGAACTCTGTCAATAATCTAATTGAGCAAAGAAATGGAATCCCCCCTAGAGCTTCCAGAAAGAAGTGCAGCCCTTCCCACATCTCGATTTTTGCTCATTGAGATTCATGTTGGACTTATGACGTACAGTGCTGTCAGATAATAAATGTGTGTTATTATAAGTCGATCTATTTGTGGTAATTTATGACAACAGCAATAGGAAACTAATCCACAGAGTCATGCGAACTGATGTGGGGGATGTTGTAGACTGGTTCAGAACATATCGATCTAAATCTCCTATCTCATAATCAATTTAACTATAGAGTTTGAGAATTTGAAATACTCCACTTCCCAGCCCCTCGTCCAGCTAACTATGAGCAGATGACCCAGTGGTGGCTGATGGGATGAATGTAGGAATCAGCAAGTGCTCTCCTGCTTCCATTTTCTTTCATTCCTGGAAGGTTGCAGAGGTCATATCTTAGAGTGGGAAATCAGGAAGATGAAAGCAATGTAGCCCTCTGATGTCATTTTAAAAGGCCTGGACTACTTATTTACCTCATTCCCCAGAAATTGTGTTGTGTGAAGCAAATAAATATGTCTCCTTGTGTATGGCTGTACGCAATTCTAAAGGAGAAAATACCTACAGTATTAATGTTTTACAATATTTGGTGGGGGATAGGACCTCTTTAGTTTATTTTCAGCTGGTGTGGAAGTCCATTTGTGGTAGGAAATGTTTCCCAGGAATGCAGGTTTGGGTGCTTTTAATGAATGTGGTAGGATTGAACACTTCAGGTGTTAAAGGTACGATTTTCTTCACTTTGCATGTTCCCTTCACACCTTCATTGCTGTGTGAACTTCTGAGGTTATAGATAGTTGTGGATACAAATGCATTTTATTAGTACTTGGCAAGAATTTAATACACTCCAAGTAGCAATGGGGGAGTAGCAAGAAAGCCTAAGAATCATCCATGGGTATGTCAAAGAAAAGAGTTTTAGGTTTCTCTAGGTACTGTTCTTATAATTATAGCATACGCCAGACACTTGATACTTTGCAAGGAGTTTCTTTACAAATTTCTTATATTTAAAAAAAACATTTACTTCGTCATTAGCTTTGCTGCCACTCCTGTATGATTTGGGCATTGAAAAGCATTGTTAAATCTGCAACTTTGCAGATATTCTTTATAACTTGGCTTACAAAGAATATGACTTCACCATTATTTGTAATAGTATCCTAAAGCAGGGAAAACTATTTCAAGAGCTTATGATTAGCAGTACCTCTATCAGTACTGATTTATGGTTATGTTTCAATCTAACTTTCTTTTGAATATTCATATGACCATGAGGATAAGTTCCTATAACTAATATTTCATCATTAAGATAAATACTTACAAATGGTCTCACAAAGAAATACGATTTATCCTCTTGTCTTGACATGCTTCAGTCTTGTATTTGAAATATAGGGCCGTGTTAACAGTAGTGTGCAAATATTTTAGTAATATTTGTGAATAAAAACCACATTTATTCTATTCTATCATTCACTATTATCTGTGTCCCCTTCTACAGGCTCTATTGACTGTCGTTTTTTCGTGTGTAACACAAATTTTTATTTGTCTATGCTAAAAATTCAGGAGTGGGACTTTCAGGTAAATGTATATGGTAAATGTATAATCAACTTCACAATAAACAGCCAACTCACTTTCCAGAGTGGATGTCCATTGGTATTCTTATCAGAAATGCATGAGTGCTCTAGTTGCTGAGTCCTTGCTATCATTAGTATTGTCATGAATTGTTTTATTTTTGTTGTTGTTGTTATTGTGGGGTTTTTTTTGTCATTCAAATAGGTGTTCAGTGATAACTCATTTTCTTTGGTTTTTTCCTTCCCTAATCAAAACTGATGTGAGCATCTCTTCATGGCCTTATCTGCAATCTCTGTATCTTCTTCGAGGAAATGTCTGTTCAAGTTGTTTGTCAATTTTTAAATTAGGTTGTTTCTTTTTATCGAGTTTTGAGAGTTTATGTATATTCTAAACACAAGTACTTTGTTAACTAGGTGTTGTACAAATATTTTACCCTAGACTCTGCTTTGTCTTTTCATCTTTTCATGGTATCTTTTACTTAGCAAAAATATTTACTTTAATGAAATTCAACTTCTTTTTTTTTTCTTCCTTCATGATTCATGACTCTTTGCCTAACCCAGGGTCTCAGAGTTTCTCCTATGTTTATTCCAAAGTATTCACAGTTCTGATTTTATATTTACATCTATGATCCATTTTATTGATGTTTCAAAGAAACCAAGCTTTTTATTTCATTACTTTTCTCTGCTTGTTTGTGTTTTCCATGTCATTGATTTCTGCTCTAATCTTAATTATTTCCTTTGGTCTGTTTGCTTTGTATTTATTTTTCTCTTGTTTATCTAATTTCTCAATGTGGAAGCTTAGATTATTGGGATTTCTTTTTTTTTCTTTTCAGATGTAAGATTTATTTAATTATTTTGCTGTAACAGATAAGTTTTTATTTGTTTATATTTCTCTTGCTTCTTTAAAAGAATATAATGGTAGGATTTATATGGCAGCTCTCTGGCATTACCAGGGAATGGGACTGCAGGAATAAGAAAGGGGAGATGTCCCCATCCCCTACCAATATTTTAAATTGAGATAACTGTACAATCAGGTGCATTTATAAGAAATAATACAAAGAGCTCCCTTTTATAATTTGCCCAGTTTCTCCTAATAGTAACACTTTGCAAAATTATAATTTAATATCACAACCAGGATACTGACGTTAATACAATCGCTGGTCTTATTCCAAATTCCCCAGTTTTACCTGTACTCAATTGTGTCTGCATGCACACACACATGCATGCATACATATGTGTTTCAAGTTTCCCTCATATAATTTCCTTCATTCAGAAAGACTGTCTTAGTATTATCTTCTAGAGTAGGTGCACTGGTGATAGATTCTAAGACTATGCCTCATCTAAGATCAGTGGGGATGTTTGCAGCATGGAAATGATCAGATGCTACAAATCAGGGTTTCCTTTTACTTTTCTTTCTTCCTTTCTATGTATGTCTCTGTATCTATCTATGTATCTATCTATGTATCATCTATCTATCTATCTATCTATCTATCTATCTATCTATCTATCATCTCTCTCTCTCTCTCATCTATCATCTACGTATCATTATTTATCCTACTAATTCTGCTCTGATGGATACCCCTGACTAATATACCTCCAAAAGTTTCCATCTCCAAATACCATCACATTGGTGACGGCTTCAACGTATACACTTTTAGGGGGGCAGGATTTTCGTCATAGCACCCATGCAGTTAAAATAGCCCAGTGTAAAATAAAACAAGGTCCTCAAGGATTTAAACCCATTATACAGGACGTATTTAGAGAAGGGGTGATTGTCTCCACTACTTCTCCATCTTGAAGCCCAATTTGGCCTATTTTTCAACTTGGAAATAATGGATATCATGATATTACCACAACTTTAATCTCATGGTCCCACTCATTAAGGCCCCCATATGAAATATTACTGAAATTACTGACTCTGTCAATCAACAAGTTTTAAATATTTTGTAGCCATAGATTTGGCCAATATGTTCTGTTCAGTGTCTATGACAACAGTCTCTCAGAGCAGTTTGCCTTCAACTCTAAAGGGATATAATTCACCTTTACTTAGCCATCCAATAGTTCTGCCATCCCACACAAATTTTTCAGGCAAGATTTTAACTGCATTCAGCTCTCCGCAAACATAGGGATGTTATTGTGTATAAAGTATCCTCCTCCAAAGAGATTCATTTGGCAGACTCATTTCGGACATACAAACATTTACTAGGGAGCTCATAAAAAGGGGGTGGACCATTAACCCTCACAGTTAAAGACCCACCCCTGAAGCTCATTTGGTAAACCAGAGGTGGCTTTATCCCTACCACTATAAAGAAACAGCTGTTGATCATCTTAGCACCTACAATATTAAAACAAAGCTAACATCTTACAGACTTTTTGGAATTTGGGAAGAAACATATCTTTGATTTTACTTAAGTCTATTTATGCTTTGACTCACAAAATTTCCCAACGTTAATAGGGCTTCTTAAAAAGAGTTTCTAGAATCCGCCCCAATGACAATGCACCTGGCTGTCCTGTTAGATCCTCCCAGAGGGCCCTTCATTCTAGAGGCTTTAGCAACCTCCTCATTCAACCTAGAATCTCTGGATCACCAGTAAGTGGTCATAAGTTTCCGCAGGACTTCTGTTACAAGAAACTGCCCTCCTCAGCCCCATGTTACATACCATTAAAGTGGTGATTGTAGGTGCACACTGGGCTCTTCTCAAAACAGGGGCTCTCACAGGCCCTAATCCCGTGGCCCACTGTGTCTTGTGTCATGGAAACAGCACCCCCACAAGATCAGGGCAGTTACTGGGGACTCCCTGCTACAGGGTAAAGCTAAACCTGGGCCCACAGGTAAACCCACTTTCAGTAACGTGTGGTCTCCCCTGACCTCAGTCTCTTGCCAGAGACCATGGTGCTGAGTGAGTTACTTCTCTCCTGGACACTTTGGATAATCATGGAGCAGTTAGAGTCAAGTGAATGTATAGGAAAGGGAGTTTTTACACTTTACGGACAACATCCCTACCATTCCATTGCACATGATAGAACTCTCCAGAGCAGTTGCATTCTGCCCCTTATCAGGACATCCCTGATCACAGAGGAGATCCCAGGATGGGCACAATTGCTCAGACTTCAAGCAGTCATCTTGGTACTCTGGTCAATAATCAGCTCCATCTTTACCTTTTTATAGACTCTTGGACCATTGCCAATAATTTGACTGTCTGGTCACCATAATGGCAGCAAAAATAATTCCTTGTATAGAGTTGTCACAGCCTCTGGCAAATAGCCAGCAAGGACATGAGACCCTTATTCTTACAGTGGCAAATAAATTAACTTTGCCAACAGCTTGAATGATCATGAACATAAATCCTTCCCCAGGCAAGCATTCAGATGATGCCCTAGCCCCAGCCAAGGTTGATCACAGCTTGCTGAAAGACCCGGCTCAATCCTGTTCACACTCCTGCCCTACAGGGACTACCTGATGATAAATAGGTGCTGATTTAACCTTCTAAGTTTTTGGCAATTCATTATGCAGCAATAGATCATTAATGTAGATGTCCCTTATCAGCTTGAGAAAGATCCCTTTTTCTAATTCATTAAGATATTTACTTGGACTGTGTATTGAATGTGTCACATTGTTGGGTTTTCTTTCTGCATTTATTGAGATAATCTTATGGCTTTTCTCTTTTATTTTGTTAATATGGTTAAATAAATTGATTTTTAAATGCCCACCAACACTGAATTTCTGAAATAAATCCTTCTTGGTTATGTTACATTATCTGTTTTAAGTAAATTGGATTTGATTTACTAATATTTTGTTAAGGACTTTTTGTATCTATTTTCATAAGTCAGATGATAATATTATCATCCTTTAAAAAAATTCTTCTCGGGTTTTGGTTTTAAAGTTATTTTGGTTTCATACAAAAAGTATTACACTATGCTATATTTGTCTATTCTCTGAACAATTTTGCATAATTTGAAATTGTTTCTTACTAAAATATTTAGAATTCACCAGATAAGCCCTTTGGGCTGGTACCATTTTTGTAAGAAAGTTTTGAGTGTCACTTTTTTCTGAATGCAGAATGATAGTTTGACTTTCTAAACTTCGTCTAATGTGGTCCTTATAGTGTCGTTTGAAAGCCTTTATTTCTGATGAGAAATCAACACTCATTCTTATGTTTGCTTCATTTGATGGTTGTTTGGGCTACGTTGTATATTTTATAGTTATTTTTGTTGTTGTTTTGCTTCGTTTTCTTTTATTTAACTATTCTATGCCTAGATGTAATTCACTTTGCATTCATTATACGTTCACTGAGATTCTAGATCTGAGTGTTGGTGTAATTTCTCTGCATTTTTATAGAATTATTATTATTATTATTATTTATTTTTTAGGGATCATGTTTTCCTGCCTCTAAATATGTCTCATGATTTTTTAAATTTATTTTACACTGGATATTTTACATAAAAAAAACAGTAGAGACTTAAGTAGACAAGATGTGCCCTTAGAATTAAGATCAATTCGTCTGTATAGCTGCTAGGATAAGGGGCTGAGTCAATCAAATCTATAGTTGAGTTTGGTCTGGAATTTGCTGCAGCTTTAATTAGATTCATTTCCCCATTGGCTCTAAATGCTTCTATTATTTATACATAGTGAAGTGGTGAGGATTTTTCTTTTTTTTAGTGCTCAGTTTGGTAAAAATAGAATTTCTTGTCCATTCTTTGGTGCCTTTGTGTAGATTCAAAATAGCTTTATTCATTATTTTAATTGTTTTCAGTAAGATGGCTGGTCTGCATATCTTAGGCTGTCACAGTCCCAAAACAAGAAATCTCCTTTCTTACAAGATACTTGTTTATTCGTGTAAACTAGCTTTTCCCTTTGCTTTAACAGTTTCTGTAGGACTGATTTATGGTTAAATTACCATTAATCTTTGCTAATTTGATACTTTTTTAGAACATGAGTTCAATTTTAATTCAACTGTATTTTAGTTGGTCTGCCATAAAATTAATTCAACCTATTGGGGTGTTGATACCAAGGGTAAGAAAGTATAGAATCAGGATTTACTGTTTAATGATGCTTTATTGGGGCTGAAAGTCAGAATATCATGTGCGGAGAGAGGAGAGACCTCTTACCCAAGTAACAGAAGTGTTTCTTAAAAGAAAATAATGAAATCTGAAAAACACTCCTACAGGATGAGAAATCAAATGCTGTTCAGTTGAATGAAATAACAATGACACCAAAGGTCTCTAAGAACACTGGAAGATGAGGGGTGTCTTCAGGACTTAAACTTACTACTTAGGCGATTACATGGCTGTCTCTGGTGCCATCCAGTGTGTAGAAGATGTAACAACGCTGTAGATTCTGGGGCAAAAGGAAAAAAAAAAAAAAAAAAAAAGTGTTCGTTCTTTCCCAAGCAGTCCCAATGGGAGAGAGCACTTGCTGGGAAAGTCTGATTTCTTAAGAACTGGTTCAGTGTGGGCATTCTAGGTATTTGGGTGACAGAGCATGTATTTTTCTGGTGACTTTCAATACCACATTGGTTTCAGGTTCTAAGCAAAAAAATCTTAATAAAAGCCCTCTGACTCATCAATTTTCATTCATTCCCCTGTTTCCTAATATTCAATTCACCATTCATTAAGTTAAATTAGTTCAATAAGTTGCTCATTATAGATCTATTTTTCAATTAATTTAATTATTTTCTATAGATTCCAATTCCTCGGTGAATTTCTCTGCTCTTTTGTCATTTTTCCAATTAAATTTTTTAAAACCTACCTTTACAATTATTTTAAAGTTCTTACGTGCCAACTCCAAAATGTGGTTCAATCTTCATTTGCTTCTAGCCTTTTTCCCTTCGTTATTGCTCGTAAGTCTTGCCCACCCTCTGTGTGTTAATATGTTTGCTTATTTCATGCCTTATAGTGACTACAAAGAAAAATGTTCCAGATGATTTCACCTACCATAGACGGTTCAATCATTCCTCTGATGAAGTTAAGGTTGCTAATCTTAATTCAATCAGAAAGCGATCTGAGTTGAATCTTCCTTACAGTTTTGGCGAGATGGAGTGAACCTCCAGTTCACTCCTATTTCTAAGGCATGGCATTCCAGGCTTTCACTTCAGAACTTGGGCTCTCTCGGCTTGACTTGTATCATTAAAAAAAAAAAAAAAAAAAAAAAAAAAAAAAAGCTTGGGCTCTCTTTGTCTCTTCAGCAAGAAGAGAAAGAATTTCCTATGTTTCAGAGGTTTCTGGTTTGTATCTTTAATCTTCCACCCCGACTAACTTTAGAATTTGGTAAATGCCATGAAAGGAAGATCACTCCGTGTGTGAGGCCATTCAAATTTCCAGTTTTGCACTATTCCTGTGTGTGCAATTGCCGAAAGTTTGGCAAGTTGTTTTTGTTTTGGTTTGGTTTGGTTTTTTGGTCCATCTGAAGCCCTGTTCCAGGGACCATACTTGTATTCTCAGACTAGATTCTCAGGGAAATGTGGTTTCTGATTGTGAGGTCAAATGACAAATCCCTTTAAGTTTTTGCACTTTTTTATTCTCAGAACCCAAATTCATAGCATGTCTTTGTATCTTAAGCACTAAGAAATCGGGATAAATTCCACTTTGTTTTTCCAAAAGTTTTAGTGCTTTTTGTCTATTAATGCTAAAGCTGTGAATTTAGGAAATATCTTGAGTAGAAAATCTACCATTCGTTTGAGGTTCCTCACATCTTCATTTTTGATATGCCAGCACTGTGTAACTGCCAAAAGTTCTAGAAAAGCCCATATTCCCAGTCTCTTGCCTGTACTCATACTTGATAAATTCTTAGAGGGACATCTGTAAGTTTCAGCTCACCTCAAAGTAAGTATAACTTTTCTCGAAGGTTCTCTCATCCCTCGGGACCAGAACATATGAGTTTATATATATGATGCAAAAGATGATTCCCTCCTGTACCACAGAAGTAAACAGCTGATGAGACAGAGCTGAGTTTACTGGTCTCCGTAATTAGGGAGAACACACCACACGGAGCTTTCACAGTTTCAGTGGAGAAGGAAGCAAGGAAAGAATTTATTAAGAATTGGAAATTTGGTTTAAGGTAGATCTTTCAAAGCAAGAATTTGATAGGATTGGCTAGAGATCAAGAGACAGTAGTTCAGGTCGGTGGAAACAAAGAAGGATTTTGTGGCAAGAGATCCAAAGAATTTGAGGAGTAAACCGTTGATGTTTTCCGCTGAAGAGTCTATGGGTTGTTGTGGAAATTTTTGTAATGAACAATCAAAATATTTGCCTGGGCAAAAACTCTTAGATCAATTTAGTCATGCTAATAAAAACAGAGAAATCTTAATCTTAGCGTAGATGTTAAGGTCTGGTTTTAGTTCTTCATTTCCAGGTTAAGTGTGATGATAGGCATTATCTATGCTATAAGTTACTTTTAATTTACTTTTTTTCCCCCAAAAAGTTATTAATGGGAGCAAAATTTACTATGAGTGATCACATCCTACCTCAAATGGAAAGCTGTTTTTTAAATTTTTTATGGAAATAAGAGAGATTATTGAGTTGTGTAAATACTATATCTCTTTCTTCTCTCAATAATTCCTACATGGGACGTACCAAAGTCTTGTGTTATTTTCTGATATCAGATAATATAAAATCAGATGTAGCAAATAATATCACCTGCAGTGCCTTCTTTGTAAACTAAAATCTGAAACTAAGAGCCAGTATCATACTTGCTGCAGCTGATCTGATGTTAGAAAGTTATATCTCAACTGTATCTACTTGCCTAACAACTGTGTTTTTCTAGAACCCTTGAATAATGAGTACCACCAGCTTATCACTATAAGAAAGCTTCCTTTCAACCCACCTTGTCTTCTAGCTCTCCTGATTACTATGACAGGGAAATTTAGAATCCTCATAATGAATGGTGCAAAATCCTAGGAAGTAGGCAGCGATACCAAACATTTTGCTACAGAGGACTGCTACTGCTGCATCTTACCACAGTCTTAAAGGCTTGGACCTCTGCCTATGGGTTCAAATAGATCACTCAGGTGGTGTTGGGTTATCACTCTCCTCTTTAAAGAGTAGGAATAGGGAAAGGGAGTGGGTATTTTTTATCTTTTAATGGATGAAATTCTAAATAATTGCACCATAAAATGTAAATTTGTATAGAAAATTGGTTTCATTAAAATCATTAAAGTTTAAAACATTTTTACAATTTTTTCATTACCATCGTTATTGTCACAGTAAATTTTTAAAATTTTTTACAGCAAATTTTTTTTTCAAGATTTTATTTATTTATTTGACAGAGAGAGAGAGTACAAGCAAGGGGAGCAGCAGGTAAACGGAGAAGCAGGGCTTCTGTGGGGGGGACGATCCCAGGACCCTGAGATTATGACCTGAGCTGAAGGCAGACGCTAAACCGACTGAGCTATCTAGGCACCCCTACAGTATCTTTTTTTTTTTATTTTAATTGTTAAATTCTCAGTATAGCCATGTTATGCTAAAATGACTATCGTTTTTGCTTAAATTGTTAACTTAGAGTTCATCAACCCTGCCACTGAACAAAATAATTTCAATAAAATTTGCATATAGATGGGAGGATCACCCCGCAAATAAAGAAGAAAACTAAATTCAGATCTGAGTTCACCATAATGGGGAATTTTTCAACAGTTAGAACATCCACAGTGAATTGAAGTTGTGAAACTCCTCTCCTTAAAAACAATTAAACTGAGGTTACCTGGCCATTTTTCAGTCCTGAATTAGATTTTTACATCGGATGTTAGTTTTAACAGGATTTCCCTAAGACTCTGCAAATATGAGTCATTAATAAACCCGTTTTATGCTGTGAAAAAAATTAGAGCTTATGATATAATTAGTGACACTCTTAGATACTGTGTCAGATACTGTGTATGTAAGACTAATTAGTTGATGAGAGCTTGTACTTAATAACTGGGATGGTTCTGCCATACTTTGATGCTTTCTGGCAAAAGATACCCATCCGTATGTCCTTCCAGCTTCTCAGAAAGCACCTGCTGGAATCAGGTTCTACCGAAACCTTTACTGTGCTCAGCTTTTAAGGACGTGAGAAAAAATTATCAATTTTCAGTACTGATAATAATAACAATTTTTTGAGCTTCCATGGAGTTTTTGGGAAAAAAATTAAATGGTGATAGGTTTTCAAATATTTGAACTATTTCCAAAGAATCTCCACAATAAAGAGGGTCCTTTGGGATTCCAGGTGTCATTACAAAGAACCCCAATATGACTAAGAACAAAAATTGCCTATTCAAATTAATACTACCTGAATTTCTATTATAATTACCAATTTTTTTAGAAAGATATTTCACAATAACAATAACCTGTTAATTATTCTCTAGGTGCCCCTTGGAGATGAGCATGTTTGGAAATCTTCATTTATTAGGTCCCCAATGACACGAGAAAGCATGTATAAGTCTTTGGTTCTGCTGATGAAATGATTCAAGCAGGTAATTGGAAAACAGCTCCTTCCTTGGTAAGTGGCTTCTGTGGTTACTAGATTGGCTTTAATTGTACAAATACAGGATTCTGTGGATCTGAGAGCAAGAACCACGGAATTGTGTCTAAATGGTTCAGAAATCACATTCATCAGTTAGTATTGAACTCACAACATAATCTCTCTTGGGTCATTGTTTCTTACATAACTTCTACAGGGGTCTAAAATACTTTTGATTTATATAAGCTCTTTTTTTTTTTTTTTTGTTACAGATAAGAAAACTGAAGCATGGCGGGCTACCTGACAATTTGAATTAATTTATTTTCTATACTGAGATTGTTTTGTTATAGATTTGGGAAGAATTTGGTGAATTATAGCTTTTTTATTTTTCTTTAAATTTTAGTTAGTTAACACACAGTGCAATATTGATTTCGGGGGTAGAATTTAGTGATTCATCTCTTACATACAACACCCAGTGCTCATCACAAGTGCCCTCCTTAATAGTCATCCCTATTTAACCCATGCCTCCGCCCTCCTTTCCCCTCCCCCAGCAACTCTGTTCTCTTTCCTTAAGAGTCTCTTATGGTTTGCTTCCATCTCTCTTTTTTTTTTCTTTTTCCTTTTTTCCCCCTTCCCATATGTTCATCTGTTTTGTTTCTTAAACTCCACATATAAGTGAAATCATACGGTGTTTGTCTTTCTCTGACTGACTTATTTTCCTTAGCATAATACTCTGTAGCTCTACCCGTGTCTTTGCAAATGGCAGGATTTTATTCTTTTTGATGGCCGAGTAACATACATGTAAGAAGATATATGTCCTCTTTATCCATGCATCAGTTGATGGACATTTGGGCTCTCTCCGTAGTTTGGCTATTGTTGATAATGTTGCTATCAACATCAGGGTGTGTGTGCCCCTTCAAATCTGTATTTTTGTATCCTTTGAGGAAATACCTAGCAATGCAATTGCTGGATTGTAGGGTAGTTCTATTTTTAACTTTTTGAGGAAATTCCATACTCTTTTCCAGTTTGCATTCCCACCCACAACTGAAACATTGTATTTTGATTCAGTCTTTTCATTCATTACTTTTTGAAGCAAGAATCTAAGATTCACTATCTTCTCCTACCTTGTCACTCACACCTCTCTCATTTCTCTAAATGGACAAGATGACCAATCAGAAATTCTCAAGAACACATGCCCTGCTTTTTCCGTAAACATGGAAGCATTTCTTCCTGCTTTAAGCAACAGCCAGTCTCAGGGTGGCACCCCCCCCCCTTAATATTCCAACCACCTTCATGGTCGCTCTCATGAGCGTTGGCTTGGGACACACCTGGACTTGAATTATGCCTATCAATGAGTAGCTTAATGACATGGCGTATTACTTTCAATGTTTGCATCCAAAATACAAAATTAGTAATAAGAATGCAGCTTTGTGTATCACAAGAGCCAATGTATCACGAGGCTTTGGAGTCAGAAGCTTGGGTTTCAGTCATGTTTCTATCGCATCTTACCTCTCAAACTCTCTGTGCCTCAGTTTCTTCATCTGTAAAAGAAAGAGGACTGTGAGGACAACTGCATTGTAATTGTGTGTGTGTGTGTGTGTGTGTGTGTGTGTGTGTGAGTGACAGACAAATTATATATAATGTGTTTAGAATATTGCATTATGTGTAGTAATCATTATGTAAGTGATAGATATTATTAATAAAGTCTTGCCACCTAGCGCTGCTCATAAGCTAAGAGTGGAAGAGAACAGGGGGGTAATTAAAACTAATCTTTACTGTTTACATACCATGTGTCAGTCTCTCTAAAGTGTGACCACATAGAAGGATAGATAGATAGATAGATAGATACATACATACATACATACATACATAGATGATAGATGATAGATAGATAGATAGATAGATAGATAGATAGATAGATAGATGATAGATAGAGATACAGACAGACAGATAAATTTTTGTAACCTATGCAGCAACCGTCTGAGATGCCTGTCGTTTTTAAACTACCGATGAAGATATATCCATTAAATTGCACTGGGTCACACAGCTCACACGTGAGAAAGATGAGATTCTAAACAAATTCTTACTAACTCTAGTGTAAAATCTTATCTTTTCCAAATATCTTGATGACTTTGGAAACAGACAAAAGAATAAATGAATCACTGTCCCACTGTCGTCCTGCATCTCATTCACCCTCTGAGGAAATAACATGACAGGATATTAATCCTCTAGTTCCCTTAGGCTTCTCTGTGCCCATGTCCGAGGGTGTTTGAATGATTAGATGACTTAAACGAATGAAGTTCACACCACTGTCGCTGACAGAATACGTTTTACATAAATGAGAGAACAAACCAAAACAATTTGGTTCCCTTCCTGGCAATATTACCATAGCTCACGGAATACTTTGCTTGTTTGTTTTATGTATTTCCAAGTCCATCTTTTAAAGTTAAGAGAAAAGTTTTTGTACTTCAAGCTCAAGTTCCATTTTTTTCCCTACTGAAAAAATTCTGAGGTCCCTGAAACACGCATTGACAGAATTTTTAGACTCAACACCCTGAATTATACTAGCATAAAAATAAATGGGAGCTAACTATTTTTGTTTGCACAGAACATATAGTCAGTGAGGAGGCCATATACAGTAAGAGTTTTGAATTAGAAGCCAACTTATTACTAACTTTTTGCCCACTTTATTCAGTCAGTCAGCTAATATTCATCAGGCATTCACTAGAAGCCAAGAATTCTAATAAATGCCAAAAATAGAAAAATGATTAATTTAATCATTTGGTTTAGTATCTTTTTTTTAATTAAGATTTACTTATTCATTTGAGAGAAAGAGAGAGACAGAGAGAGTACAGCAGGGGAAGAGGCAGAAGGAGAGGGAGAAGCAGACTCCCTTCTGAGCTGGGAGCCCGACATGGGGCTCGATCCCAGGACATGGAGATCGTGACCTGAGCTGAAGGCAGACACTTGACTATCTGAGCCACCCAGGCACCCTCTTTGGGCTTATTATCTTGATAGGATTTGTGGAGTCACCTAAACTCTTTCCTGTCAAGAATATACTCACAGCTGATGTTTACTGGCATTTTTTTTCATTTCATTAGTATCACATTTACTTCATATTAAAAAAAATAATATAACCAGCACTGCTCTGCCAGGAGTACAGCATACTACTATCTGTTAAATCCTGGAAAGAAAGAGCAAATTGCTCTACTGTTATCCTAAGGCAGACTCTGAAGTTAATTTATGTTTAGTAATAAGTGTATTTTTCCTCTCTTCATATCATCATTAGTCCATCCATTAATCCATTACTTCTTTAATCCCCTGAACCAGCTATTATGCTATATCTGGTTAAGAAAAAGTAAGCAAAATCAGATTCCTACATGCAGAAACCAACTATCCGTCAGAAGACAGAGTCATTCATCAAACAAATAAGATAAAACTAGCGACCATGGGATCTGATAGTTACTAAATTCTGAAATGCATCTCTCAGGGTTTTTATTTGAAAGGGAGTTTGGGCTAGGAGTCCTTGCTTGCTTGTTTGTTCCCTGCAACAATAAAACAACCATGTAATTATATCTGTTTTTCTCTTTCCCTCAATGTACCATTTTAGGATGTTAGAATTCTCATAGAAAGAAAACAGCACGGAATATGGAATTGATGGATGGAAACTACACTTTGGTGACCGAGTTTATTCTTTTAGGGTTTCCGACCCATCCTGAACTGCAGATCGTCCTATTCCTCCTGTTCCTGACATTGTACGGTATGATTTTAACAGGGAACATTGGATTGATGATGTTAATCAGGATTGATGCCCACCTTCAAACCCCTATGTACTTTTTCCTTAGCAACCTCTCCTTTGCAGACCTCTGTTACTCCTCCGTCATTGTTCCCAAAATGCTGTTCAATTTCCTCTCAGAAAACAAATCTATCTCCTATTATGGCTGTGCCCTACAGTTTTATTTTTTCTGTGCTTTTGCCGATACAGAATCCTTTATCTTGGCTGCCATGGCATACGATCGCTATGTCGCCATCTGTAACCCTTTGCTGTATACAGTTGTGATGTCTCGGGGCATCTGTCTATGGTTGATCGTCTTGTCCTACATTGGAGGCAACATGAGTTCCCTGGTTCACACATCCTTCGCCTTTATTCTGAAGTACTGTGATAAAAATGTCATTAATCACTTTTTCTGTGACCTCCCTCCCCTGCTTAAGCTATCCTGCACAGACACATCCGTTAATGAGTGGCTTCTCTCCACATATGGCAGCTCAGTGGAAATTATCTGTTTCATCGTCATCATCATCTCCTACTTTTTCATCCTTCGCTCAGTCCTGAAGATCCACTCTTCCAGTGGGAGGAAGAAAACCTTCTCCACATGTGCCTCTCACCTGACTTCTGTGGCCATCTACCAGGGGACTCTTCTCTTCATTTACTCACGGCCCAGCTATCTGTATTCTCCCAACACCGATAAAGTTATCTCTGTGTTCTACACCATTATCATCCCAGTGCTGAATCCATTGATTTATAGTTTGAGAAATAAAGATGTAAAAGATGCTGCTAAGAGAGCTATAAGGTTAAAGGTGGATTCTTCATGAACTACAGTGTTCTGAGATTCATCTAAATCCCCAGGGACGAGCTCTAATTGGGAACGTGCAGCATGCCTACCAGCAGACACGCAAGGATTTTATCCAACACTTGGTTTTCATACAGCCAAATTCAAGTCATAACCCCGTGATGGAAGAAAACATTTTAAAGTTTCAAAATTGCTGCTAAATAATAGAGTACCATTCAATGATTACTCACTTGGACTTAATGCTAAAGGTGTCTTATCAGGTCGTCTTAGGGATGGTAAATACCCCAGAAAAGCACCTGTGTGTGAGCATGTGTCTTTCCAATGTTTAACAGATCTCAGTTACATAGTAAATTACTAGATGAGGGAGGAGGCCAGATTCTCTTGGTTCATATGCCAGCTCTGTACCCCGCTAGTGAGTGGCATTTTGAACAAGTTACTTCATTTTTCTAGGCTTCAGTTAACTTATCTGTAAAATGGGGAGAATATAGTACACATATCGTCGATTGTTGAGTGATGAACGGAGCACATGCTGTGAATAGTACCTGTACCACTTTAAGCCCTTGATAGATGTTAATTATATATATATTTGTATAATAGTTCACATTAATTAAAATGTAGATTGTACAAGGAGATGGTGAGAGGCAGGGATGTCATGGAAGCAGTAATACAAAATCAAATCCATTGTCTTAAGTTCAGTTCAACAATCTGATCTTACCTTCTATACCCAATCTACTCCCAAGTAATTTGGAAACTTTTTCTAAATAGCACCTTGAAGAATATAGTTTAATTGCAAGGAAAACTATTTGATTTGTCTTCCTGTCTATCTTTTATCTTTTATACACCAAAGTATTATTAGAGGGATGGAACATCTTTCTCTGTCCTCTCAGAAACAGAATCAGCTTTCCAATATATCACCTGCATCGTCATGCAGAGATCAACCCACATGCCCCAGGGGGACATCTGAAGACTGAAATTAGAGGCACGTATCTGCAAAATGTTTTTCAGTAACTGATATTTTATGCTGTACATTATTTTTTGTTATTATATTATTTTTTTCTCTATGATAATAAATATTTACAAGCTTTGACCCGGAAATATCAAGGTTTAAAAAGTATGCTTAAATCCATGTCCTCTTTGTTGCACAAGATACAGCCCAAATCATCGCCAGTTTTTAATTCCCTTAGGAGTCTTGTCTTTGGACTTCTGACCAACAATGCTTCTCCTAAGCATTTCTGTTGTTTCATTCGCTAAGAAGGGAGCACAGTCACACACCCTCCAGCACACTCTAATATTACATTTATATTTACTAAACCAAGATTTTCTTGGCCAAGATTATAGAGAATCCCACAGAGCCATATCAGATGCTATCTATCAACAGCTTTTCACGTTCGCTAAGCTCTTAACATATGCAAGCATCTATTAGCGAGAGTGTTTACGGTGCAATACTACATATCCAGCTACCTATGAAAATCTTAGTTTTGCGACACCATGGCCTTTTCATGCTCAGTAATTACATCACTAAATATTACACCACTTATGAGAAAGTACAGCTGTTTCCAAGTGAACGAATAATTAAAGATACAAGGTATCAGTAATTTTTCAAGGTCCAAAGACCTGCTGTTATTTGCTGAGCTTTCTAAATGGCCCACATTGCTTTTCCCACTGGGAACATCCTATATTTCATCCACGGGGGTTTCTGGGCACCTGCTAAATTCCCAAGACTGTGTGTAGCCAGCAAGGTCTGAATTTATACTTGAGGCCCAGCACAATCAGACCTTTCTGAGACCACCCACTTAGCTAGGCCTTCCTCTGTGGTTTTTTGCTGAAGCCTGTGTGGTCCCCATATTCCCGAAGCTGCTTAATCATCATTTAGGTAATAAAAGCAGAACCACAATAAACATTATGGGAAGAGGAGCTTTATGCCTGAACCTCATGCAAATTTCTTTTTTTACTAATTCTAACCTGAAACCACACTAGAAAGATTTGGGAAATGCAGTTCCAAGCCATAACCACATTGGCAGAAGGATCCCAAATAACCGATCCCTTTCAACATGCTATTTCGAGACATGTCTTGTAATCACAATCAACTTTCAAATAAGGCAACAGTGAAAGCATGCTTATTTCTAACAAATGCATACATACAACTGAAAGAAAAAGAGGCTACCCAAAGTTGTATATGCCATTTTATCCTTAGGGGGTGGTCTAAGGCCCTTCTAGTTAAGTCACACTCCTTTGATTTCCTATAACTTGCAAAAAATTTGAGACAGAAGTTCAAACCTTCTCACCATATCTTATGTTAAGAAGCAGGGGAATTGGGGGGCGCCTGGGTGGCGCAGTCGTTAAGCGTCTGCCTTCGGCTCAGGGCGTGATCCCGGCGTTCTGGCATCAAGCCCCACGTCAGGCTCTTCCGCTGGGAGCCTGCTTCTTCCTCTCCCACTCCCCCTGCTTGTGTTCCCTCTCTGGCTGGCTGTCTCTCTCTGTTAAATAAATAAAAAAATCTTAAAAAAAAAAAAAGAAGCAGGGGAATTGGAGAGGTGGAAATATTGGTTAATATATTTATATCAAAACAAAGGAAAAACACAGCCATAACCCCTATGGTCTTGCTTGCACTACTGGCCACAGGATCATAGCTGGTATACAGAATTTCCTTTTCTCCATAATCTCTTCTATATTCCCTTTAATTTCAGTGAACATTCCAGGTGCCTTGTTTTCTTGTCTTGTGAAGTGACCCAAACCTTTATTCCCCAAGTATAGGTATTATTACTAGTTCTTTCTATCGGGGACTGTTACAGTTTTCTATCAACTTTGTAATCCTAGATATAGAATTCTAAAAGGTGCTCCCAGAGGCTCTCTTGCATTCCAGGAACATACCCCACTACCCTAACTCTATAGTAAAGATCACCTGTCCCTTTTATATTCAAAATCAATCACCCCAACTAGTAGAGAACCCCCTTTTTGCCTATCGACTAGGTAGCGTGTCTCAAAGTGACCAGATAGCAGTCTTGGCATTAGTTCAATGGAATCATTTTGTGTTCCCTATTTAAGGATTACATACTTACTTATTTATTTTAACAAAGACCAATAGCCCCTAAAATTGAAAGGACTGGAAGCAAACTTTTTTTTAGCAGGCCATTAGGAATGATAAGAGAGGGGCTACCTCTTTTTCTCTGCTTTTTCAGAATTATCAGGATCTAGGTGAAATCCTTTAAATGCATTATCCTTGTATATATGAAATATATTAATGGAAAAAAATCCCCAAATCTAATAAATTACTATTCTTTGCACATCACCTTCCATTTCAAGTAGCCAGAAAGACTCAGCAATGAATATTTAGGAAACAACTCTTTTGCACATGCCTGTCATATGGAGTTTAGAGAACACAAAACCTAAATATTGGTCTTATTCCTGAAGTCTCAAATGTAGTCGATTTTATATATTGTATATATAATTTTTATATGAACAAAAGCAACATAATTCAATAAAGGATGTACTAAGTATAGAGAAGGTGATGGAGTCCTAAAGTCAATGAAATGGTGAATTATATGTAGTCGGCGGATGGGAAGAAGACATGCTCCCTGAGAAGAGCAGCCTGGCAAGCAAGGTGCAGTTGACAAGAATGCTTTTAGCATCATTGTTCACAATAATCAAAAGGCAGAAACAACCCAGATGTTCATGCAATTGATGTATGAATTAACCGAATGTTAATTCCATAAAATGAAATGTTATTCAGCCATAAAGTGAAACAAAATTCTGACACAAGCAGAAACATGGATGAACCTTGAAAGAATTAGGCTGGAGGAAAGAAGCCCCACACAACTTAACACATGTGTAGAACGTTGTTTATATGAGATGCCAGAGTGGGCAGCGTGCAGACTAGAAAGTGGGTTAGTGGTTTTCGGGAGCTGGGAGAGGGGGTGAGGGGTGTGGCACCTAACAGGTATGGGTTTCTCACAGTTCTGGGGTTAGATGGTGGTGATGGCTCAACAACCTGGAAATATGTTAAAAACCAAAAAACTGTATACTCTGAAAGGGTGAATTTTACAGCAATCAATGAGACTTCAATAAAGAGAAAATACCATCAAATTGTAGTAACATACCCAAATGTGGTATGAATGAGAATGTTCCAAATTTCAAGAAATAAAATGAACAATCAGGAGCTAGAAATGATTAAGGAGGTGTCAACTTGGGTTTCATTAGATTTCCTCTTTGACTAGAGGAGAATGATATAATTTCAGAGAAGCTAAAGCATGCTATAAGAATAATTTCGGTTTTCTTCCTAGCATAGATCAACTTGGTGACAGTAGTGAAGTATTAAAGCTCAGCCTTTGCTAAAGTTGTTTCTAAATTCCCAGGGGGCTATACAGAACCAGAAATATAATTAATGATGTTTGCATAGCATCAAAGCCTAAGGGCAGTCCCTTCAGAGATTTAAGTCCCAAAAGCACCTGCTAAAATAAAATTCTAGCTGCCTATTGTTTGGCTCATCTCAGGTAGGCTTCAAGATTCTAATTTAAAGAATATGGGGGGGAACTTAACTTTTAGGGGAAAAAAAGGGGATCTGTTGTGTTTTTTTTTTTTAATAAAACGTCTTTTGCTTGCTTACTCAATTAAATAAACTGCAATTTAATGGTCAAAACTATTTTATTTTCAAAAATGAAAGCATCTATCTGAACTTAGTATTCACAGTATAAATTTTTAATTGTTTTATTTTGATGCTGGTTTACAGGAAAGCTTCTATTCCTTTCATCACTGGTAAGTATATACATGGATTTAAGTGTTTTCTGCTTTGTTTTATTTAAAAAATAATATAGGCACCACTTTACAAGTAATGACATGTGCAAATGCATCCATGTGTGAACCACATGCCATATTTATATTTACTTTGGTCTAAATAACAAGTCCATTGTCCACTTTCCATTCTCATGTACAACAGAGACGTATACACATGCAAACACATGACCTACACATATACACACACACACACACACACACAAGGAAGAGAAGCTTGTATTTCTCAGAAGCACTTATTGTCCCTCATTTTAGGGTTTTTTTTTTTTTGTTTTTTTTTTTTAGAGAGTGAGAGCAGGGTTGGGGAGGAGCAGAGGGAGAGGGAGAGAGAGAATCTCAAGCAACTCCATGCTGAGTGTGGAGCCCTATGCAGGACCCCATCTCATGACCCTGAGATCTTGACCTGAGCTGAAATCAAGAGTCAGGTGCTTACCTGACTGAGCCACCCAACCACCCCATCTTATTTCCATTTTTTAATATAAAAGTCCATCAAGGGCATCTGGCTCTTTATTTCTATCCTCCTCGGCTTCCTTCCTTTCTATCAGCTTATCTTCTAGCTCCCTAATTCGTTCTTCTGCCTCCTTTACCCTGGCCGAGCACTGGGTGTTTTACACAACTAATGAATCGTTGAACACTACATCAAAAACAAATGATGTACTATATGCTGGCTAATTGATCATCATCATAACATTTTTTTTTTAAAAGTCCATTCAAAATCCAAAGAGATGCAAATGTATGTATTAAATTCTGTTGTTTTCACTTATTATTATTATTTTTTTTTTAGCATTTTTCTTTGGTTAAAAGACTCCTCCTTCAGCACCAAACCACTCCATAAATGGGTCATAAGTACTGTGGCAAAGCAATACATTTCTAGAGAAAGGTCAGTAATGCTTACTTCATGTCTCAGCAAACAATAAGGACAACTCAGACCAGGATCAGTAACATAATTATTTTCACTATTATCTGTGACATGATCATTATTTCTAAAACTAATACAAAAAAAAATCTTTTAACCTAATCATGTTTTTTGAAGGATATAATAAATATACTCTTTTTTGTGTGTTCATGGAATATTTTCAAGTGTACAAAATGCTTAGTCCTACATCTTATAGCCTGGTCTCTCTAACATTGGTGTTTCTTCCATACAATTTTGAAGATGTAATGAGATATCAATTCATCCAAATATCTTCCTTGATACAAGGGAGGTATGCTCAGAAAAATTAAAGAGCTTGTAGAAAGTCGCATACCTCATAAATGGCATCTAGATTTAGATCAAAGTTCCTCAACCACCTACCATAGATATTTTTTATTGTCTCATTAGATAGTAATGTGTCACTTTAAAGAGTGACTATTGACCAAGTACCTTTATTAGTATGAAAGACAATTGCAGAAAGAAATTGTGTGGAGGGCCACCATGCCCTAGGTGTGTGGGGTGGGTATCTTTATGATAATCTCCTGTGACCAACGAAGAATAACCAGCCCCTGGAAAGGAAGTAAATCACTGAAGGTGTGATCAATAGAGATGTTAAAAAGGTTTAAGTTCCCCCGGTTAGCTTTCTATAAAAGACCAATCCTACAATGAAGGGGGGAAAGAAGAGGGGGAGATGAAGCATGAGAGACTATGGACTCTGGGAAACAAACTGAGGGTTTTAGAGGGGAGGGAGGTGGTGGGATGGGCTAGCCCCGTGAAGAGTATTAAGGAGGGCATGTATTGCATGGAGCACTGGGTGTTATATGCAAACAATGAGTCATGGAACACTATACCAAAAACGAATGATGTACCTTATGGTGAGTAACATAATCTAAAAAAAAAAAAAAAAAAACCCTAAAGGCCATGGTTGGCAACCCTCTCAGGACCCCTCTCACTTGAGAGCTTTTTCTGTATCTTCACTAAATACACTTCTATCACTTTCCTAAAAAAAAAGAAAAAAAAAAAAAGAGAGAGAGAGAGAGAGAAAGAGAAAAGAAAAAAGAAATTGTGTTCTGCTTTACAGATATTGTGTGGTTGTCAGAAGAGTTGTATGTGTATCTATCATTTTCTTGATAATTTTCTCAAAAGTTTAGACAAGAACATAGAAGAATGGACGGAAACTGCTCCTCCTTGACAGAATTCATTTTCTTGGGAATTACCAATAACCCTGGAATGAAAGTGACCCTATTTACAACATTTCTTGCTGTTTATCTCATTAATCTTTTTGCAAATCTTGGAATGATCATTGTGATTAGAATGGATTCCCAGCTCCACACGCCTATGTACTTCTTCCTCAGCCACCTCTCTTTCTGTGACCTCTGTTATTCCACGGCAATTGGCCCCAAAATGTTGGTAGACCTTTTAGCCAAAAACAAATCAATCCCCTTCTTTGGCTGTGTTCTTCAATTCTTGATCTTCTGTATGTTTGCTGATTCTGAGTGTTTACTTCTGGCAGTGATGGCCTTTGATCGGTATAAAGCCATTGGCGACCCCTTGCTCTACACAGCCAACATGTCCACCAGAGTGTGCTCCCTGCTCATGGCGGGAGTTTACGTGCTGGGAATGGCAGATGCTTTGATACACACAACTTTAACGTTCCGCTTATGTTTCTGTGGCTCGAATGAGATTAATCATTTCTTCTGTGATTTACCTCCACTCTACCTCCTTTCCTGCTCAGATACAGAGATCAATGAGTTGGCATTATTCACCTTTTTTGGCTTCATTGAACTGAGTACCATTTGTGGAGTTCTCATCTCTTATTGTTATATAACCCTATCAGTCTTGAAGATCCACTCTGCTGAGGGGAGGTTCAAAGCGTTCTCCACCTGCACCTCTCACTTAACTGCTGTTGCAATTTTCCAGGGAACCATGCTCTTTATGTATTTCCGGCCGAGTTCTTCCTACTCTCTTGATCAAGATAAAATGACCTCATTGTTTTATACCCTTGTGATTCCCATGCTAAACCCACTGATTTATAGCCTACGGAACAAGGATGTGAAAGAGGCCCTGAGAAAACTGAAAATTAAAAAGTGGTTTTAAATATTTATATTACACACACACAACATACATGCACTGTGGTTGTTGCTTTTGTAAAATTATATTGCATGACACAGGAGAAACAAAATTGTCTCAAAAACCTTAACTTAACAAAATGAGTTTGTTTTAAAACCCTTTCACAATAATGTTGTATTTCCCTTAATATATCATGCTTTATTATATGTCTACATTTTGTATACGGTACTCTCATTTCGTGGAAAATTTTTCTGACTTTTCTAACTCTGCCACATTTTTATTTGTTCATTCTTTCACTCAAACATCAATTTATTATACTTAGGTGTATTTTGTGCTTACTACTAAATGAACTTGAGTACGTAACTGGTTTATATTCCATGGTATATCTAGTAGTGTTCATACTAATGAAACTTATCATCTATTCAAAGTAACCAACATTACTTAATGAGGCACCAAATAATTCACAAGTCTCAAACTCCTCATGAAGTAAACACAGGGGGCTTTTATCCAAAGAAAATGTGTAAATCTAGTGTAAGAGAAAGGCTTCATTGGCTAGAGATACTGAGTCTCAGATCTCAAAAGACACAAGTTGGGAGAAGTAAAGATGGTAGGCAGACTATGTGACAATTGGAGACATCTTGAGGTGGACAAGTTGTGACTTTTTAGAAGTAAAGAAGTGTGGTTGCCAAAACATGAATGGACCTTGAGGACATTATAAGTGAAATAAGTCAGACAGAGAAAGACAAATGCTGTATGATCTCACTTTTATGTGGAATCTAAACATATTGAACTCATAAAAACAAAGAGTGGAATGGTGATTACCAGGGGCTTGGGGAGTGGGGGAAATGGGAAGATGTTGGTCAAATAATACATTGTGTTATAAGATGAATACATTTTAGGGAATGTAATGTACAACATGGTGACTATAGTTAACAAGACTGCATCATATAACTGAAGTTTGCTAAGAATTTGCTCTTAAATGTGCTCATCCCAACAAAAAATTGGTAACTAAGTGAGGTAATGAATTTGTTTATTAACCTTACCAACAATGATGATTTCACAAATTATACACATATCAAAACACACCATTACCTTAAAAAGGCCCAATGCTATATTCAATTTTATCCCAAGAAAACTGGGGGAAAAAAGAAGAAAAGAAGTCAAATTGGTTAGATTATAAAGAATAGTGGAAGGGGCCTTGGCAAAGTACTTCATTGCCTTATAGTTACAAAACATCAACTCCTCTATCAACGCTCCAGGGAAATTTCCTTCCTTCCTTGTCCCTTCTCTCCTGGATGAATGTCCATTTTGTAATGCACAGTAAAACATCTCCTTTAAACACTGTTTTAATATCATTCTGTTTATTAAATCACTCATTCTAGTATGAGACTGGGAGCATTCTTTGTCAAGTATTGATCATTTCATCCTATTACCCAAAGCACCTGCATGCATGCTAGGACACAAAATGGAAAAACAAACAAATAATAAATTAAAAACGGATAATATTTTTGAGTGTTTTTTAGAAGTTAGTAACACAATTATATGACTGTAAGGTATGTGGCCAGAATATATATATATATATATATATATATATATATATATATATATATATCTCCATTACTAAAATAACAGATTAATAAAGACCTACATATTAAATACACTAGAAGTGAAGAGGATTTGTGTGTACTATTTATCATAATATTAGACTGAAAACAACTAAGATATATCCATATATAGTTAAAAGTCTGTTTCTTGGTTTGTCTTTCTCTCTCTTTTTTTTCCTTTGCTCATTTGTTTTGTTTCTTACATTCCACCTATAGTGAGATATTATATATATATACACATTTTGTATATATATAATGTATATATTATATATAATGTATATATATTTATACACCCACACGATGGAACATTTTACATGTGTACAATGAAATATTATTCAGTCATCAAAAAGAATGAAACCTTGCCATTTGCAACTACATGGATGGATTTAGATAGTGTTTTGCTAAGTGTAACAAGTCAGTCAAAGAAAGGCAAATACCATATGATTTCACTTACGTGTGGAATTTAAGAAACAAAACAGATGTACATAGGGGGAAAAAAAGAGAGCGAGACAAACTATAAAAAAGACTCATAACTACAGAGAACAAACTGAGGGCTGCGGGAGGGGAGGTGGGCGGGGGATGGGCTGAATGGGTGATGGGAATTTAGGAGAGCATTTGTGATGAGCACTGGGTGTTATATATAAGTGATGAATCATTTAATTCCACTCCTGAGACTAATATTACACTGTATGTTAACTAACTAAAATTTAAATAAAAACTTGAAATGTTAAGAAATAAAGTAACCTCTAACTTATGAAATTAAAAAGAAAAAAAAATTATAAATTACCCTATCACACTAAGCATCACTTTGCAGTGGTTCTAGGAATGAATTCTGAAGGTGCTAGTAATGTTCTTTTTTTGGCCTGGTTCTGAGTGAAGGGAATCTTTGTTTCTGAAAATATTTGCAGTATACTTTCTCAAATAAAAATTCTCTATATTTATATTATGCCTTAAATATATTTTCCAAAGAAAAAGTGTATTTTCTTTGTAAGAAATATTGCAAGCAACCACAGGGTTTTCTTAAACGTTATGTTCCCTGCACACAGCAAGTGTTCATAATATATCCATAAAATTGATGTAATGAACATATGTCATAGAATGCATCAGTGAACATTCTTCATGTTATTAAAATTTCTGACTTGCTTACAGAACAATGCCTTTATTCACCTACGGGCACTTCTAGGCTTTCCTCCAGCAGCAGGGAAACTTAGCATACTTTAGTACCAGCATCATGCCAGGAACCCTTTATCATGATACTCAATGTTTTGGGGACAGATAACTATATTCTGAAGAGTGTGATCTTCTGGGTGGATGTTCTCCTACATAGGATTGCTTTAGTATCGCCAGGGTTATTCAGAAACCTGTAGTTAGAGACAATTTTTTCTCAGTTGCTTGTAACTGATGTATAGAATTTCTCCTAAAAACATTCTTTTTTCAATTATTTATAACTCTCTTCCTAATAAAAACTGAGATCCATCGGGAATTAAATGCGGTTATCTAACATATAACAATAGTGTAGTCACACAGCTCAGGTGTAAATCATGGGAAGGAATATTCTGAAGGGAAGTTAGTTTACATGGTCTTGAGGAGAAGTCCTGTTTGAGAGGCTAAAGCTAGGTCCTAGTTGAACAAAATGGAACCTGAGGGATTTTCAGTCTCCTCTGCACAGGGGAGCACCTGAGGGAACAATTAATTTGAAAGGAATCAGAAGATAGGACCAAGGACAATTCCACATCCCAAATATGTACCAAAGAAGCAAACAACGGTAGAAAATGTCTTGGGGAATACAAATGCATCAGGTTCTTGAGTTTAACTGCTGGGCAATTCGCAGCACTCGGTTGCATGGTTTCGCCTTGCCTCCACACTATCTCCCACGGCGATACTTCTGCTCTCTCAGTATTGGGACCATCACACTTCCCAAATTTAAAAGTATACTAATTTCATTGAGGGTTATTTTAGCTTTATGGAAAGCAAGGAACCAAAACAACACACTAATAAAAGAGAGAGAGAAAAAAAAATAAAAAAAAGAAAACAAACAAGAAGCAATGCTGCGCTCCTGCTAACTCCCAGGTGAAGTTTCTGAATAAACAGGAGAGTCCCGGAGGACTCAAGAACAGAAACTCGTATGTGCCTAACACAGCTTACTTTCTTCCCTCCACGGGTTTTGCATTTACTGGTAGAAGTAACTACATTCAGACTCAGAACATACAGCTCGTATGCATGATTATTATACATTATCTGGAAATATCTATCAACGGTAGCAATCTGTGATGTCAGTTGTCCTAATTAGCATATTGTAAAATGTCACTCAGAATATGGCCAGTCCAGAGAGTATCCCTTGGGGCTGCCATGGTGCATAGCCTCAGGGCCACCAATTTTCTTATTTTCTACTTACTCTCTGGAATTGTGCAATGCAGCCACCTTGCACACTGCATTCTCTTCACACCGAGGTCGGTGAGGTTCAAGAGTTCAGTTGTAATATATAGCACAGACCATGTCTCCCTCTGGTGACCCTCCTCTGTGCTGCCCTCAGCCATCAATCACACGGGCTGGAATCCTGCTGCCTTAGAGAGCACACTTAGAGGGGCTCCCAGTTGCTTAGAACCCTGAAAATCTGTCTTCACGGGTTTTGTTAATTTTCAAATGAGACTTCAAGGTAAACACACGTTGGCCTTCCATGAGATTAGCCAAGAGAATTGTTTCCCAAGAGGGATTTAGTTCATGATGCTGTCATCAGGAATTTGTTAAGAGCAAGGGCTTTGCAGCCAGAAAAACCCAGTATCTGTGAGACTCCAGAAGCCAATGTCTGCACGTGTACGAGGACATTGTAATAATCAGTTGGAATGTATGAGATAACATAGTAAATACGTGATATTTTATGGTAATGAAAGAAATAATTTATGAAAACTCCTAGCATTTGAAAGCCAGTTCCCAAAATGGTCTCTTCTCTCCCTTAAGTCTATTTCTAAAGATTTTCATAAAGGAACACAGCATATGAGGAATTATATATGCACACTTTCACTCATTTCTAATTATTTATGATATAAAGAGTTGTATATTATAGGGAAGGGAAACTTTTCCTTTCTTCCCTTCCAGGTTCTCTGGCTGGTCTAGTAATTAAATTAGCATAAAACAGATTAACAGGAGAAAAAGAAATTTAATTTCATATGCACGGTTGCTCGTAGAAATACAAGACTCAGTGACAAAAACAGGCAGATTTATACATTCTATACAAAGAAACAAAGCAAAGAAGTTTGGGCTTTGGGTAGGAAATTAGTAAAGAAGTAAAAAGCGTTGTTTATATAGCCTTTTGAACCTGAATTTCTCTGGTGATAAAGATGTCTCTCTCCTTTCTGGTACAGGAAGGGTACGTTTCACATGGGAAATCTTGTCCCTGCTTTCAGGAAGAAAAAAGAGGGTCAGTGTGTCCTTCTTGCATCTAAGAAAAGCATCACTAGTCAGTTGTAGATATTAATATATGTTTTTGTGTGTGTGGTTTTCTTATTCAATTTTCTCTTAGTTATTTTCCTTTTTCATAAGAATAAAAATGTTCACTTCAGGCAAACAAACTAAGTTTTCTCATTTATTGTGGAGAAAGTCTCAATTAACTACGTATTTTTACCATGTAGCGCACTAGGATGGACTTTAGCGATGTTAAGTCCTAAGTGTCATTGAACAAAAATGGTATACTCTCTTCTTATTCAGTTTCAAAGAGAAATAACACATTACCAGTCATTTTTATGCAGGTTGACTTTTCTCCAGTTAAACACAGATCCATATTATTTTTATAATAAAGACAGGGACTCAAAACAAGGATTTTTATGGTGATGCTGTATTTAATGCATGTTTAAAAATTTTAAAAGCAATCATCGTCTGTTAAATATGGCCAAAAAAAGATATTTGATTTGAATTCAGTTGTATAGATAGATATCTATATATCGAGAGAGGTGTAGATTGATATAGATAGATAGACATAGAGATGTACCTGCCTCTGTGTGCCTGAGAGAAAGAGAAACGGCTATAAACACTATCCCTGGCAATTATTAAGCACAATAGAAAGAATATTCTAACAGTTATGTCTATAAACCACATACCAAGTGCATTCTTGCTGTTTATTGATTTCATCTGTCTCTGCTCTAGTTTCTGATAATCAAAGCACTGCATCAGCCTGTTCAGCCAATGTATATATGGCATACATTTGAACAACCACGTAAGGCTCAAAGACACTCTTAATTAACCATTACCATTGTAGAAGTTAAAAGCCGATGAATGTCTTAGATTTTCTAGCTGCTATTGCAAAATGCCTTTGTGTAAAAACGTTTCAGGATGGAAGTAAAGCCCAAGAAGATTCTTTGGTTTTCAAAGGAGCATTTGTGGGATGCTCTGACTTTTCACAAATATCATGCTGGGAAAAACCTATGGAGAATTTTATTCTTACTCTTATTCTTATTATTTATAAAAAGCTGTAAGGGTTTCCACCTGTATGATCTTTTTCCAATTAACACATAACCTTTTGGAGCTATTACTTATCCATAGCTGCCTGGTAGAAAACACTCTTTGAAATGCGTTGTCCAAGAAGTATGGGGTGTCAGTGGATTACTACTAATTAAGAGTGTGTAAACCTGTGATATGATTAACTCATCTCTCTGTTTTATGACAACTGTGTATTACAGCATCTAAAAACTGATTGATCTACATATTGGCTGTTTTATCAGATCTAGTGGTTTTTAAACCAAAGAATAGGACATTTTAAGCCCTGTAAATGGAATTACAACAGTAGAATTGATTGATTCAATTAATCGTGGGCCTCCTCTCTCTGAATTTGTGAAATTGAATAACATATCATGGAAAATATTTTTTAGGGAATCATGACTCAAATAGAAGCTGGGGCAGATGGCCTATGACTATCTCGGTATTTTACATAAATAGGGGACACCACATCAAAAGGCTTTCTGTATTCTCTCCTGTCTGCTTCAATCCTCATCATTCCCTTCCCTTCTTAGTCACTACATCACATCCTTCTCACCCATCCCCAAGGACTGATGGCAAATAGCTGCTTCCAAAGGTAATATTATCAGGGCCAAGGGAAGTCTTTAAATAGGGTAACATAGGGGGCTCCAACACCTCTCTTTCCATGGACACGCCAAATGAATAGTTACACATGGTATATTTCCTTCTGAAAGAGATCAAGAAACTAGCTGAGTGACTCCCACACACCAAGCAAGTTAGCAAAAACAGGACAAATGTAGGTCTTTTGTAAAAACGAAGTCATATAACACAAACTTTCAAAAGCCAGGAAAAACCTGTACAGTGTTACATGTCAACTGTATTTTAGTAAAACTGGGAAATAATACCTTCATGGAAATACAAAAATGAAAAGACACCCACACATACAACATATACACACATGCATACGCACACATATATAATTACTAAAAATGAGATCATCTTATAGACTTTTGAATTTTATTTTCTTCGTGGATAATCTATCCCCTCATTACTTTATTTCACACATTGATCTCCAGTATCCTACATCTTTTTTTTCCTAATGTACACTTCAAAAATCCCATGACCTATGATAACAGCTTGTTCTTTACCTTTTCTTATTTTCTCACCATGCTCATTCATTAGCAAATATGTGATCATTACTTGCTTTCCAGAAAATAGTGTATATGTAATTCATTGCATGTTAAATTTCCCAATTAACTTCCGTCTTTTGCAAATCCTTCTGCACCAATATAAAGGACTCCAATGTATTCCTTTTAATGATTATATAATGTGCCATATCATGGAACTATCTTAATCTATTTATTCCCCTATTCGTGAGCATCTCTTTGTTTCTAGTTTTGATTACTATTAACTTTGTTAAAATAATATATTTGTAAAAAAGTATATGCCTCTTGAAACTTTGTCCCAGAAAGAATTATTTTTTCCATACCGTATTCATCAAAGCAGTCAAAGGCCAGCCTAATTTAATGGGGGGGGGGGGCATCATGTGTCCATGGGAGAAGTGTCAGAGAATTTGAAACCATCTTTGATTAGACACGGCTACAATCAGTCAGTAGTAGAGCCTTGAAAATTATCATTTTCCCATTCTTTTGTTCTTAGCCTTTCATATATTCAAATTAAATACATAAGTATGTATGAATGAATTTTTCTTGTTCCTTGCAGGCACACACAGAACAAAATGCACAGATTGAAAAGATACTTGAATTTCACATCACAGCGAGGAAGGATAGATGAAAGTTTATACCAGTCAGGTCAGTGTGAAGGACTGGTTAGCTCTGGTTAATGCTGATGGTCATCAATGGTACTAGGGACCAAGAGGACAGGAAAAGGTTCAAGGATCATTGAGCGTTACATCATAACTGTTGGAAAGGATTTGGAGAGGATGCAAAATTACACTCCAATACTTCTCAACTTTGTAAAATTTGAAATAAATAAAAGCAAACAAAATTTTTAAGAAATGAATAGAACTTTGTTTTTTTCTTAAACCCTCTTCCATGCACACATAGATGATCTATTTTATTTATTTATTTTTTATTATGATATGTTAGTCACCATACAGTACATCATTAGTTTTTGATGTAGTGTTCCATGATTCATTGTTTGCATAAAACACCAAGCGCTCCATGCAATATGTTCCCTCCTTAATTCCCATAGTAGTTGAAACAAGTCTCGTGAAAAACCTCTTTATTACAACTATTTGTCCATCACCCATGAGCTTATCCACCTAAAATATTTCAGAACAAAGATTCGATTAGACATTAATTGTACCAGTGCTGGTGCTAGGGCTGCAAGATATACAGAAATTAGCTCAGTGCAGCTATTATTACTAAAGAGCTTATAATGTAGACACATCTCCAAATAAAATAAAGATAATGCAAGAGAAAGTGCTGTGCACAGTGGATGTAATTGTCATAAAATAATCGAAATCCGGTTAGATGATGTGGTTGGAGGAATGGAATCACACATACTTAATGAAAAAAATGTATTTAATATAACCATTGAAGGATTGTTCTAAGTGGAAGGTGAAGGAGTTTGTTTCAAAAATAAAAGAAACAGGATAAAAATACGGATAAGCAATAATTAACAGGAAAGTAATCATGTTTTTTAGTAAACTTATTAATGTAATAAATTTAAGGAATAGATAATAATTAACAGATAAAGTAATTAAGTAGAAGGTCTCTTTGAGTTTTATTAGAAGTCTGATCTGACCGGGGGAAGATGGTATAGACTCAGGGAAGCAATGACTTATACTATAAAAACCATTTTATCTTCCTAAAGATGATCCATTTGGTGCAACTGCAAAGAATTTAAAGTCAGCCTTTGCTGAAATTATTGTAACATTCACGAGGGAAAACATAGAACTATAAATCTAATTAATCACATTTGTATGGTATAGAAGTGTGAGGACAGAGGCTTGAGAGACTTCAGTCCCAAATGACACTGAGTGAAAATAAAATGCAATCTGTCTGTATTGTTCAGCTGCTGGGGCAAGCACAGAAGGATTTGCCCATCACAGGTAGGTTTCTGAGTCACTAAATTTCAAGAATTAAAAAAATGCTTATATTTGGGAAAATGAGGAATTGAATATTTAAAAAATTATAAATCATTTTTTTACTTTTTTCCTTTGGTTAATAGTCTGCAATCTAATAGCAAAAAAAAGAGGTATTTCTCATTTAAGCAGGGTGAATCAGATTCATTTTGACTAGCAAATAAATAGTTTTACTTGTTTATATCCTAATCAAAATTAAAAAGAGAAACGATGGGTTTTTTTAAACACTGGAAAATGGTATACACAAAGTTAAGATTTTTTTTTCTATTTTTGTTTACAGGTAATAGTTGAGGTATTACAACACAAATGCTAATTTGTGTAAATTCAACCCCATATCAACCACATATTGTATTTATTCAAACGTAAAACAAAATCAGATCACGCGTATTCTAGTTTTCACATATCAACAGAAAGACAGGTGCACACACACACACACACACACACAGAAGCCAATAAAAAAATGCACTTATTACTCTTGTTCCCATCTCTATTTTTAATAAATAAATCCGGTTTAAAATCCAAAGAGTTGGAAGTGTATGTGTTAAATACTTTAGTTTCCACTAGTTTTTAGCTTTTTTTTTCTTTTCTGACCAAGAGAAGCGTCCTTCAGCACCAGATCACTTCTGAATGTAAGTAATAAAAACGTAGCAATGTAGTAATATATTACTAGAGAAAAGTTTATTAAAATATATCTAAAGTCTCAATAAATACTAAAAACAATGTGGATGGGAGCAGTTACTCACATATTGCTTATTATTCTTAAATCAGAGATATGTTCATTGTTTTTGAATTTACTTATTTATTTATTTATTTATTTATTTTTAAAATATTTTATTTATTTGACAGAGAGAGAGAGAGACAGCCAGCGAGAGAGGGAACACAAACAGGGGGAGTGGGAGAGGAAGAAGCAGGCTTCCCACCAAGCAGGGAGTCTGATGTGGGGCTCGATCCCAGGACCCTGGGATCACACCCTGAGCCAAAGTCAGACGCTTAACGACTGAGCCACCCAGGTGCCCCTGTTTCTGAATTTAAAACAGAGGATTAAAAAATCATGATACACAACTCAGATAATGTAATCATTTGATGTTCAATTAGATATTTATTTTTAAAATATAAAAATACATATTCCAAACTTGTTTTAAATTTAGTTATTGCTTTCATATTATATTTGACTTGTAATGAGCTTTCATTCGTGATTGCCTGCTGGGATAAAGCAAAGCAGGTGTACACGGATCATATTCCTTATGGATAATCTCCAAATTTGGAATTAAACTTTCTCTAAGTCCTATCCCAAACAGTTTAACTTTTGTCAACAACATAACAATGAAATTTGTCCGGACTGTCTGAAAACTAAGGCCATAAAGAATATGATGTACTGAAATAAATCCTTTCTGATTTACAGATGATATTTTTCTGAGAGTCGAGAAGACTTAAAACTTGGGTCTACCATTTCTTGATCATTTCTGTAGCATTTTAGAAGAATCAAGAAGAATGGAAAGAAAAAATTGCTCTTCTGTCAGTGAATTCTTTCTCTTGGGAATTAGCAATGACCCTGGAGTTAAAGTGACTCTATTTATCACATTTCTAATTGTCTATCTCATCATTCTTGTTGCAAACCTCGGGATGATCATTTTAATTAGAACGGATTCCCACCTTCACACACCCATGTATTTCTTCCTCAGCCACCTCTCCTTCAGTGACCTCTGCTATTCTACAGCAATTGGACCCAGGATGCTGGCAGACTTCATTGCCAAAAACAAGTCAATTCCTTTCCATGGCTGTGCTCTGCAATGGTTGGTGTTCTGTACCTTTGTAGATTCTGAGTGTCTACTGCTGACCGTGATGGCCTTTGATCGATACAAGGCCATCAGCAACCCCTTGCTCTACACAGCCAACATGTCCACCAGAGTGTGCTCCTTGCTCATGGCTGGGGTTTACCTGGTGGGAATTGCGGATGCTTCAGTAAACACAATACTAACATTCCGGTTATGTTTCTGTGGATCAAGTGAGATTAACCATTTCTTCTGTGATGTCCTACCTCTCCTCTTGTTGTCTTGCTCAGATACACAGGTTAATGAGTTAGTGATATTCACCATTTTTGGCTTCATTGAATTGATTACTCTTTCGGGGCTTTGTGTGTCTTACTGCTATATCATCCTAGCAGTGATAAAGATCCACTCTGCTGAGGGGAGGTTCAAAGCTTTCTCCACCTGCACCTCCCACTTAACCGCTGTTGCGATTTTCCAGGGAACTCTGCTCTTTATGTATTTCCGGCCGAGTTCTTCCTACTCTCTTGATCAAGACAAAATTATTTCATTGTTTTACTCCCTTGTGATTCCCATGCTAAACCCTCTGATTTATAGCCTACGGAACAAGGATGTGAAAGAGGCCCTGAAAAACCTTAAAAGTAAAAAGTGGTTTCATTGAAAATGTACATGCATGTATTTTTTCCCAATCTTACACTACAATGCATGGAAATCAAAATTGTTTTGCCACTATGATGTAATTCAATGAGTATTTATACCGCGTCATTCTCTAAATACTCCATGGTTCATTTTATGTCTTGAATTTATATTTGGTACTCCCTATTTGTGGGAAATTTCTAGACTCCTAGTTGGCAAAATTTTTGTTTCCTCAATCTTTCATTTGTGCATGAATTGAATTTTCTAAGTGTTCTTGAGTATTTTCTAAGTACCTTTACGTGCTTTGAATTTCATGGTGAATCTAGCAGTTTATTTACTAATAAGTCTTATTGCCTAATGCAAATTTCAATTTTAATTAAGTGATATATATATATATATATATATATATGGAATCTAAAAACAAAAACAAATGAATAAACAAGCAAACAAAAAGCAGAAATACAGAAAACAAACTAGCGCTTCCCAAAGGGGATGTGGGCTGGGGAGGTGGACAATATTGGTGAGGGGGATTAAGAGGCACAAACTTCCACTAATGAAATAAGTCACAGAGATTAAAAACTACAGTATAGATAATACAGTCAATAATATTGCAATAACGTTGTTGTCAACAGCTGAGGAATACACTTATGGTGAGCACGAGTAAAACGTAGAATCACCATGCTGCACACCTGAGCCTAATGTAAATTACACATCAACTATACTCAATAATAAAACATTTTAAAATTTTAATTTAATTTAATTTAAAAAGTTAGCTCTCCAATAACCTTGGAACAATTAGCTCCTGCCTGGTAAAGGTGACTCTTCTATGGCCCTGCTGATAGTGGATAGCCAGGTAGCAGCCTAGGGAGATCACCGGGCTCATCAACGCTGACTCTGTCATTCCCTAGCAACGGCCTCCAGCAACAGGGGACTTTTATTTTTGCACTGGCAACTGCACATCAGCTCTGGGTTGGCTAAGCTATCTCTCCTGAGTACCAACTCCTAAAAAAGTCCACTTCGACTAAATCTGAACTTCATTCCTTTCATCTCCCCCTGCCTGGAGCAATAGTGTGATTAATCTATCATTGATTGGAGTATGTAATTCCTTTATTGTCTTATTAAAAGACACCATTGTAGACGCTGTAGGCTAGTGAAATTCCCGCAGTGGACTTGTGTTAAATAAATGGCAAGCCAAGATAAGCTCAGACTCTGAGCATTAATTTGCCTCCCAAAAGAAAACAGAAGTTAAAAAGTACTTCTTGCAAATGCAGCAATTAATCTGGGATCTAAAAGATAAATAGGGATTAGCGGATAGATGCAGGTAGGTAGAGAAATCATTGTATGCTGATGGATCAGAAACTAGATGGTCCTCAGGGAGACAGGACCAAGTCATCTGTGGAATTCAAAGGCAACCAGTGTGGCTGGATTATAGAGCTGCAGTTCACAACTCAGTCACTTCCTCCACTGGTTTTCCTTCCCTCCAGCACCTGTGAATGTGGGTTCACACACCACCCTGTGCCTGAGAGCGCTGATCCACGACGGTTCCCAAATCATTCCCTTCAATGTGGGGAAATGGATACTCAGAGTTTAAGGACTGTGCATTTTTATCTCTTTACTCAAGCACTACCACAGTATCTGGGTAAAAAAGAAAGAAATATCAAAAAAAAAAAAGGAAAAGAAGAAAGAAAGAAAGAAAAAGAAAGAAAGAAAGAAAGAAAGAAAGAAAGAAAGAAAGAAAGAAAGAGAAAGAAAGAAAGAAAGAAAGTTAACTTTATTGAATATTTATTCATGGGAGGCAAAAAAAAGAAGAAGAAGAAATCACTGAGGTCGAGTATGTGCCTTAAATACATTTTTTGCATCATATATGTTAGCCCATAAAATACTTGTGAATGCTGAGTGTAAGGGAAGATGAAAGACATACAAATCATTTGGAAAATAATTTTATCAAAGAGCTTTTATCTGGGTGTTTACAAGACATTTGACAACTTAATTTGGCTCTACTGATGAGCAAATTGAGACAGGAAAACCAAAGGGACCCCATAAGAGAAAAAGCTGGGTTTTTTTCCTTTGCTTCTTTTTCTGGCTTCTATTCTTCTAGCACCTACAACCCACCCCAATCTACACATGCCTTGTAATGCAAATAGCATATGTCCTCCTATGAAGGGACAAAGATGTGATGATATTATTGGAGTCTTCCAACACGGTAGATAATATATAAGGAAGGACCAAGCAGAATCATCATGTGCCTATTCCAGACCACTGTCACTATCTCAAGACCAAGACCCCTGGCTTCAGGGAATGAGTGACTTACGAAAAACACCCAGACCCAATCCTCCTGACCAGTTCCTGTTGCCTGAGAAGATACGTGTACCAGATCACAATCGCCAGGAAAAATCCCAGACCCCAAACAAAGACAAGACTCCCTCATTCCTTTTCCAAGTCTTCTGGATGCTCCATCTGTATCTCTCTAAATATATCTTCAATAAAGTCTGCTTTTATCTCCTGCTGGCTCAGGTTTGATTTCCATACTGTGTGAAACCAAGGACTCCCTTGGCTGATTCTTCAGAAACCCCCTTCTGGGTCCTTGGATGCAATCTGCCTGGATCATAATCACTGAGGTGTCTTGTTTAGTAAATAGGGATAAGGATATGCACTTGAAGGACCATACAAGACTACGGGGCACTCTTGGGATGCCTGGGTGGCTCAGTCAGTTAAGTGCCTGACTCTTGGTTTCAGCTCAGGTCAAGATCTCATGGGTCATGGGACGGAGCCCCACATCTGGCTCCATGATCAGCACAGAGTCTGCTTGGGATTCTCTCTCTCTCTCAGACCTCCCCCACCCCACCCCCACTCACTCTCTCCCTCTCTGCCTCAAATGGATAAATAAATCGTTAAAAAAAGGAATAAGAGGCAATCTTCAATGTTTGCTACAATTACACAAGGTAAAAGTCTTTCAAAGTCTAAGGCTACCTAGGTGCCATTGTAGAACGCTTTGGTGAAAATCTTTCAGATTGCCAGGAAAGCCCAAGTGGGACAATGAGACTCCTCTGTTGTCCAGGGTGAAATTCTTTCCGAGATTCTGAGACATGATAGGGAGGTATAGAGGTAGAAAACAAACAAACAAATAAATGGGGGATGCTTTCTTCAGTCACAATATTTCTCAGTTAATGCTATTTGGACATTTTTAAAAATTTGTTTTTATTTGATAGAGAGAGCACAAGCCGCGGGGGAGGGGGGTGCGGGGCAGAGGGAATGGGAGAGGAAGAAGCAGACACCTGCTGAGCACAGACCCCAATGCAGTGCTCAATCCCAGGACCCTATGATCATGACCGGAGCCGAAGGCAGATACTTAACCAACTGAGCCAAACAGGTGCCCCCTATTTGGACATTTTACCTATAAATTAGGTACTGCCATGAAGAACAACATGTTTTATACACAATAAATCCACATATTTTTGTAAAATAAATGCTGCAACTTTCATAAGACATTTCTGTGGATAATTATATCTTTTGTTATTAAAAAAAGCAGATGTCTTATTCAAACCATAAGCACTCCTCATCCTCTTTAAAGCAACAAGATTTAGTGGACCTGGTTTTCCTTGGCACCATTTTCATGCACTAAACTTTTTCACATTGGCCCATGACTCAGGGCCATACAACTATTTTCTAAAGAGATGGGTTTATAAGTAGACAGTTGACTATATAGGATTACATATAGAAGCACAGTGGTATCAGGGAAGTCATGTAGGCACAGACTTTTTTTTTTTTCTCACTTGCTTGTCTCTCATGCCTGAAGTTCCAACTGACAATTTTTCATAATGTAAGAAAGCCAACTTTAATTAAAAATATTGGGGCACCTGGGTGGCACAGTGGTTAAGCGTCTGCCTTCGGCTCAGGGCGTGATCCCGGTGTTATGGGATCGAGCCCCACATCAGGCTGTTCCGCTATGAGCCTGCTTCTTCCTCTCCCACTCCCCCTGCTTGTGTTCCCTCTCTCGCTGGCTGTCTCTATCTCTGTCAAATAAATAAATAAAATCTAAAAAAAAAAAAAACCCACAAATCCATTTAGGATGGTAATTATCCAACTTTTAATAATAACGTAGTCACTGAGGCTCAGATTTGAATAGAAAGATTGGAAGGAAAGTTAGATTAGATGCTTTGCAGGGGCAGTTGAGTTTAAGAAGGTAAATGTAGCTTCCATCTAAACAGAGTGCAACCTGAAGAGATTTGTCATCCCTGGAGACAGAGTAGCATCTGATGAGAAAACGAGTTTGGAAAAGAAAGTTCCTGGGTAACACAAGTTAATTTTTTGAACACACATCTTCGGTATTCACTTGACTTTTTTAAGGAAATAAATTAGCTGCAATAAGGCAAAATATAGAGCAAGAATATATTATTTACATTATAATGGAAAGTAGACTTTAATAACACACAGACATGTGTGCTTGTCAGCATCCTGCAATGATTCACATATTCCAAATGCCACTCAGAACGCGGTCACACAGAGCGTGTCCCCGAAGACTGTCAGGTTGCACAACCTCAAGGGCATCATTTTACTTATTTTCTTGGCTCCCTGGATTTAGAAATACAGTGTTTTGTTGATCTGGTACATTTACATATTGGAATAGGGTTAGCACCATAGCATTAGCAAACACCTGCATCCCATCATGTAATTATTATTATTTTTGTAGTGAGAACATTTAAGATCTAGTCTCTTAGCAACTTCGAAGTATCTCGTACAGTATTGTAACTGTAATCACAGTGTTGTGCATGAGATCTTCAGAATTTAGTCATCTTATAACTGCAAGTCCGTACCCTTCAGCCAACATCTCCAAATTCCCCCACCCAATTCTTGCCCCTGGTAACCACCATTCTACACTCTACAAGTTTCTGTGAGTTGGGCTTTTTTAGATTAGACGTCTAAGTCATATCATACGTGTGTCTACCTTTTTCCGTCTGGCTTAGCTCACTTAGCATAACGCCCTGCAGTTCATTACACTATAGTCAGGAAACTATTATGGGCAAGCTCTTTGAGTCTTAGAAACATAATGCTATGAAACTCCAGAATTTTACTGTTTACATCTGGATCTCACTTTTAGTATCTGTATAATGACGTTGGTAAAGACAGCTCAGGAAACACAAGATAATATTAGAAATATATGATCATATATATGGATAAGTTGAATAATATATGAAAACCTTGAAGAGTTTGGTAAGATCTCCGTGCTTTTTGCAACACCAATCTAGTGCTGAAGAAAGAGGTGCTTAAAGGCACGTTTATAGAAGACAGAGAGACGTTTTATAGGGCAGAATAATGTCAACATATGATTTAGCTCTCAGTCCCAATGAAGAATTCCAAATGAGTCAGGGACCAACAAGGGTAACCAGGATACAAGAAGGTGGAGCATTACATTTGTATCTGTATGGTAGAGATTTGGGTAGACACAAAATTCACACTTCAATGTCTCTCAGTTCTCAAAGTACAGCCATAAATAATAGCACACAAAACTTATTTTTAAATAAACAGAAGTTGGCTTTGCTTAAAGAGCATTATTACAATACATTTTTTAATAAAAGTTCATCCCATGGAGTGCCTGGGTGCCTCAGTCAAACATCTGACTTTGGTTCAGGTCATGATCTTGGGGTCCTGATATAGAGCCCCATGTGGGGGGGTCCCTGCTCAATGGGGAGTCTGCTTGTCCTTCTCATTCTGCCCCTCCCCCACATGCACGCCTCTTTCAGATAAATAAAATCTTTAAATAAATAAATAAATAAATAAATAAATAAATAAAAGTTCATCCTTATACATGTGAACTATATAAGTAGAATGGTGGTTTATTTCTCTTCTTTGTTGAACATCTACCAGCCTAACAACAGGAAAATATTTAATACCACACATTTACTGAGTCATTATTCATGCATATCCTATACCAAGGATTGTAGGAGTGTAGAAAGACACAAATATAAATAGGTAAAACGAATAATTCGGTAAAGAATGTACTAGGTGTAGTAGGTGTTTTACAGTGGAAGGAGAGTGGAATAAGCCTCTGAAAGCAGGAAATTAATCTCCCAGGTGAAAAGTACACTCCCTGCACCAGGTGGTAAAGTGGCATCCTTATGAGCAAGAGAGAGGGAATTTAGGGCCAAGAGTGCTGTATAAATAAAAGCCTTGTTAATTCCTCCCTAATTTACTACCCCAAGGACAAACCTCTTTGTCTTGTCAATTCTTCACAAATTTATCATTTCTTTGTCTAAAAGGCATAAAAGCTGCCTGATTTGGTCACTTCTTTGAGTCTCATATTTTTTACGGGGCTCCCATATGTATGAAATTATATTTGTTTTCTCCTGTTAATCCATCTTATGTCAATTTAATTATTAGGCTACTGAAAGGACCTAGAGGAAGGGAACAGTTTTGCACCTCTACACAGTGAAAAAACATTGAAATGTGGGTGGTTGACTGTACTTGAGAGAAAGGAAACAAATAATGACTAATGAAAAAAGCAGTATGTCAGATTATCATACTTCTAAAAGGGGGGTAAAGGGGTTGTTTTGGAAGTGGAAGAAATAGGGTGAACAATTAAAAGGCAATGCAAATTATTAAGTAGAAAATCTATTTGAATTTAATTAGACATCTGGTTTCATTGGAGGAAGGTATAGATTCATGGCCATGAGCATAGCCTTAGAATAAATTCTAGTAAATTGATGACATTGAGCAATTTGGTATGGAGTGAGGAATTGAAAGATCTGCCTTTGATGCAACATTCATGGGGGAAAATATAGAAGCAGAAATCTCATTAATCACATTCCCATAACCCAGAAGAGTGAAGGCAGAGTCTTTAGAGATTAAAGTCCCAACAGTCACAAGGTAGAAATAAAATGCCATCTGCTTACTGTTCCTGAGCCAGAAATAAGAATGGAAAGATGCTAATTTCAGGTAAGTTTCTAAACAACTAAATCTAAAAAAAATATAGGATGGAAAACACCTTACTTTTTTTTTTTTGAAAAATGAGGAATCAAGTATTAAGGAATTTATAAATGAATAATTTTATACCTGCTTAACTAAGTTAAATAAATTCTGCAACCTATCATCCAAATAATCATATTTCTTTATTAGACCTGTGTGAATTTGACTTCATTTGTCATTTGTATAAGAATAGTAAAGACTTTACTTATTTATATTTTAACCAAGGTCAATGGGTACACCAGCACTTTTTATCACTGTGCAGGTGATATTGTATATGCAAACTTAAGATTTGCTCTAGTTTTATAAAAAAATAAAAGATAAAAGATAACTTGTTACAAATAAATCCAAGTCCGTATAGACCACATATCATAGTATTTAAGTCTAAAAAAATAAAAATGAGACCACCACCCACGTTACAATTTTCTAATATCAACAGACACATATGTACAGAATGTGTAGGTAAACACAAGACAGGAGACTATATATCTGAAAAACATTTACTTTTCTTCTTCCTTCTTTTTATTTTAGTGGAAAAGACAACTTAAAACTCAAAGATATGCAAATTTATACAGGATAGTCTGTTGTTTCCTCTTCTATAATTTTATCGCCTCTCTTTGTCTTTCAAGTGATTTGTCCTATAGCAAAGGTCAGTCATACAAATGGATTCTAAATGCTGTGGCAAATACGTGAAAATGAGTGATAGAATAGTCATATAAAACATGTTTATATTTCAGTAAACATTGAAGTCAGCATACACCAAACACTATACCATAATAATTTTCATGGTTTTTTTCTTTTCTTTTTTTTCTTTTCTCTTCTTTTTTTTTTCTTTCTTTCTTCCATCCTCTTTCTTTCTTTCTTTCTTTCTTTCTTTCTTTCTTTCTTTCTTTCTTTCTTTCTTCCTTTCTTTCGTTTCTTTCTTTTTTGTTTTCTCTAACACATACTGTCCAGTTATCTTCTGGCGTTTTCTCAACAACTTTGTAGTTTCCTTTATATTATTTTGGATATAGAGTGAACATTCAGTTTATTCAGTTTAGTGTTTGACACTGGACAACAGAAGCCAAGACAAGTAATATATCTCAGGAATGACATATGGAGTTAAAATCCACAGTTATCAACTTTCTATACAAAACATTTTTTAGTTACTTTCATGACACAACAATGTTTCTTTAAAAGTGACACTCATTGGGCTCTTTCCTGAGAGTAAGGAAGATAATACGAAATCATGCTTTGTCTTACAGATAGGGTTTTGGGTATCCAGTAAATTCAAATCCTGATCTATCACTTGCTTGATCATTTTTGAAACAGTTTAGAACAAGCACAAAGAAGAATGGACAAAGGAAATTGTTCCACCTTGACGGGATTCATTTTCTTGGGAATTACCAATAACTCTGGGATGAAAGTGACTCTATTTACCACCATTCTGGTTATTTACCTCATTAATCTCCTGGCAAATCTTGGAATGATTATTCTAATTAGAATGGATTCCCAACTTCACACACCAATGTACTTCTTCCTCAGCCATCTCTCCTTCTGTGACCTCTGTTATTCCACAGCAATTGGGCCCAAGATGCTGGTGGACCTATTTGCCAAAAACAAATCAATTCCCATTGTGGGCTGTGCTCTTCAATTCTTAATCTTCTGTACTTTTGCAGATTCTGAGTGTCTGCTGCTGGCAGTGATGGCCTTTGATCGGTACAAGGCCATTAGTAACCCCTTGCTCTACACAGCCAACATGTCCACCAGAGTGTGCTCCCTGCTCGTGGCTGGAGTTTACTTGGTGGGAATGGCAGATGCTTTGATACACACAACTTTAACATTCCGGTTATGTTTCTGTGGCTCGAATGAGATTAATCATTTCTTCTGTGATGTGCCTCCTCTCCTATTGCTCTCTTGCTCAGATACACAGGTCAATGAGTTAGCGATATTCACCATTTTTGGATTCATTGAACTGAGTACCATTTCAGGAGTCCTTATCTCTTATTGTTATATAATCCTATCAGTCTTGAAAATCCACTCTGCTGAGGGGAGGTTCAGAGCTTTCTCCACCTGCACCTCCCACTTAACTGCTGTTGCAATTTTCCAGGGAACCATGCTCTTCATGTATTTCCGGCCGAGTTCTTCCTACTCCCTAGATCAAGACAAAATTACTTCATTGTTTTACACCCTTGTGATTCCCATGTTAAACCCACTGATTTATAGCCTACGGAACAAGGATGTGAAAGGGGCCCTAGAAAAATTGAAAAATAAAATATGGCTTTAAGTATTTATATTCTGCATGTATACAGACACTCACACACATATAGAGATTGTTGTTTTCATAGAATTACATAGTATGATCTGTGAAAAACATAATTTCCTCAAATACTTAAATAACTATCTGTACTAAAATTCAACCATAAGTAAATGCTGCAGTTCCTCAACCCTGTTATGCTTCACTATGGTCTTCAATTTATTTATGAAACTACTTCTTTGTGCAAAACATCCTGACCCTTCTAATTTTGCTATATATTGACTTGTTTATTTTTCATTTAAGCATTATTACAAGTATCCTTGGATTTATTATTGAGTACTCACTAAGTACTTTTTTTACATTTAGGTGCATTGCATTTCATATAAATTCAGTGGTTTCCAAACTAATGAGTCCTATAATGTAGAGGAATAAACAAACATTAATTAGCTAAGCACTCAAATAGTTCATAATAAGTCTTAAAACGTTCATGAAATAAAAACTCAGGGTTAACAATCTAAAAAAGTGAAAAAAAATCAAGAAGAAATAAAAAATCTAGAAAAAAATGTCAAAAACTAGTGTGCAAAGAAAGGCTTATCTGGATGATGATATTCAGTCTCAGATCTAAAAAAAAAAAAATGCAAGTTGGGGAAAGTAAAAAATTCTAGGCAGAGGGTCTGACAGTTGCAGAGGTCTTGAGATGAACATTCTATACCTTAGGAATTAAGAAAGTCCAACATGTATAGGTCATAAAGAGCAATGTAAAGTGCCTTGGTCAATTACATCATTGTGCCAAAATTATGAAGAATTCCTGCATCACTTCCTCAAGGAAGGTTTCCTTCCCATCTTTCCCCCTTCTCGGCTCTGGTTAAACGTCCCTTTTTATATTCACAGACAACCATCTCCTTTAAGTATTGTTTTTATATTCCTTAGTTTATTAAATCACAGCCTCCAAAATAGGACAGTGAGCCTTCTTTGTTCCAGGATTGAGCATCTCATCCCTGTTATCCAAAGTACCTGCATGGTGCCAAAGACAAGAAACGGCAAAACAAACATATACCAAACGAAATACTAGGTAACATTTTTAAGAGCTTATTAGATATCAATAACATAATTAACTAAGGGTGTGGTATGTGGCTTGAATATATATATTTTATAACTCTTCAGAAAGTACATAAAATGGTTGTGGATATTAAAGAAATGGATCTATAAAGAGTTACATATTAATTACACTAGAAGTGAAGAGTATTTTTCCATGTACATGTTTGACATCTGTCAATTTCATCTGTCTGTGCTCTACTTTCTGGTGGTTAAACTACTGAATTAACTTGCTGAGACATCATGGGAATGGCATATATTTTAAGGATCATATAAGGCTCAACGACACTCTTAATTATCAATTACAATTATAGATTAAAAGCCATTGAATGTAGGGGCATCTGGGTGGCTCAGTTGGCTGGGCGACCGATTGTTGGTTTCAGCTCAGGTCAGGATATCATGGGTTGTGAGATCCAGCCCTGTTGGGCTCTGTAGAGATTAAACAACATGTTCTTGAACAAACAGGTTAAAGAGGAAACCAAGAAAGACCTCAAAAAAATATCTTGAGACAAAAATGGAAACACAACATATCAAAAGTTAGGGAATGCAGCAAAAACAATTCTAAGTGGGAAATTGTAGTGATAAACGCTACCATGAAGAAGAAAAAAAAAGATCTTAAATAAACAGCCTATCTTTACACCTCAAGGAATTGTCAAAGAAAAACAAATTGAGTCCAAAGTTAGTAGAAGGAAGGAACTAACAAAGATCAGAGCTAAACTAAGTGAAAGAGACACTACAAAGAATATAAATAAGATCAGTCAAAGTAAGAGTTGGTTTTCTGGAAAGATAAATAAAACAGACAAATCTTTGCTAGACTTACCAAGATAAAAAGAGAGATGACTCAAATAAATAATATTATAACTGAAAGAAGATACATTTCAATCAATAGCACACAAATATAAAGAATCATAAGAGGCTACCTTGGATAATTATATGCCAAAGAAACAAATAAGCCTCAAAGAAACAAATAAGTTTCTAGGACACACAACTGACCAAGACTGAGTCATGCAAAAATAGAAAATCTGAATGAACAATTGCTGTTAAGGAGATTAAATCAGAAATCCAAATCCTCTTCAAAAAGAAAATTCAGGACCAGATGTCTTCATTGGTGATTTCTACCAAACACTTTAAGATGTAATAAATAGTTCTTCTCAAACTCTTCCAAAAATTAGAAGAAGAAGCAATATTTCCAAACTCATTTTATGAGACCTGCACTACCCTGATACCAGCACCAAACATGGACATCACAAAAAAATTAAATACCAATATCCCTGATGGACGTAGATGCAAAAAGCATCACAATATAACCACAAGCCAAATTCAACAGTGAATAAAAAGAATCATAATCCATAATCAAGTCTGATTTAGTCCAGGGATGCAAGGATGGTCCAACCTTCCTAAATCTATCAATGTATTATACTACGTTAACAAAACAAGAGATAAAAATCATATAATCATCTCAACAGATGCTGCAAATACAATTGACAAAATTCAACCTTATTTTATGGTGGAACTCTAAGCAGACTGGGTAGAGAGGGAAATTACCTCAACATAAATAAAGATCACATATAACAAGCCCACAGCTAACATAATACTCAACAGTGCAAAGGGGAAACCTTCACTCGCATATGAAGAACAAGATAAGGACACCCACCCTTGCCACTTTTATTCAAAACAATACTGAAAATCCTAACCACAACAATTAAGAAAGAAAAGAAAGAGAAGCATACAAACTGGAAAAGAAGAAATCCAATTGTCTCTCTTTTGAGATGACAAGATATTATATATACAAGACCCTAAAGACTCCACCAAAAGGCAATTAGAACCAATAAAAGAAGTCGGGAAAGTTGCTGGATATAAAATCCATATACAAAAAAATCAGTTTTTTTTTATGCACTATCAATGATCTGTTAGAAAGATAAATTTTTTAAAAAATGCTAGTTACAATAACATAAAAAATGAAATACTTGGGTATAAATTTAGTCGAGGAGGTGAAAGAACTGTACACTAAAAACTATAAGATATTGATTGATTAAAAAAAAGTTGAAGAAGACACAATGAATGGAAAGATATCCCATGCTCATACATTGGAAGAATTAATGTTGTTATTTGGAAATCAGGAAGTGTTTTGTTCTCCAGTTTTGTTCTGCTTCAAGATTGCTTTGCTTTCTAACACCTTTTAATTGTAAGTTTCATACAAATTTTAAGATAGTTTTTCCTATTTCTTGTGATAATCATCATTGGAATTTTGATAGGGATTTGATGAATATGTAGATTGCTTTAGGTAGGATGGTTATTTTAGTAATATTTGGAGAGGACACAAAATTGCACTTTAATACTTCTTAACTTTGTAAAAACTGCAACGAATAAAAGCAAACTATTTTTTTTAAAAAAACAAATAGAACCATGGTAACCCCTAAAGCCTTCTCCATGTACAAATGCATGTATGATCTGTATGAGCTGAAATAGTTAGCAGAACTTCTTTATTTCCTCTTCTCTCTGTCACCAATTCATCCAATCACTTAAAATATTTACCAACTAATATTAAAATAGACATAACTTGTGCCAGTCCTGGTGCTAGGATTCAGAAATTAGCAAAGGCCAGCTATTATTTCTAAGGAGCTTATGGTGCAGTAAAAGACACATATCTGAATGAAATAAAAATAACTCAGGAAAAAATGTGCTAAGTATATGGATGTTATAGTCATAAATTAATGGAAATTCTTTTTTTTTTTTTTAAGATTTTATTTATTTATTTGACAGAGAGCCAGCGAGAGAGGGAACACAAGCAGGGGAGTGGGAGAGGAAGAAGCAGGCTTCCAGCAGAGGAAACTGATGTGGGGCTCGATCCCAGAAAGCTGGGATCCCGCCCTGAGCCGAAGGCAGACGCTTAACGACTACACCACCCAGGCGCCCCAAATTAATTGAAATTCTATTGGAGAACATGTGGTTGAAAGAATGGCATCAAATGTGATTCATGAAAACAAAGTATTAAATACAACGGTTGAAGAATGGTTATACTTCTCAGTGTGAAGGGGAAAGAGATTGTCTCTGAAGTGAAAGAACCAGTAGAAAAATAATTAATAATAAATAATGATTATCCAATAATCATTGTATGTAATAAATTTATAAATTTAATAAATTAAACAAAATGAATAATAATTGAGATAAAAATAATTAAATAATGGGTCTATTTACATTTCATTAGAAGTCTGGAGGAAGATGGTATATAGACTCATATATGAGTCACACTACCATATCCTTTACCTTCCTAAAGATGATCTATGTGATGCAAATTCAAAGACTTTAAATTCAGCCTTTGCTAAAATTGTTGCAACATTCACGGGGGAAAATACAGAACTAGAAATCGAATTAATCACGTTTGTTTCGTATAGAAGTGTGAGGGCAGAGGCTTGAGAGACTTCAGTCCCAAAGGACACGAAATAAAAACAAAATGCAATCTGTCGGTGATGTTCAGCTACCAGCGGCAAGCGCCGAAAGACTTGCTCATCGCAAGTAGGTATCCAAGTCACCAAATTCAAAGAATGAATAACAAAAAACCTTCCATTTGCAAAAGTGAGGAATCAAATATTTAGAAAATTGTAAGTGAATATTTTTTTACTTACTTCCTTTGGGTAATAATCTGCAATCTAGTGGCAAAAATATATATTTCTTTTAAAATAGGGTGTTTTGGAGTAATTTTCATTAGCAAATATATAGTTTTACTTATACCTAAAACAAAGCAAAGAAGAAAAACATTATTTAATCATGTGAAAGGGTATATGCAAATTTTAGATTTTTTTGTGGTTTTTTAAACCAATAAAAATTGATATATATTTCACAACACAAATACCAATTTGTATGAATTCAGCCCCAGATGAACCACATACCACGTTTATGGAAATCCAAAACAAACTCAGGCCACCACTTATATTCCAAATCTCATATATCAACAGAAAGACAGGTGCATGCATATATGTACCTATATACACAAACAGAAGCCTATATATAAAAAATATATATTTCTTGTTCCCATCTTTATTGTTTTTAAAGATTTATTTATTTATTTGAGAGAGAGTAGGAGAGAGAGCAGGGGGAATGGTAAAGGGAGAGGGGGAGAGAATCTTAGCAGACTGCCTGCTGAGTGCAGAGCCTAACTTGAGACTTGATCCCACCATCCTGAGATCATGACCTGAGCTGAAAGAGAGAGTCAGATGCTTAACCAACTGCACTACCCAGGTACCCCTCCCATCTCTTATTTTTGATGAAAAGGTCAGGTTTAACATCGAAAGAAATGGAATTGTATATGTTAAGTGGCTTTCATTTATTTTTAGCATTTTTCCTCTGCTGGTCAAGGGACATGACCTTTGGCACCAGACCACTCCTGAGTGTAAGTAATAATGTGGCAAAGCAGTAAAAAACATCGAAGTGTTCAATATTTTTGAAACAGAGATATGTTTACTATTTCCAAATTTAAAACAGTCTTAAACAAATCTTGATTCTTGAAGAACTCAGTAAGAGTAATTCGTACTCAATTGGATATATTTATTTTTCAGATGAAAGGACATATATTCAGGTTGGTCTTTAATTTAGCTGTGACTTTCATATTATATTTGACCTGCGCTGAGCCTTCATTCATGATTGACCACTGAGATAATTCAGGGAAGGTGCACACAAGTCATGTATCTTGTGGGCTGTCTCCAAATTTAGAATCAAACTTTCTCTAAATTCTATCCCACTTTGTCAACAATAGAACAGTGAAACTTGTCCAGGCTATTTTCTGAAATAGATCCTTTCTGACATATAGATTATATTCTTGTGAATGTCAAGAAGAGTTAAAATCTTGATATACCATTTCTTGATCATTTCTGTAGCATTTTAGAAGAATCAAGAAGAATGGAAGGAAAAAATTGCTCTTCTGTGAATGAATTCCTTCTCTTGGGAATTAGCAATGACCCTGGAGTTAAAGTGACTCTATTTATCACATTTCTAATTGTCTATCTCATCATTCTTGTTGCAAACCTCGGGATGATCATTTTAATTAGAACGGATTCCCACCTTCACACACCCATGTATTTCTTCCTCAGCCACCTCTCCTTCAGTGACCTCTGCTATTCTACAGCAATTGGACCCAGGATGCTGGCAGACTTCATTGCCAAAAACAAGTCAATTCCCTTCCATGGCTGTGCTCTGCAATGGTTGGTGTGCTGTTCCTTTGTGGATTCTGAGTGTCTACTTCTGGCAGTGATGGCCTTTGATCGGTACAAGGCCATCAGCAACCCCTTGCTCTACACAGCCAACATGTCCACCAGAGTGTGCTCCTTGCTCATGGCTGGGGTTTACCTGGTGGGAATTGCGGATGCTTCAGTAAACACGATACTAACATTCCGGTTATGTTTCTGTGGATCAAATGAGATTAACCATTTCTTCTGTGATGTCCTACCTCTCCTCTTGTTGTCTTGCTCAGATACACAGGTTAATGAGTTAGTGATATTCACCATTTTTGGCTTCATTGAACTGATTGCTCTTTTAGTTCTTTTTGTGTCTTACTGCTATATCATCCTAGCAGTGATAAAGATCCACTCTGCTGAGGGGAGGTTCAAAGCTTTCTCCACCTGCACCTCCCACTTAACCGCTGTTGCGATTTTCCAGGGAACTCTGCTCTTTATGTATTTCCGGCCGAGTTCTTCCTACTCTCTTGATCAAGACAAAATTATTTCATTGTTTTACACCCTTGTGATTCCCATGCTAAACCCTCTGATTTATAGCCTACGGAACAAAGATGTGAAAGAGGCCCTGAAAAAACTTAAAAATAAAAAGTGGTTTCATTGAAAACTTATATTGTGTATTTTTCTCCCAATCTTACACTATAATTTATAAAAATTGAAATTGTTTTAACTAATGTGGTGTCATCCAGGAAATATTTATAATATGTTCCCGCCGAATGTGTCATTCGGTACATATTTATAATATGTACCCGAATGTGTCATTCCGTAAGCACGCCGTGGTTCATCTTATGTCTTGACTTTGCATTGGTACTCTTTATTTGAAAATTTCTGGACTCCTAGCTTGCCTCATAATTGTTTCCTCAATCTTTCATTTGTGCGTGGATTGAATTTTCTAAATGTGATTGAGAGTTTTCTCAGTACCTATTCCACTTTGTATTATATAGTGAATCCAGTAGTTTTAACTAATGAATCTCGTCATCTAATGGAAGTGACTAATATTAATTAATCATTCACATTATTGGTGATAAACTGAAATTGCCATAAAGTAAAAAGACTGAGCAGTATGGAACTACGCACAATGCTCACATTGAGTGAAGATCGTGAAAAGTGCATCTGGTAACGGAGATAATCTGGGATCTAACAGACAAGCAGGAATCCCCTGAAAGATACATGTAGGTAGAGAAATCTTTCTATGCTGATGGTTCAGCAACTAGAGGGGCCTCAGGGGGACTAGACCATATCACTTCTGTGGAATTTAAAGACAACCCGTGTGGCTGGATTGGAGTGCTGCAATTCACAACTCAGTCACTTCCTCCACTGGTTTTCCTCCCCTCCAGCACCTGTTAAGCTGGGTTCACACACCACCCTGTGCCTGAGAACACTGTTGAATCCGTGACTGTTTCCCAAATCATTCCCTTCAATGTGGGGAAATGGATACTCAAGAGTTTAAGGACTGCACATTTTTTTGTCTCTTCACATAGCATCTGGGTAAAGAAAGGAAGAAAGATACCAAAAGAGTTAATTTTTATTGAATGTTTATTCATGGGAGGCAAAAGAAAAAAACTCACTGAGGTCAAGCATGTGTCTTAAATACTTTTTTTGGATTGTATGTGTAAGCACATAAAATGGTGTGGACGCTAACATAAGGGCAAGTTAAAGACACAAATTATTTGGGAAATAATTAAACCAAAGAGCTCTTTTTTTTTTTAAGATTTTATTTATTTATTTGACAGAGAGAGAGAGAGAGAGCGAGCCAACGAGAGAGGGAACACAAGCAGGGGGAGTGGGAAAGGAAGAAGCAGGCTCTTAGCAGAGGAGCCTGATGTGGGGCTCGATCCCAGAACCCTGGGATCACGCCCTGAGCCGAAGGCAGATGCTTAATGACTGAGCCACCCAGGCGCCCCTAAACCAAAGAGCTCTTATCCAGGTGTTTACAAGAAATTTGCAACTGACCTTGGCTCTGCTCTAGTTTGCAGATGACCAAATCACAGCAGTGACTTGTTTAATAAGCAGGGACAAAGACAGACATTTGAAGGGCCATACAAGACTCAGTGGAACTCTTAAATGTTTGCTACAATTACACAAGCTAAAAGTCATTCAATGCCTAAGGCTACCTAGGTGCCATTGTAAAAGGCTTTGGTGAAAACCTTTCAGATTGCCAATAAAGCCCACATAGGACAAAGAGACTTCTTCGGTTGTCCAGGATAATTTTTTTTTTCTGGGATTCTGGGACATGGTAAGGGGAGGTAAAAAGGTAAAACAAACCAACAAACAAAAGGAACAGGGGATGCTTCTTTTAGTTACAATCTCTTCTCAGTTATCCCATGTGTTGGGTTTTTTGTTTTAGTTTTAGTTTTAGTTTTTGTTTTTTTTTTCCCTGAAATATTATCCATGGATTAAGAATTGTCTTGAAGGGGAGCATGGCAGAATTTCATTTGAATCAAACTAAAGCCAAGCACAGACAGGTGTCGATCTCAGGACCATAAAGACACCATCTACTAGCACACTGCTCTTCCCATAGACAACTGTAATGGATTTGATCTGCATTCTTGTTCCTATAAGCAAATCTAAGTCTACCGTGTGAATTAGAGAAAGAAAGTTTAAATCTATTAAATAACATATTTTAAGTTCAATAGAAGAGTGTGTAAAAAGGGATTTGACTGATTTGTAAAATGTATGAACCCCTATGCCTGAATTTGTAATAGAAGAGGAAAAGTAACCACTTAGCATGAACTTCAGGGAATTAATGATTGAAGTAGGGACTTGGGATAATGACCTGCAAGAGATTTATATCTTTATTTTCCATTGAAAGTCAGGAAATGCTAGTATCAAAATACTTTAATTCATATTACCTATTCAATCTTAACCCTTTCCTAGACTCTCTTTATCCATAACTCATATGCTTCTCATAGTATACCCACTTTCAATGGTGGCAATTATAGTTCAAGTAAGACATTATCAATGTCTGTATGTAATGAGTCAATATTATAGGTCTGTTTCTTCTTAAGAGTTTCTTATTCTGGCCAGGAATTGCATCCCTAAACACTAATGTTACGATGATAAAAGATTAGGAAATATGTACCATGGTACAATCAGCTCCATATGGAGAAAAGCTGGTTAGGAAAATTTGTTAAATCAAAACAGCAATAATTCTCACAAATTGGTAATTGTGTAGCTCTTTCTTAAGAGGAAGCAACTTTTGCTTAAACTCTGCAAACATGCTGTGTACTGGAAAAGCAATGACAGCAAAATTGGGTCTGAATCTCTACTATAAGTCACAGTAATTGTGACCTTCAATAAATCATTTTCTTCTTTGGGCCCCAGTTCCCATTCTATCGATAAAGGGTTTTAAACTGAATAATCCTTATTGTGCATTCCAGATGGCACATTCAGTACCCATACTGATATGACTCTATAAATGGATAAGGCATAACGCCACTTCTACCTTTGGGGAGATTTGAGATATAACAGATGGGTGGGGCTACATTATAATCCCAGGCCAATATGACCTGAAATGGAATTGGCAATGATGACAGACAGAGAGCACTGATTGCAAAAGCCCCCATACTGTGAAGATGGGTCCATTCAACTGACTTTCTATTCTTCATTTTGACTTTAAGAGACATCTCTTAAAAGTGAATATCCAACTTTATTCATCATCAGGGAAATCATGTACTTTACAGAATAGCTAAAATTAAAATGGCAGACAATATTACTTGAAACACACACAGGATTCACTCATTGATAATGGGATAATGGAAGTAGAGATTGGCATACTGCTTTGGAAAATCGTATTCTAAAAGTAAGTAAATCTAAATTTTACACACACACAAATACACACACACATTTCCTATTCCTGGTTTTATACCCAATATAAACAAATGTATATCTCTGCTAGAAGACATATGCAAGAACGGTCACATCAATGTTATTGGGAATAGAAAAAGGGAAAATAACTCAACTGCCTATCCACATGAAAGTAGAAAAATCAGTGGATGCTATATCTGTATAAAGGAATACTGCACAACAGTGAGAATGAATGTATTGGGTTATACAAGCATGTTGTTGAATAACAGTATATGAAGCGGGCATCTACTTATGTGTGGCTCAAAAAATATGAAACTAATCTGTTTATGATAAAAGGTAAGAAAGCGGGGCGCCTGGGTGGCTCAGTCCTTAAGCCTCTGCCTTTGGCTCAGGGTGTGATCCCAGAATCCTGGGATCGAGCCCCACATCAGGCTCCTCCGCTGGGAGCCTGCTTCTTCCTCTCCCACTCCCCCTGCCTGTGTTCCCTCTCTCGCTGGCGGTCTCTCTGTCAAATAAATAAATAAAATCTTTAAGAAAAAAAAAAGGAAAGAAAAGGTAAGCAAGTAAATACTCCTTGGGCATAAGAGACTAGTAACTTAGGCAGTAGCAAGGGGAAGGCTTTGATCATTCTGGTCATGTTTTGTTTCTTGGTCAGTGTCCTGGCTACAGGTTTTTTCTTTTGTTTTCATTTATCCAGGAGTATACTTATCATTTAACTATTTTCTATACATGTTTTAAATATCAAGCAGTTTTCCAAAAGCAGAGTCCATTCACCCTTAGATTGTAGGAAACTTTAGAATTTTATTATTATAAACTTTTATCTCCAGCAAGGCCACATAGACAATAAAGTTCAATATATATTTTGTAAAATATATGGCTATTTCAATGAACAACTATGTAGCTCTTTCTTTTTCAATGAACAACTATGACTTTTCAATGAACAACAATGAATAGAATAGACTATTTCAATGAACAACTATGACTTTTCTTATTGAAAATTGCTGTCTTTTTACTAAGGCAGATATGTCTTATTTAACCTGTAAGCCTTTCTAATATTGTTTTCAACAACAAGGAGACTTAGGAAACTGCGTTTTCCTTGGTGTCATTGTCATGCACTGAGCATATTCTCAAAGTCTCATGACTCAGCTGCACAACTACTTTCTGAGGGAGGGATTTTATAAGTAGATAGTTGCCTATATTGATTACAGTAGCACCAGGGAAGACATTTAGATACACTTTTTTTAGGGGTGCCTGTGTGGCTCAGTTGTTAAGCGTCTGCCTTTGGCTCAGGGATTGATCCTGGAGTTCTGGGATCGAGCCCCACGTCAGGCTCTTCAGCTGGGAGCCTGCTTCTTCCTCTCCCACTCCTCCTGCTTGTGTTCCCTCTCTCGCTGGCTGTCTCTCTCTCTGTCAAATGAATATATAAAATCTTTAAAAAAAAAAGATACACTGTTTTTATATTTTATTTATTTTTATTGTATTTATTTATTTATTTATTTATTATTATTTTTAATAATAATTTTTTATTATGTTATCCTAGTCACCATACAGTACATCCGTAGTTTTTGATGTAGTGTTCCATGACTCATTATACACAAATAATGAATCATAGATACACTTCCTTTTCTCACTTTGTCTCTGGTATCTTACCTTGCAACTAAGTCATTTTCTTTCATTATTTAAGAAAGTCATCTTCAATTAAATACAAATCCTTTGAGATGTTAATTATGCAATTTTTAATAATAATATAGTCACTAAGGCTCAGATTTGAATGGAAAAGCTTAAAGGGAAGTTAGACTAAATGGTGTATGGGGCAGTCAAGTTTAGGGAGGTAAATTTAGGTTCTATCTAAACAGAGCATAACCTGAAGAGAATTGTCACCCCTAGAGACAGAGAAACACTTGATGTGAAAATGAGTTTGGAAAAGAATCATATTAAGTGACTAAGGATAAATCCCATTCCTTTAATATGAACCGGAGAAGTAAATAATGGTAGTAAAGTTCTAGGGTACCACAAATGCATTGGTGTCTGCAGTTGAATGGGTGGCACATTATTACAATTAGTTCGAGCTTGGCCTCAATAATATCTCCTAAGGCAGCAGATTCAGCATGTTTGTATAGTCATAAATGAAAAGGCTGTTGAAACGTATCACTAAAAGCCATTTTTCCCACATCAAGAATATTTTAATGATTTTAACCTATGATGTGGTCTAGATTTACAGGAACCATGAAAAAAAGACTATACCCCTGTCTAGTCCCCAGTGAGGACTCACGTGAGAAAATCACCTGGAAAATTTGTGCCCATACACTGGTTATGCTTGTAACTTCATAAATTATTTTTTGAATATACAGATCTGACATTTACTTGATTCATTTGAAGGAAATCAATTACCTGCAGTGGGGCAACACATAGAGCAGGAATACATTACTGTGCACTGCAGTCAACGGACTTTAGTGACACATATACACTTGTGGTTATTAGTGAAGGAAAGGAATTTCTTTCTACCCTTTAAGGTCTTCCAGATGAATTAGGAATGAAATTGACATAAGACAGATTTATAGGAGTAAAAAAAAAAAACAAATACAAAAACAAAAACAAAAAAACCCACGAATTTTTATTATACGCTCATGGTGGCCTGATAATGAAATTGAGATCTAAAGAAATGACCAAGGCAGGCAGTTTTTGTATTATTTTTACAAGGGGACAATAAATCTGTAAGAAATTGGCAGGACAAAGAAAACTGAACTTTGCAAGCTTCAATTAAGTAAGATATGCTAAACAGAACTTGGTCTGTGGTAGTAAATTAGTAAGATGTAAAAAGGTTGTTTATACAGCCTTCTAGGCTCTGAATTTCCTGTATCTGATGATAAGGATGTGTCTCCACCTCCTGGTACAAGGAGGATACCATTCACATGGGAGATTTCCTTCCTGTTTTCAGGGGGACAGAGGAGAGTCAGAGTGTCCTCCTTGCACAGGCTCTCTCTTAAATAACTAATCAATATGCCAAAGTGGCACATTTTGGGTGGCCTGACACGGCCCCCGCATTAGCGTCCTGCAATGATTCACATATGGTAAAGTATCACACAGAATACGGCTACTACAGTGAGTCCCCCCCAACATTGCCACATTGCACAACTTTAGGGCCACTACATTTCTTATATTTTTTGAATATAGTTGACACACACTATTACATTAGTTTCAAGTGTACAACATGGTGATTCGACAGGTCCATACTTTAATGCTATGCTCACCATAAGTGTAGCTACCATCTGCCACCATAGGATGCTATTGCAGTACCATGGACTCTGTTCCCTATGCTGTACTTCCCCATGACTTATTACATAATTGGAAGTCTGCATTTCTCACTCCTCTTCATATATTTTGCCCTCCTCTCCTCTGGCAGCCATCAGTTAAATGTGGAATCTAAAAAAGCAAACAAACAAAAAGCAGAATCAGACCTATAAATACAGAGAACAAACAGATTGTTACATTACTTATTTTCTATGTGCTCCCTGGATTTGTGCAATATACCAACCCACTGAACAACAATAATAAAGAAGTATCCAGCTAAGGTAAAACTATATGTTGGCTAATTGAACATAATAAAAATAAATAAATAAATGATTTATAGAGCATCTTCCAAATATGGAGAGTTATTGAAAAGGGTTCTCATAAGTAAATGATACTTCTCCTCTTTAATTTTAAAGTGTTAATTTCTACTACATATAAGGAAATACGTTTTTTAAAGAAAAAACTTTATCCAAGGCCTTGATCCACATTATTATAAAATTAATAAGTAGTAAAAAATAGCATTTTTGAAAAAATCTTTTAAATAACAGAGAAATAAATTTAGAGTAAATTAAAAAAATAAATAAAAGCAACACGGGCAATTTTCTGAGGTTAAAAAAGACAGTTCACAGAAACAATCATGTTCTATCTTAGAGATAATACTTTTTGGATATATCCAGAAGAGTCTAATTCTGAACTATCATCTTCTTGATTATTTTTGTAAGAGCTTACAACAAGAATAAAGAAGATGGACAGGGAAATATTTCTCCTGGGAATTACAAATAACTGGACCCCAAAGGGAACCCATGTACCATGTCTCTAGACACATAAATTTCCTGGCAGATCTTGGAATGCTCTTTATAATTAGGATGGATTCCCAGCTTCACACCCCAGTACTTTTTCCTCAGCCACCTCTCCTTCTGTGACCTCTGCTACTGCACACCAATTGGACCCAAGATGCTGCTGGATCTATTTGCCAACATTAAGTCAATTTCCGTCACTGGCTGTGCTCTGCAATTCTTAATCTTCTGTACCTGCAGATTCTGAGTGTCTACTGTTGTGTGATGGTCTTTGATTGGTACAAATTCATGGGCCACCCCCTGTTCTCCCTGCTCACGGCCAGGATTTACATGGTGGGAATGTCAGATGCTTTGATACCCCTGACATTAGCATTTCACTTATGTTTCTGTATGTCATGTGATTCATCATTTCTTCTTTGATATCTCTCCTCTCCTATTGCTGCCTTGCTTAGATACGCAGGTCAATGATTTCATTATTTTTAATGTTTTTGTCTTCATTGAACTGAGCACCATTTTAGGAGTTCTTGACTCTTACTATCCTGTCAATCTTGAAGATACACTCTGCTGAGAGGAGGTTCAGAGCTTTGTCCACCTGCACTTCCCACTTAGGAGCTGTTGCAATCTTCTGGAGAACTATGCTTTTCATATATTCCTGACCAAATTATTCCTCCTCCCTAGATTAAGACAAAGTGAACTCTTTGTTTTATACTCATGTGACTCCCATGTTAAATTCTCTGATTTATAGCCTATGGAACAAGAATGTGAAGGAGATGATGGAAAAACTGAAAAATAAAATTTGATTTTAAGTAAATCATCATATAGAATAAATAAATATATATTTATATGCATATACACACAAGCATACTCTTCTGTTTTCAGATCTTCTGTTATACCACTATATTAGACCGTACTATTAAGTTGTCTTAAATACCTTAATTAATACAGTGTTTTACTATGCCAATATATGGAGTTTCCTAAATATGCTATATTTTATTGTATGTCTCCATTTTAAATAAGTCACGTTTAATATTTGGAAAACTACCCAGTCTTCATCTTAGTGTGCTAATTTTGCATTAGTTGTTTATTTTACACATTAATTTAATTATTCTAAGAACTACAAGTGTTTAGCATACACCTTTTTGCACTATAGGTGTCTTGCGTTTCATGGTGAGTCCAGTAGTTTATATCCCAATGAATTCAATAATGTAATACAAGTAAGTAACATTAGTTAAATAATCTTACAGATATTCATGATAAACTCTAAATCTCCCTGAAGTGAAAATGCAAGAAACTCTAAGTTCAAGCAAAATGTCCACCTGTAGAGTGCAGAGAAGAAGAGATTCCCTGAAATCCTGTTTCAGATCTAAATGGTGAAGAGGGATACAATGGGGATGGGGAGAAAAAAAGAATCCAGATGGAGAGGCTGGAATTACAGATCCTGAGGTGGATAGGACAATGTCTTCTTAGAAGTGATGTAGTTGTAAGGGAGCAAAACTTTCCCTTTCTTTCCTTCCTGGTTATTTGGCTGATCTAATAATTAAATTGATATAAAATAGATTAACAGGAGAAAAACAAATTCAACTTCATATGTATAGGATCTCATAAAAATATGAGACTCAAAGAAGTGGCCAAATAAGGTATCTGTTATATTTTTTGGACAAAGAAACAATACATTCTTTTTTTTTTCTGTTTGTTTGTTTTGTTTTGTGTTTTGTTTTGAAACAATACATTTGTGAAGAATTGACTTGACAGAGAAGTTTGGTCTCGGGGTAGTAAATAAGTAAAGAAGTAACAGAGTTTGTTTATACAGGCTTCTCAGCCTTCAATTCCCTCTTTGGTGATGAAGAGTTCTCTCTTTCTCCTGGTGCAGGGAGAGTACCTTTCACATAGGAAATTTATTTCCTGCTTTCAGAAAGACAAAGGAAGCTCAGAGTGTCCTTCTTGCACCTGCTGTTCCTTAATAACTTTGATTTTAAATAATCAATGGCCGGGGCACCTGGGTGGGTCAGTTTGTTAAGCATCCAACTCCTGGTTTCCACTCAGGTCATAATCTCAGGTTGTGGGATCAAACCCCAAGACAGCTCCATGTTCAGCAGGGNGTCTGCTTCTCTCCCTCTCCCTCTGCCCATACACCCCCCACTCCTTTTGTGTATGCACACTCTCTCTCATAAATAAATAAATAAATAAATAAATAAATAAATAAATCTTAAAAAATAAATAAAATAATCAATAGCCAAAGTGGTATATTTCCGTGTGGCGTATTTTGCTCCCCTTCAAAGTCCATCAAGAGAAGGATAAAAGTCCAAAGTGGAAGGTCTTGTTAAAGTACATCCTTGTGCTGAAATTCAACTCAGTCACTTCCACTTGGCTCTTCTTTCCTTCTTCTGCCTTTTCGATCCTGGTTAAATGCTCCTCTTTGTGGCTTATAAATAATACTCTCCTCAAGGCATCACTGTACCTATGGCTCAGTTGATTTGACCATTGTCTCCAACATTAGACCATGAACATTGGCTGCAGGTTGAGTACCATTCTTATCAATCCAGTTCCTTTATCATGTCTGGGACACAAAATGGAAAAATTAATAAATAATAAAACCACACATTTGATAACATTTTTGAATGTTCATTAGATATTTGTTGAAACACAATTGAGGTTATAATGTGTGCCTTATATATATGTATTTAATAGCTTTTAAGAAAATGCATAAAAATGGTTGCAGATACTCAAGTGATAAACCTATAAAGTTACTTATATTAATTACATGGGAAGTAAAAAGAAAAAATCATCTGTGTACTTTCTGGATGTGCTCTTCTTTATTTGGCTCTGCTCAAGTTTTCTGATGTCAACCACCAGAAGCAGCTTGCTGAGAAAACATGGATATGGCTGTGTATTTGCAGGACCATGAAAGACTCAACGACACTCTTTAGTATCTATTAGATTGTACCCCTTAAGTAATTATAATTGTCCTTCGTGAAAGGATTTCAGAAAGAATTTCAGAAGCAAACTTCGAAAGGCTCTCTGCTTTAAAGGTGGCATTTGTGGGAAACTATGACAGATTGCGGGGAAAATATGGTGGTGGAAAAAAAATCTATGGGGAAGGTTTCTTTGGGGAAAAAAAGTTTTAAGAGCTCCCACTTGTACCATATTTTCCCAATTTATCATTACTCTTTTATTAATCTTTCTTATGGGAAGCAACATAGCAAAAGCCTTTTTTTTTTAATTTATTAAAGTCCAAACCAAGCAGAGTTTCAGTGGATCAGAAGCTTCTAATTCAGAAATGGGAAATATGCCATCATCCTTCCACATGACATATGACAGTAATATCATGTAAAGACTGATTTGATCTGCATATCAGCCTCTTCAATCACATCTAATGAGTCTGAACTGACGAGAAGGAAATCATAAACCAATTACATGAGATATCTTAAGCTCAAGGAATGTATGTCTAAAAATGGAAGAAACCAATTTAATTAATTGTAGGCTTCATCTCCCTGAATTATATAATTAGAGAGTAAAAAAATCACTCACTGGGAATGTTGACTAGTAGACTCATGACTTAAATAGGAACTTGGGCCAGATGGCCTGAACTAACCCTTCCATATGGGATTTTACAGAAATAGGAAAAACATTAAAAGACTTTGGTCTATTCTGGCTCATTTACTTCCTTCCTCACCAGTTCCCTTCCACTCTTTGTGTGACTACATCACAGGGTTCTTACACAGCCACCAGGGCCTGATGAGAGAATTATTATCCAGTATTACATTACTTATGACTATTGATATAATAGGCATGCTTCTGTACCTGGATTCCTTTCCTTCAGCCTTGTACTGCAATCCCTAAGGATCAAAATGACATAGTGATGGTAGATTTGGGCATTTGTACCACCCAGTGAGCAGACAGATGCATACTAGTGGTGTCTAGCGCCATGTGTTAGAATACAACAGAGGTAAAGCTCAATAACCCAGTGCGTGGCTGCTCCTATGTGAAACCAGAGGCAGCAACTTTAATCCTCTTTGAACATTCTTCTCCAGAAATATGCTATGAACCTGGTACCAAATACAACTCAAAATCACTGTGGTGTTCAACCACTCGCTTTTCCGCACTAGACCTCACCCCCCTCTGTAAAAGAGGATCTCTCACTAGATTATCTCTAAGGCCCTTTCCACTTGCCATGGTCCATCTCCCTATACTGGTGATTCTATTGTTGTGTAAACCTATTCCCACTATAGGAAATATTAAAAAAGGTAAGTAAACAAACCAAACAAGTGGCTTCCTCTTCATACAAAAGAATGGCATTGTGTCTCGAGGCTGAGTTGACCTGAATGGCAATGATATCCGCTAGAAAGTGGGAGCGGGCAAAGGCTGAGTCCTTGTAAACACAGCTTCTTTTCTGCATTCAGGATCTAACAGACACGTCACAGAAATGGTGATACAGCATTATTAGTATTCAGGTAGCTAAAAATTAAAACGTCAGTGCTGTACCTTGACCCACCTAAAGAATGGCCAAAATGAAAATGATTCACGATATTGACATCAAGTACTTGTGTGGATGTGGGACAATTAGAGCTCTCACAGGTTGACAGCAGAGATCAGAACTGACGCACAACCTTGGAAAACTGTGGCAGGAGCTACTATAGCTGGTCCCCAAATTCTATCCCTACTTCTATATCCAATACATATGAGCGACTATGGACACCCAAAGCTTGTACAAAAATGATTGTTCCATTATTCAGAAATTGACAATAACATAGGGTAGGATTGTTCATTGGGATACCACACAGCGAAGAGAGAGAATAAACTGTCACCACGTGCAACAGCATAAGGGAATCACATACATGAAAAAGAGCGTAAGACATACAAGGTTACAAACCAAATGATTTCACTTCAATAGATTAAAAAAATACTAAATTATCATATTGGACATCAATTTGCGTTAGGGCTCATGGTCTCTGAAATGCTGTGACATTCGTGTTTTGGTTCGTGTTTAGGCTATGTGTGCCGGGATGTTTTTATTTCTGAAAAGTCACTAGCTGTTTTTTAAATAACACACACACACATGCAACTTCAAGATTAATTCTAAAATTAAAGATATTTACTATCAGATTTTAGACAACTGCAGAATTTCGTATTAATTTTTAAAGTCTCTAGCAGTTTATTTTATACAATGTTTTCAAGGTATTGCTGTAAAGTTAAAAAGCATGCAACTTTGAGAAAGTATTTCATTCAATAATTGTCCTGTATGTTACTAAAATGGGTTGCTTGCTTATAGAATAGAGACATTAGCAATCCACAACTCCTGATTCCCGTTTCCTGTAATAGGAAGACTGAGTGAGCTCGGTACCAGTATCATGCACAGAACTTACTCAAAACAGCCCATGACTCGGGGCCAGAAAACTACTGTCTGAAGGAAGGCTTTTGTTTGTTTGTTTGTTTTCTGTTTTGTTTTTGTTTTCTTTTTGAGAGAGAGCACACGAGGGAGGTGGGGGAGAGAGAGAGAGGGCAGGAGAATTTTAAGCAGGCTCCATGCCCAGCCCAGTGCTCTAAGTGGGGCTTGATCTCATGACCCCAAGATCAGCACCTGAGCCAAAATTAAGCGTCAGAAGTGCAACCGACTGAGCCACCCAGATGCCCCTGAAGGAAGGAGTTGACAGTAGACAGTTCCTATGTGGTGCCATGTTTAGGGGCACCAGTGGCACCAAGGGAGTTCTTTAAAGATTTTTTCCCACTTCTCTGTCTCTGACTTCTTAAATTTTACCTTTAGCCTTTCCCCTCATAATTAAAGAAAGCTATTTTCTATTCACAAACAAATTCCTTTGGGAATTAATTTAGATTACCCAATTTTGTGCAATGTATTGCTACACACGCTCCAGATCTAATGGCGACTAGGATTAGACTACCTAGTCTGGAGGGGCGACCATGTTTATGAAGTTCAAGTCTGGCTCCCCTATGACCAGAGTGCAGCCCGAGGAGATGTGACCTCCCTGCAGACAGAGAAACACCTATGGGAAAAATGAGTATGGAAAAGAATCAGAAGAAGGTGACTGAGGATGACTCCATCTCCTCCAAACATACATAAGAGACATAGGGAACAGTAGGAAAGCGCTGAGCTAACGCAAATACACCATTTTCTTGAGTTCATCTAATGGCAAGGTATTGGCAATTGTTTAGAAGCTTTGAGAGTTGTCTCAACAATATTTCCCAGAGGAAATACATTTGATATTTGGTACTGTGATCATCACACAAAGAATAACAATACATTTAGGAAAATGCATTAACAATTGTCATGACAATCACTTTCCCAAAAATTGAAAATATATTCATTTCATTGACTTTGCTTGAAGGGTAATCTAGTTTTATAGATAATAAGGGGAAATTCTATAACAAAGACAAACAAGTGAAAAAAAAAAGTGCAAAACCTATGTTTCTATTGACTCCAGGTGAGGTTTCCGGAGAAATAGGAAAATACCTGAAGCGCTGGGATGCATAAACCGGTAGACGCCTCGTGCATCCTACTTTTTTGTTGCTTGTTTACACAAATTTTGCATTTACACGTTTGTGGCGATTAAATGACCTGCCTCAAAATCTAATATATGTGATGTTTTTACATTTTTTGTAACATTAGTCAAGAGTTCACATTTAAAGAATACATAACAACCTGTGCTTGCAGGTGCATAGCAATGGTTCACACACAGGATAAACTATGACTCAGATAACAGACTATAGAGATCTTTCCTCTGAACTGCCAGGTTTCACAAGCTTAAGGAAATAAAATTTCTTTCTTTTCTGTTTGATTCATGGAATTGTGCAATGCAGGGCGCTTTCAAATCACTTTTTCTTCACACCAACATTAATAACGTTCAAGTACCCAGCTAATATAATTAAATTGGATTACCTCCCATGTGACAACACTTCTGCCTTCCGTAGTCATTGGGATCCTAACTTTGGTGGAGAACTGGGACTGAATGGCCTCTCAGTTCCATTGGAAATCTGGGGAGTCTTTGGGGGATTTGTGAATTTTCAAATGTCACTTTAACACATACATACTATCACATTCTATCAGAGGATTTAGAGTGCTAGTTTTTTAAGACAAAATTTGTTTTACTCCACTATGTTCAGCAATCGATTGTGAATAACTTCTGTAGATTCAAACTCTCAGTTTCAATTTCTGTACCATGATATGAAGTGGTTAGAGACAAGCCAGGACATGTGATACATATGAAATACATCATAATTTGTGCCTATAATTAGATAACATAAAGTATTTGGCTATGGTAAAAAGGCCAACATTGCCTTTATTTAAGGTCAATTTCTATGCTCCTAAAAATCATTTATAGAATTTATTTTTAAAAATGTATGGATATGGTGGTGTCCGGGTGGCTCAGTCGGTTAAGCACCTGCCGTTGGCTCAGGTCATGATCCCAGGGTCCTGGGATCGAGCCCCAAGTCAGCTTCCCTGTTCAGCTGGAACCTCCTTCTCCCTCTCCCTCTGCCCCTCCCCACTGCTCGTGTGCTCTCTTGCTCTCTCTCTTAAATAAATAAATAAAATCTTTAAAAAAATAAAAATAAAAAATAAAAATATATGGATATGATAAATATTTATATAATTTTACTCGCATCAAAGTTTTTATGATATGTAAAATTGTATATAAATCAAGTGGTCACTTAGCAGAGGATAGATAGAATAAATTAATGTACATAAATACAATGGAATACATTGCATTCATCATACTTATTTATGTATATAAAGAATGTTTATATCGTGACATCACTTATTTGAAAATTTAAAATTCCATAATATTGACAACAAAATGTTATCAATAGGCAATGTGATATTGTCCAGTGGTTTTTTGCTGTTTCTAAAAAAATCTTTACCTTGTAAATGTCTTTACTGGGAAAGAGTTTGTGTATCTGTGTAAGTACCTGGGCATGAATGGGTGTGTATTTGTTTTGTAAATTATGAAATTATCACAAAAATCAATTCTAGGAGAGAAGAGGGATTGGGGAATTAGAAATAAGGAATGCTTGTTGAATGGGGTCATTCTGCTATTCTTAAAATAGGTATAATTTTAGGTGGTAAGGTAGAGAGGGACATAATTTTTTTTAATGGTCTGTATTTCTTGTTTGATCACCTTAACCCTATGAAATATCAGAAAATACACCACCACGGTATGAGGTACCTTGCTTATTCCTGAGAGACCAAGTGTTGAGCACCCAGGGACCAGACGCAGAGATGATTTTATAATCCAGGTTAGTCAGGAGACAACGCTGAAGCCTCCTGCAGACAGAACTGTGAGGAAGAGAGGTCAGAAATTCTGGGGCTGGTACTAACATTTTTTGCTGTTTCTCTGATTTATACTCTAAATTTTTGTTTTTTTGTCCTTTTTTAACTGAAAACATGATATAAAACCAAAGAAATGTATGATATGTTATACAAACTTTTATTTCAATTACTTTTATTGATCTGCTTATTTAAAATAAATATGCACATAGAAAGCAGGGGAAAAAAACAAGTATGGATTGCACAGATGTCACCTATGTTTTATTGTTTTTAATGTCTTACTTGTATTTTTATATATTCTTAAAAAACTAAATTTTTAAATTTTTTAAGGAAGCATTTTTTTAAATACGTGTCTACAGGGACCGATATTTAAATGAGTTTAAGCCAAGGGTTTGGAGACTTGCACATTGATCACTCGATCGTTATTCAGAGATTTTTTATCTCTTCTTCATCTAACTTCATCTTCACTTTTCCTAACTTCTCACAAACAGAGGAGGACTTGTATGATATTACATACGATATCATTAGTTTTGGTTAAAATAAAACAGCAGAACATATAATTCAATTGACCTCTCAACCACCATTTTTTTAAAGTAAAGGGAGGCAGATTTCAGAGACATTTAAAGGTAAAAGGGATAAAATAAAACAATATTAAAAAGTCTAGGGAAGTTGGAACGGGTACAGTTGAGACTTGAATCTCTCTGGGGTGTGGGACTGTGCACGTGAGTATTTTTCACGTGTCTTACAGATCTGAACTGTTGATAACTAGACAATGAAGGTTCTAGTACATTGGGGCAGGGAGACTCACACAGTAAAGCACATTCCTTCATTTGCTGATCTGTCACCTGCTATGAGAATCTCTATGATTTGAGCCCAATGTTGTTCATAATGTCCCCTGAGCAATAGCAGCTGTCAGAAGGGAGCATGGTTAGCCCTGGCATGTTCCTGTCTGTCCACTTTGGAGATTGCTCATGGACACCCTCCACCCTGTTCTTCTGCAACCATACCCTCCCTGCTCCAGTGGGTCCTGACTCTCAGACTGGCTCTATCCCTTGTTTATGGAGACTGGATAGGACATGGGGTGAGTGGGGAAGTGGAAGCATGTTGTATGAAAGAATTTTTCATATGGCTCACTATTTTGGCTTTTGGGGGGAAAACAAAGGAATACATTCATTATGTGTGCTTCTCAGCTATGTTTCTCTATTACAGACTATAACAATATTTCTATTAGATGTAAAAAAAATGCCTTGCTGAACACAGGGTTATCTGGCCAAATAATTATAAGAACTATTGCCTCAAACAATGAGAACATTAATTTCCTTATAGAATAACATTTAGCAAAACTTATCATAAAGACAACATATGTTGGCACGCAAATACCATTTAATTTGGATGAAAGTGTGCTACAAATTCTGTACAGTGTTGTACAAATACAGGGAATATCATTATCAAATCGTTTCTATTGATTTAGATATATTTCCAGGACAGTCTGCTTCACCTAAACAGTCCTGACATTGCTTGTCTCTCTTCCTAAATACAGAGAAATAGAAAGGACCAGCAGTTTATCTACTACAGTAAAGTAATGTTAATCCCGGGTCCATTTCCTTCTCTCACAACCAGGCGTTCCCAGATCTGAGTGATGGCTGTTGAGAACTGCACTGTGATTACTGACTTCACACTCCTAGGACTGTCTGGCAGAAAGGATGTGCAGCAGGGGCTCCTTGTGCTCTTCCTGCTGGCTTATGGCATAACCGTCATTGCCAACCTAGGGATGATCTTGCTGATCAAGCTGGACTCCAGGCTCCACACGCCCATGTATTATTTCCTGAGCAATCTGTCTTTCTGCGATGTCTGTTACTCCTCCACTGTCTCTCCCAAGATGCTGGCTGACTTCTTATCTGAGCAAAAGAGGATTCCGTATAATTTATGTGCAATTCAGATGTATTTTTTCGGGGTCTTTGCAGATGTGGAATGTCTCATGTTGGCTGTCATGGCGTACGACCGGTATGTAGCCATTTGTAATCCACTTCTCTATACAGTCGCCATGTCCGGGAAAATCTGCCTCCAGCTCGTGTCCCTTGCCTACTTTGTGGGCTTAGTGGATTCAGCAATCCACACCTGCTGCACGTTTCGACTGTCATTCTGCAATTCCAATATCATCAATCACTTTTTCTGCGACATCCCACCCTTGCTGGCCCTCTCCTCTTCAGACACGTCCATCAATGAGATAGTGATGTTCATGTTCATCGGTTGTGTGGTAGGCTGCAGCATCATCACCATCCTCCTCTCCTATAGCTACGTCATCACCACCATCCTCAAGATGAACTCAGCCGAGGGGAGACGCAAAGCCTTCTCCACATGCGCCTCCCACCTGACCGCGGTGGCCATATTTCACGGCACACTCCTGTTCATGTATTTCCGGCCCAGCTCCAGCTACTCCATGGACACGGACAAAATGTCCTCTGTCTTCTACACGGTGGTCATTCCTATGTTAAACCCACTCATCTACAGCTTGAGGAATAAGGATGTGAAAGGTGCCCTGAGAAAAGCAATCCGCACTAAATTATGGTCTGGGTGACGTTGTATTTTTCACCCAATGGTATTTATTTAAAGATTTTGTGAACCGAAGCCGAGGTCTTTTGACATACATTCCTATAGTCTCACCAACACAACCTTCTAGATGTTTCCTCTTATTTATCATGATACCTAAATGGAGTGTGTGAAGAGTCATTATTGATCTTGATCTTCTGTTCAAACTAAGAAAGAGTAATACCAGGTTCAATTGCTGGTCTGCAAAAAGGATCTTTTTACACTTGCCTTCTCTGTTCCAAGTTCCATGAGTGCAATGCCCTTTCCAGTATTGTTCACTAATATTTCTACTTTATTATTTACAAAGCTTAGGTCCAAATGTTATTTAAAACACTTATTAAATAAATGCATGAGTGTCCCCTGAAAAACTGATGCAAAGGAGGCTTTGCAAATTCACACACACACACACTCATACACTCACACAAACACACACATGCACAAACTTGCTTTTTAAATATTATTCTAGTATGTTCATCTTTTCTTTTGGCCTAGGCTGAAGTAACCATCAGGGACAGGGATCATTTGCAGTAAATCTTTTTTGGGACCACGTATTCCTCATCATTCTGGCCCAGTTACATCAGCAGACATCCCCAGGATCAATTGCTCTAGATTCACACTCCACCTCACAGTGCACATGGCCTGTGGATTTCCCTTCCTGCCCCCACTCTGGAGAACAGATATGATGCTGTTGACAACTGCATAGAAGCTGCACAGAGGAAAGTTGGGGCTAAAGGACCCTCACCTTGTCCAAAGGCCACTGGAAAGATGGCTCAGTCTCCCTTGATGTGTTCATAGCATTTCACTAATAAAATTTTTTAAAAAGCTTAATTGATACAGTTTAAGTGAAAGGAAGATTTATTAACTTAATAATATGGTCAATGAAAAAAACAAAGAACAAAATAATATTTACAAAAAATTCTAATTGTAATAATTGGATCTCTGTGCATCTGTGAAATAAACACGATTTTAATAATGGTCTTTGCTGAGTACCTGGATGTTAAGTAATCTTGTATCTTTTCCATAAATTTAATTAATTGTATGTGTTGTTTACACAGGCATCAATTAAGAATTAATCCATTTATGAAAAACATAACAAGAGGTTCTCAAGAGTACTCTTTTTATTTTAGCTAATTGTCAAGAAGGGAACAGAAAGGTTTTTGTTTTTTTTTTTTTTCCTGGTCCCAGGAGGAGACAGCAATGGTGGTACAAGGTTTTTCATTTAAATTTTCTTCCCTATTTTTATGTATTCCTTTAGTGTATGAAATAGGCTAAGTGTACTTCAAAATACCATAAGAATTAAATTTAAAAGATGCAATTTAAAAGATGCAATTTTCAGCAAGTTATTAGTCTTCCATTACTGATTGAACAGTTTTAAGACAAATCAAAGTATTTTATTATGTATTGAGTATTTTACTTTACAATCTCAAGTTATTTATTTGTCGTTCATAGAACATATCATTTATCAGGACCTCTCCATCACTGTCCAAATCCCTTCCCATCACAATGTACTTTATTGAAATTGTATCAAATATATTCCTATCTGTAAGGATTAAACCCATTCACGTTACACAAAATTGGATTCACTGGCCAGCTTTCATATATGTGTAAGAATAACAGATATTTATTTTTTCTTCTTTATCTTTTTTTTTAAGATTTAAATTTGATAGCCTTTACATACGATCAGGAAACCAGGATTTTGTTTTTGTTTTTGTTTGTGCTTTGTTTTCATTTGAAAACACGGTAAAGATGAGAGAGGGTTGAGGGTTTAGGGTAAGAACAGAAATTTGGAGGGAGACAGACCTGGTTCACATCCACATACTATCATTTACTTGTTAGCTGTGTGACTGTAGATTACTAATCCTGTTAACAGTGTCCTCATCTCTTTAACCTGGCTTTACTATATATATTATAAAGACATAGATATTTTTATAATCAGGTATATATCTATTTATCTGAGGATGATAATGGAGTTTCTAAGATCATTCAGAGCCAACTAACTCCCTCTCAGGAACTAAACTCAAGAAACTAAACTCAAGTGGCAAGAAAACATGGCATCATTCATGGCGTCATGTCATGAAATTGTGTCTCCAGGATCCATCTTTATCCACTTTAGAGCCTCCTCACCCAGTTATTCAGATTCTAGTTGTACCTCGTAACCTCAGGTGCTCTTTCGAGCTCTCTGCCCAGCCACCTTGGGACTAGTTTTTCTTGATGTTTCCTTTACTCCTGGTTGGAGCTGAGCAAAGATTTCTTCCCATGTCTAGGCCAGACGCCTGAAACTGTACTTCTGATCTCAGTCTCAGACCCCACATTGCCAAGAAATGAGTTTAGATAATTAATCCCAGAGTACCACACTTTATGTTATCCTGTGTGGCCCTATCCCAAGGGCCACAGCTGAAATAGGATGTGGCTGGAGGAGGTCATGGAGAGGATGTGACCACTGATTGACCTGTGAGCTGGACCCAAGGAATCAAAAGGATCCTCACCCTTCCCCTGTCCTTGGAATGTGCATTCTGCCCACCGATCCCACAGTTTGAACTGTTCTGAGGACATAGCCTTGAGAGATCGATGTGGTGTTGAGACCACCTGGATGGTACACATGACTGAACCCAGTGAAGGCCTCTATACAAACTTTTAAGATTCTGGAGGGCAGAAGTAGAGGTCTGCTCATGTTATGGCTGCCCAATATAAGCTTCATATGTAAGTTCATTACACCTGCCACCTACCAATCTGGAGTGGTCTTCCTCTTTCTTCCATCTCTCCCTACCCTCTGTGGGATGAGAGGGGGAGGTTTATGAACCAATATACACTTAACAACAAAAGAACAAATATTCATCTGTTGTGATAAACCCATACACTTTGGTGAACATTTTCTGCGCAGTATTTAAAATGAAACACTTGATTCTCATAGGCATCAAGCTGCATTCCACTCTTCCATATTGATAGCCCACATTGACCAGAGCCCTACCTCACCACTGAGATGTACAGACAAAAACCTACTTTTAAAGAGTTTCCACTGCAGTGAATAGAATTGTGATTTTGGTTTGTAACTCAGTCTGCATCTTCACTGTCAGATGGCTTTTCTAATTTACCCTCTCCCACTCTTCAACCTCACCTTTGCTTCAGCACTCTCTTTAGACTTTCTGCCACACCTTGTCTAAGGGTCATGTCCCAGCAGCCCACCTAACTGTGAGCCCACCATCTGTTAGTTTCTGATCCCAACTCTTGCTGTCAGAGGATAGCCTCCTTCAGAAAGTTCAGCTGTTTTCTTACCAATCAAGAGACTTCAGACTGAACCTATTCTTGAGGAAATAGTTTATGAGCCAGACTTTAATTTTGGTGATACTTTCAAATTGTTTTTTAATAAGTCACCATATTTGACAATATTTTGCAATAGTCACATGTGTATACAGTACCCTTCCAGAGAAGGAAACAAACAAACAAAAAAACTGCAAGAGAAATAATGATAGATATATAATCTCAATTAAAAACAATAAATAGCAAATATATTCATGTTTATTTCATAAAAATTTACTCAATATCTGCACTGGAAAAAATACTGTAATAAAGAGGCAATGTATCAAATAAGGGACAATAATTAACGATAAGCCTAGTAGAGGGATAAAACACAGACACAAACAACTACAAGATTAGATAGAAAATTCTAAGAGTTTTAATATTATAGTGAGGTTTTGGATGTGACCTACCATCTATAATTGAACTGATCTACAAAATCACGTAGGAGTTAAAATTTGAGGAAGATTTTTTTAGAGAGAGTATAGTTAGACAGCTAAGCTACAATGCACACATATTTACATGGAAATAAAAAAAATTATTGAAAAATGGTCTCAATAAATTGCATTTATTTTCTTCCTCACAAAAAAAGGTTGTGATATTTTAATGGCTTATCCAATATTGAGAATAATTGCAATAAATTTAGGATGGAAGAGAAAAGGGGTAAAAATATGTAATATAGGACATTATGCAAAGGGTAAATCTACTCCTGGAATATATATTAAAAATGTCAACTTTAAGGGGCGCCTGGGTAGCGCAGTTGTTAAGCGTCTGCCTTCTGCTCAAGGCGTGATCCTGGTGTTCTGGGATCGAGTCCCACATCGGGCTCCTCGGCTGGGAGCCTGCTTCTTCCTCTCCCTCTCCCCTGCTGTGTTCCCTTTCTCGCTGGCTGTCTCTCTGTCACATAAATAAATAAAATCTTTTAAAAAAATGTCAACTTTAAAATAATAAAGAGATAGACATAATACAAGTAATGTGACAGGACGTGGTTCTGATGTTATGTTTGGGCCCTATTCTGTAGTTGAGACCTCATTACCCACAGATTTGGGGAACATCCATATTAAACTAACTTTCTCAACAATTAGAACCAATGGTCAAAGAGCAGCCATTGTTGAAAATTTGTCAGGCTCAGTTTCATTCTTCCTTAAGAAACCAATTTCTGGCTGATCATTTTCCTAAAGGCATTTTTGACATCTTTGTTCCTTAGACTGTAAATTAGGGGATTCAACATAGGTATAATCAATGTGTAGAACACAAAGGTCACTTTGTCAATATCCAGTGAATGACCAGTGCTGGGGCGCAAATAAATAAAAATGAGGGTACCATGGTAGATCGTGACTACAGTCAGATGGGAGGCACAAGTGGAAAACCCTTTTCTTCTTCCTTCAGCAGAACCTGTTTTAAGAATAGCTGCTATGATGCAGACATAAGAGAGAAGGACTGCTAGAAGACAGATAGCTTCCACCAAACCAGCAAAGACTACCAGAATAATGTCATGCATGTAAGTATCAGTGCAGGACAGAGAGAAGAGCGGGGAGATATCACAGAAGAAATGGTTGATTTCTTTGGAGCAGAAAGACAGATGAAAGGTATTAGTAGTGTGAATAATTGAGCTCATGGTACCTCCCAAAAATGCTCCAATGGCAAGCTGGCAGCAAACCCTTTTGGACATAATAACCGTATAAAGCAGTGGGTTGCAGATTGCTATGTACCGGTCATAAGCCATGGCAGCCAAGAGGAAAGATTCTGTGTCAACCAAAGAGCAGAAAAAATATAATTGTGCAGCACAGCCCCTGTAAGAAATGGTCTTTTTATCGGAAACCAAGTCCACAAGTAATTTGGGGGCAATGACAGAAGAGTAGCATACATCTACGAATGACAACATACAGAGGAAAAAGTACATCGGGGTGTGCAAGTGGGAACTGGTTGTGATTAATAACATCATCCCAAGGTTCCCCATGAGGGTAACAGAGTAGATAAAAAGAAACACAGCAAAAAGAATCCTCCAAAGCTCTGGATGGTCACTAAATCCCAAGAGAAAGAACTCCGTCTTCACAGTATGATTTTCGAACTCCATTCTCTTCAGCGACCCTGGACTTCTGAGGTTGTGGCACAGTAATGATGGCAATATTAGTAAAAACCTCAGCATTCACTAAAAAATAAGAAATGAAACAGTCAAAATAAATACAAGAGTAATTCTAAATCCACTTCGGCATCCTGGTAACACCTAAGCACATCTACAGCGAGCGCAGTATGATGCATTTCAAGTTTTCAGATTTTCAATTTTTTTAAAGATTTTAATTATTTGAGAAAGAGAGAGAGAGAGAGAAAGCATGAGCAACAGGAAGAGGCAGAGGGAGAGGGGAAAGCAGACTCCGCATTGAGCAGGGAGCCCAATGTGGGGCTCAATTCTAGGACCCTGGGGATCATGACCTGAGCCAAAGGCAGATGCTCAACTGACTGATCCACCCAGGCGCCCCAGATTTTCAAACTTTTATTAAGTTGACGAGGTATCACTTCCACTGCTTAAAGCTATTGTTTTCCATATTTAGGGGCACCACCATCAACTCAGTTGTTGAACTCCACTTTCTTCCCCTTCCTCATCTTCCACCAATGTCAAGTAATAGTGGTTAAGTACATGATTACACAGGAAACTGAATAACTAGCCTCTGTCCCCATTTGTGTTGTTTTTATTTTCACAACAGACAGCATTGCTGTTCCAAGTGGAGCCCTGTATAGGCAGAGGAGCAGAAGTTCTATGTTTCTCACCTTGAGATGTGGCTTCACCTCTAAAGAACAAAAGAACTCCTAAGAGTTGTTTGAAATCCACTGATAAAATAGAAAGAAGAAAGGTTCTGCATTAGTTATAAAAGTCACTGAATCCCAGCTCTGTCGCTCAGAAGTTGTGAGACCTTGGTCCGGCCAATGAAGCACCGAGTTTCAGTCCATCATCTAAGAGAGTGATAGTACCTTTCCCATCAAATTGTACGTGTTCAATGAATGTCCTTCTACAGATTCAATCTCCTCACATCTTGTTCCTTCATGGTTCTGAAGCTGGCAGCATAGCAATTCTGAGTCAATCCAGACATCTGCTTTATCTTTCTGGAATTCAAGCTATGGAATAAAACCAGAGAAATCCCCATGCCCACAAATGTGTTAAATTCAATCCGGGCAATGGGAGGGTGATATCCAGGAATGTTCCCATGCCTTCCACAGTGAAAAATTGTAAAAGATGTTGAAAAACCCTCGTCTACTATTTCTCTACCTTTCTGCCTTTCATCACCCTTGCTCTAGTTTACAAAACCGTTGGACAACCCATAGCAGCATATGTGGTACTTGTCTACAGACACGCACATTTTGTCCAGTGCAGAGACAATCGATTTCCCTCCCTCCTGTGGAAAAAGCCAGTTTTGTATATATTTGTTTATTTACTTGTGAATTCTTGATCTATAATTCTTCGCATTGTCTTTTACACTAGTTGGAACAGTTGAATGAATGAATAAATGAAGTAAAATCACTGACATGGTTCCATCTTATATTTGTATAATAGTTAGACATATATATTTGTGTATATATAATTGAATAAAATCATAATCAATATATGATTGAATAAAATTTTAAGTTAGACATATACATTTGTATATATGATTAAATAAAATTGTTCCCTCTCTACCTGTCAAATAAATAAAATCTTTAATAAAAGGCACGTGCATATTTCAACATGCTTAAAGCAAAATTTAATTACTATCAATTCCTATAACTTATGCCTATTCTATGACCCCTATCTTGGTATACATCTCTACCACCTCCACTGCTAGTCCAAATGAGAATCCTCTTCTAGCTTAGAACTGAACAAGAACCATTGATTCAATCTGTGAAATGTGACAAATATCTGGTTTCTCCTTCTTGTCATCACTGACATTCCATTATTTAATGTCATCCCTTGTTTTCCTCAATTTGAACCTCTTAATTGGCCTCATTCACTTCAGTCAATACCCATCTTACTTCCAAACATGATCCAAAATGTATCCATAAACCACTGTAAGAATTATATACATAAAATAGATTTTGTATTGTGTTGCCTTCTTCTTAAACCTCAAATTATTCCATTTCCTACAAGCTCAGCATTTAAATACACTCAGTTTTCACATATATTCCCATTTTTATCTCCTATACTCCATTTCACTCCAAACACTTTGCTTTAAAAAAAAGTGTTAATTGGAGAAAGAAGCATCTCAGATCTACTAGTCAACTCTTTGGAACTCTCCTTTCCTAAAATACATATGGCATCCTCCTTAGAAAATACCAGCTCTCGTTACGTGACAGCCCATCTGTGCCTGTCTAGGAATATGAGAGGCAAGACTGTCAATCGACCTAAAAGTGGAACAATAGCCACTGTTTTGAAGACAAAAGAAAAAAATTATAGCCAGTGGCTAGAAGGTAGGGTGGATGAAAATCCTTCTTTGCTGTGCCATTCACTCTTTCGGGAATTATGAAAAACGACTATCAAAAAGTAGGCATGAAAAAAAGAGGCTCCTCTTTAGGGACAATGTTTAAATAAGCTTGGGGTCTGAGCCATGAAGAACAACCACTTCTTTCTACCAAATCCTTTATTTCTAATCACAGAAGTAGAGGTACTGAAGACATCCATTTATATAGAGAATATTTACTTGTATTAATATTTCAAGGATGATATCTGCTTTAAGACCAAAAAAGACTTTCAGGATTGAAAAATGAAATATGAAAGTCAATGGAACAATAGAAGGGGAAGGGAATACAAGACAAAAGGTTAAGAAGAGTGCAAAGAGGAGCCAATTATCTGTTCTTCTATGCAATTGGCAGGTGAGAATGAAAATGAACTCTAAAAGAATTCAACAAAATTACCTATTCCTGTCAGTTCTCTATAGTGAGCCCTGGTCTCTACCTTTCTAAACCATTTTTCTGTTCCCTCAAAGCCACTCGCCTAACCCTACCCCAGTCCTGTTATCTGTGTGTTGATAACTGTTCTTATCAACACTCCTTATCAACACATAACCACAGGATAGAATAAATAATATGATATACAAATTGTGTGAGCTTTAATTTATATCTCAGTCTGTCCAACTTTGAAAAAATAATTAACAGGCAATGAGCTCTGTATTTAGAGTTAGATTTCTAATCAGAGTCCAATTATACTGAAGATTGTCATAAGAGTATCATGCATTAAATGTGCTTTTTTGTTGGTGGTGGTGTTTGTTGGAAATGCCTTGCGAATTAAAACCTGTGTTATGCTAGGCATATGTCTTCTCAGAACATCAGTTTCCTGCATGTGAAATAAGTGAGTATAAGACGAGCACTTAAAATCCTGTCCAACTCTGATATCCCAGGATTATGTGAAGAGCACTTACCAGAACACTCTCTTTCACTTATCTTCTTACCACCCTGTTGTCAAAGTTAGTTCATTTTTCACTGGAAAAACTCAGTGCTGATAGTTAATTATTTAAAAAATCGACCCATTGCAGCATTTTCCATACTCTATCTGGGCAGGCCTTTTGTGTTCATAGAAGAAATCTGTGCCTCCCTTAGGAAGGTAGTGGTTTCTTAGGAGAACACAAGACCTTTTATGTTTTGCCTCGAGTCTTTTGAGATTAGCTTTCAGATCTCACTTAGGATCCCAGGAACACACAGTCTGATATGCAAATCCCAGTGGGAAAAGATACATGAGCAATTAAACAGTTCTACTGAGGAACTGCTTAAACACAAAATGAAATGATGCGATGTGTTTTTCTACATCTTGAGGATGTCTCAAAGAAAAATGTATTTTTAGTTTTGAAATGGTAGATTATTATATATAAAATTAGATTATGCTATTTTCTGTCTAATTTGATTTAACCAGCTTAGAGCAACTTATCAAAGAACTCTGAGTATTATCCTATGGATAGGATAGTAGAATAAACTAGAAAGAAGCAAAAATATGTCTATCTGACTATTGAGAATTAGAAGACATTGAAAGTCAAATGTCAGGGGAAAACCAATTATGAATGAAGTTGATGACTCTGATATGTGCTATGCATGCATCTATTTGCAAGTGCAATTCTGGCCACCCAAGGCCTGAATAGACCAGAGAATATTTCTTTAATAAATGTTTCTATTTGTCACAACTGGCTGGCTCAGTTGAAGAGCATGCAACTCTTGATCTCATGGTCATGAGTTCAAGCCCCATGTTGGGAGTAGAGATTCCTTAAATAAATGAAATCCGAAGGGGGAGAAATCAGAGAGGGAGATGAACCATGAGAAACTATGGACCCCAGCAAACAATCTGGGGGTTTCAGAGGGGAAGAAGATGGAGGAAGGGGGTAACAAGGTGATGGGAATTGAGGAGGGCACATGCTGTGATGAGCACTGGGTGTTATACTTAACTAATGAATCATTGAACACTACACCAAAAACTAATTATGTCCTATACAGTGGCTAACTGAACATAATAAAAAACATGAACTTAAAAAAATACAATTACTCTGTGAATATGTATGCCAGGTGGCAAAACAGAAAAAAGAATAATTTGCACTACACATTTAAGAATTTTTTCAAGTACAGAATAGTGAATGAGAGATGGTAAAAGAAACAACATAAGCAATTGTGTAAGGATTGGAACGTGTGTGGCATGATTTTAGATCTGAAAATGAGATTTAGAGACAATGTGTTGCCTCATGAAGAGAGATAATGTTAGGGGTATGCGTGTGTGTGTGTGTGTGTGTGTGTGTGTGTGTGTATGTGACCAAGAGTGCCGAGGTGGAGAAACTGTTCTTGTTGGAGGACCAAAGGTGAAAGATGTTTCTCTCACTTTCATCTTAAAATCCAAAGTCTTATGGGTGATGCAGGAAATCTCACTCCCTTCAGAACATCTGAAATGCAATACAGAGCCATATTTTCATCAGATGCACAATATAACACTATTCTACTAGTCATTATTTATACATTCATTAAAAGAAATAACTGATAGCTGTCTTTCCTGGAATATTTCTAAATAACTCTTGCCCTCAAAGATGTCTTTTTAAGAAACATTAGGAAGAATTAATTTTATGAGCCAGGTTTTTGCAGTTATTTTGTTATTATGTTTCAGTTCAGTGATAACTCTGAGACTGGCAGCTTATCCCCAGTTTATATTTCAGAGACTCGAGGTTAAGCAAGTTTAACTATCTTCCTCAAAATCACTCTTCAGGGTCTGAACCCGGACCCAGCTGTTTAAAAGTCCAGTGCCGGTCATACTTCACTAAAGCGACGAGGACCTATGTTACTTTAAATAACCCATCCCAATAAAAATATAAACAACAACTAATATAAAATGAAATCCTAAGAAAGTGAGGAAACAAATGAAGTGTTAAGATTGCAAGAACACAAGAAAAGTAAATCATACTTTGGCCTTTAAAAGGTGGGTGTGTTAAGTTTGAAAAATGGACCTTTATATATATCAAGCTCTAATCCTGGAACATGTAAATGCCACCTTGTTTGGGGGAAGGGTGTTTGCAGATGTGATTAGAGTAAAGATCTTGATATCAGGAGATTATCCTAGATTATCTGGGTGGGCTGTAAATGCCTTCACAGGTGACCTTACAAGAGAGGGAGTCTAGGGGCACCTGGGTGGCTCAGTTGGTGAAGCGTCTGCCTTCAGCTCAAGTCATGATCCCAGGGTCCTGGGATCGAGCCCCACATTGGCTCCTTGCTCAGCGGGGGAGCCTCTTCTCCATCCCCCTCTGCCATTTCTCCTGCTTGTTCTCTCTCTCTTTCTCTGTCAAATAAATAAATAAAATCTTTAAAGAGAGAGAGAGGGAGGTTATTTCACACACATCACACGCACGCATGTGAAAACATAGAAAAGATGGAGAGTAGAGAAGTTTGAAGATGCCAGTCTTAAAGACTGAAATTATAAAACCACAAGTCAAAGAATGCCTGTGATCTCCACAAACTGGAAGAGAAAGGGAAAGTGTTGTCCGTGACAACCTCCTGTGGGAGTATGGCTCAGCTGACACCTTGATTTTGGCCCAGTGACATTGATTTCAAATTTCTGCCCTCCAGAACTAAAAGAGAATAAAGTCTACTGTATTAAGCCAACAAATTTATAGCATTTTTCTCAGAAGTCACAGGAAACTAATGCAAACAATAGGTTTAGGATATAATAGATTTGAAAATACAGTAAATAACTGAAATAATATCAGGCAAAACAGAAAAAAAAATTAACAAAACCCCAGAAACAAGACAGGTAAGCCATCAAATGCATGATCTACTTATTTAATCAAGAAATAAGATAGAATAGAGAACAAAAGGTAAAACTAAAAGTAACAATAGGATTATCAGCAAATACTTTATTAGTCACTTATAATATACCATATATGGTGATAAGAATTTAAGATATATCATTTAATTTTCATGGAAATCTTACTAGAAAATTAGAGTAATATCTATATTTTGTAGAAGAAAAGGTTTTTTTAAACTTATTTATTATTTTATTGAAGTATAGTTGACATACAATGTTATAGTAGTTTCAGGGGCACAACTTCATGATTTGACAATATGTACATTACACAATGGTCACCATGATAACTGCGGTTATCATCTGTCACCACACAACATTATTATATATTATTGACTGTATTTCCTTTGCTATACTTTTCATCACTGTGACTTATTTTATAACTAGAAGTCTGTGCTTCTTAATCCCCTTAAAAGAAGTTTTAAAAGTCCTAAAATTATAATATTGCAATGGAAAAGTAATTATAAAACAAAATGACTAAAAAATACACAGAAATTTACTCAAACTTTCTATTAAAAACATAGGATATCAGACAGATGTACACTCATTCCATTTTTGTAAAAAATGAAATTAATTTAGTTAAAAAGGTTGCATGCTTTAATGATGAAAAGACACATCTATCGATATGCACGTTGTGAGAAATATATTGACGTTTTCTCAAACCAAGATATTGAGCCTGACAACACCACCCAAAACCCATTCAAAGCAATTAGAGATTGGAGAAGAACAGAAAAGGCACCATGTGCATTTGAATTATCTATAAAGAGATAATATATGGCTTAATAAAAACAAGTGGAAAACAAAAAAGCATGCATAGCCCCCCAGCTCATAAAATTCTTCCATACTTTACTTTTTGTTCACATCCACCCAAAATCAGCCCCTCATTAAAAGTCTCTGAAGAAACTCTGAGTCTAGTTAAGAAAATAGTTTTTCAAAAGGTAATATAGATCCCAATACTTTCTTGAGAGCTTCTTTCACGTCCTTGTTCCTCAGACTATAGATAAGAGGGTTCAGCATGGGAATCACTATGGTGTAGAATACTGTGGCCACCTTGTCAGTCTCCACACTGTAGCCAGAACTGGGCCGGCAATAAATGAAAAGAATTGTTCCATGGAAGACAAGGATGGCTGTGAGGTGGGAGGCACAGGTGGAAAAGGCTTTGCGCCTTCCCTCTGCAGAGCGCATCCTCAGGATGGTGATGAGAATCAGCAAGTAGGAGGTGAAAATGATCACGATGGTGATGATCTCATTGACAGTGGCCACAATGAACACCGTGAGTTCGTTAATAGAGACATCAGAGCAAGCAAGCGATAACAGAGGGGGTAGATCACAAAGGAAGTGGTTAATCACATTGGATCTATAGGATGGGATCTCCAGAGCTAAACACAAGTGGATCAGAGAACACGCCACCCCACAAAGATAGCAGCAAGACACCAGCTCAATACAGACATTCTGGGACATGGTGACCATGTACAACAGTGGGTTGCAGATGGCCACAAAGCGGTCATAGGCCATCACAGCCAGCAGGAAGACCTCAGTGATGGCATAGGCACAAAACAAGTAGAATTGCACCATGCATCCCAGGAAGGAGATGGCTTTGTCCCCCTTTAAGATATTGGACAGCATCTTTGGCACGATGATGGTGGAGTAGCAAAAATCCACAAAGGACAAGTGGCTGAGGAAAAAGTACATGGGAGTGTGAAGTGGAGAGCTGACCTGAATCACTGCAATCATGCCCAGATTTCCTGCAACAGTGACTCCATAGATGAGAAGGAACACCAGGAAGAGGAAGACTCTGAACTCAGGGGCATCTGCTAATCCAAGAAGAATGAACTCTGTCACAGAGGTGCAGTTCCCCTCCCCCATTTCTGCCATAAGTCAGGCTTAGGAAAACAAATGTTAAATTTTGTGTTTCTTCTAAAATGGGAGGAGAAAAACAAGTTCATATTAACTTCAAAAAATATAGCATTGATATCAAATATTGTTTTTATAAGAACAAAAACACTGCTATCAAATAATTCGAAATGATAAATGTCTCAGTAGATCTCACTGATCAAAATTGAGTTAAACAAAAGCAGAAACATTAAAAAACTTAATGATTCCAACCTTTACCACGATGCATAGAGATGATTAACGAAGTTCGACTGTTTGATGGATTTTAAAATAGAATCAAAGATACAATTCAAAGCCACACAGAAATAAGCCTCTGTTCTCTGAAAATCCTTAAGAAGCTTTGGCCAGCAAGGTACCACCTACCGTGATTCTATAAAATGTATACTCTCTTTTTTTCACTGAGTCTCTCAGGAACATATATCTGAAGCAAAGTTTTTTAGCACTCCATTTTTGGGGATTGTGATAAATTTTTTGAGGTCTGCAGCTCATAAAACGTTTTTTTTTAATGATTTTTTATTATATTATGTTAGTCACCATACAGTATATCCCCGGTTTCTGTCATAAAATGCTTTTAATTTTTGAATTATGAGCCAAGAGATGTAGAATATAGATTGAAAATGAAAATTTTACACCAAATGAAGAATGTGGTTTAATCAACTCTCATAGTAATGATCTACAGTAATGATCTACAGTCTTAATCCTGATGACAATAAAAGCTATATATTTTTATGAGAGATTTCATTCTTAATAAGCTATGGTAGAAATATATCATCACATTAATAAAATCATGAAAAACTAAACCAAAGGTACATTGAAGTACTGTTTATAATATTAAATATGGAAAATGAATGATCAACAATAGAACAATTATTAAATTACAGGGTGTCGTTTCTAGTGGAGAAAATTATCATGCTGGTGGTAAATTAAGAAAAGAAACAGGACACCAAATAGTCCACTGGTGTATATTAGTAGATGTATATAAAGATGTACATAGAGGGTATGAATACCTCTGATAGATTTATCTATCAATACCTTTGGTTTGGCTCTAACTGAAATATTCAATCTTCACCCGCATCAAAGAGAGGTGCCTGAAAACTCTCTCAAGTTCTCGAAGTGGTTGGCTGGCAAAAGTGGTTATTTTGTGTTCTCGATGCAGTGGGATCCACCACTGAGATCTTTCCTTAAAGAAAAGGCAGATAGACATGGAGGGGTTCTATTCTCTGCCCTCCCTTCTAGACAACAGGAGGGTATACTGGTGACCTCTACACATATGTGTAATGAAAATTGAGTGAAGAGGTTCTGGACTAGAAGAATAACTGTATTTTCTCCATATGTTGAACTAAGTCTAAAGAAGTGGAAGCGTATCACTTTCCTGAAGTCATGTGTTTTTCAATATTTGGCCAAGAGCAGAAATAAAACAAAAGCAAAACAAAACAAAATACCTGAGTTATTTGCCTGCTTTCCAGTTAAACAGGAAAGTCAACTTGGTAGATTTTTTTCCTAATGTTCTAGCCTGATGATAAGAAACTATTCCATGGCAACCCCAAAACAAATCCAAAAGAATTCATCTCATTTTCTGAGCAGAGCGAGTCCATAAGTCTGGACTGTCCATGACCATCTGGAGGACAGATGAATGCAACCCTCAGCATAGCAGGAAAATGAAGGAGCTTCTCCGTGATCATAAACTCTGGATTTCATTGCAGAATCTGGTCTGGAAAAAAAAAATGTTAAAAGGAAACAGAAAGAGAACGAGAGAAGAGGGCTACCATTTGCTTATTCTGTATTTTTTCATACACATCCATCTTTGATGTTACAGAGAAAATTGTTCTAAATTCACCATTAAGTGTTTCTGAATACTGAAATACAAAGGCATTTTAAACTATACCTGCAGAGGAATCTTGCTAAACATTCTCTAGTTAAAAGAGAGATGTCTCCAATACATGTTTAAAATAATTGTTGACAGAGAACCTGCATTCGTGTCTATTTTCAAGTAACCAGAGCCTAATTCTAGCTAACAGACCTGAGTGACGGACATTTTCTCCAGGAGCCAAAGATGTTAAGACATGTACAGAAGACAGAGACTTATAGTGTAATTTAAGCTCCTGGGAAATGGGCTCCTTGGGCCCCCAAACAATGACTAATCCTTATGGTATAACAAAATACATAAGAATTAAACTGAGACTACATGTCGTGTGACATAACTAATAATTAATCTTTATGGCATATCATCAGGAGATTTATTTTTTAAACTATCGCAATTTGGGAAACAACTGTTTAAAACCAAAGATGCCCCTTCTCAGCCTTCATGGTGCTATGTCATACTACATCTAAGTGTCATATCTGTGGGACACAGCCATGAAGCCATAAAGAAATAGCATGAATATTTCTTCCTTCCCAATAACGTGAGGAATCCCTTAGATTCTTCCTGTAGGAGACAGTGACAAGTGCCACATCAGAATTCCTTTAAATACCGTAAAAGTAATGATCCAGCTCGCCAGAAAACTATAGAGTAGATCACACTTATTGAGCTCTTGCTAGGTGTTGGAAAGTATTCTAAATATTATGCAAGTATTCATTCCTTTTCGCTTCCTAGTAACCAGCCAGGAAACAGTTCTGGGTTTCATGCCTATCTTACAAAGGAGATGATGGAGACACAGACACTTGCCACTTGGATCAACTCAACATAAATTGCCAATAAAAACAATGGTTTTCCACACTTATGAATGTATGGAAAAAAGAATGAACCCAGAGAGATTTCTGAAGTGGCATTTTTTGAGTGCATGTCCAAT
>NW_024424786.1:32971420-32977341 GCF_017311325.1 Ursus maritimus | reverse complement strand
GGGACATGGTGACCATGTACAACAGTGGGTTGCAGATGGCCACAAAGCGGTCATAGGCCATCACAGCCAGCAGGAAGACCTCAGTGATGGCATAGGCACAAAACAAGTAGAATTGCACCATGCATCCCAGGAAGGAGATGGCTTTGTCCCCCTTTAAGATATTGGACAGCATCTTTGGCACGATGATGGTGGAGTAGCAAAAATCCACAAAGGACAAGTGGCTGAGGAAAAAGTACATGGGAGTGTGAAGTGGAGAGCTGACCTGAATCACTGCAATCATGCCCAGATTTCCTGCAACAGTGACTCCATAGATGAGAAGGAACACCAGGAAGAGGAAGACTCTGAACTCAGGGGCACCTGCTAATCCGAGAAGAATGAACTCTGTCACAGAGGTGCAGTTCTCCTCCCCCATTTCTGCCATATGTCAGGCTTAGGAAAACAAATGTTAAATTTTGTGTTTCTTCTAAAATGGGAGGAAAAAAACAACTTCATATTAACTTCAGAAAAAATATAGCATTGATATCAAATATTGTATTTATAAGAAATAACAAAAACCCAGCTATCAAATAATTCGAAATGATAAATGTCTCAGTAGATCCCACTGATCAAAATTGACTTAAACAAAAGCAGAAACATTAAAAAACTTAATGATTCCAACCTTTACCACGATGCATAGAGATGATTAACGAAGTTCGACTGTTTGATGGATTTTAAAATAGAATCAAAGATACAATTCAAAGCCACACAGAAATAAGCCTCTGTTCTCTGAAAATCCTTAAGAAGCTTTGGCCAGCAAGGTACCACCTACCGTGATTCTATAAAATGTATACTCTCTTTTTTTCACTGAGTCTCTCAGGAACATATATCTGAAGCAAAGTTTTTTAGCACTCCATTTTTGGGGATTGTGATAAATTTTTTGAGGTCTGCAGCTCATAAAACGTTTTTTTTTAATGATTTTTTATTATATTATGTTAGTCACCATACAGTATATCCCCGGTTTCTGTCATAAAATGCTTTTAATTTTTGAATTATGAGCCAAGAGATGTAGAATATAGATTGAAAATGAAAATTTTACACCAAATGAAGAATGTGGTTTAATCAACTCTCATAGTAATGATCTACAGTAATGATCTACAGTCTTAATCCTGATGACAATAAAAGCTATATATTTTTATGAGAGATTTCATTCTTAATAAGCTATGGTAGAAATATATCATCACATTAATAAAATCATGAAAAACTAAACCAAAGGTACATTGAAGTACTGTTTATAATATTAAATATGGAAAATGAATGATCAACAATAGAACAATTATTAAATTACAGGGTGTCGTTTCTAGTGGAGAAAATTATCATGCTGGTGGTAAATTAAGAAAAGAAACAGGACACCAAATAGTCCACTGGTGTATATTAGTAGATGTATATAAAGATGTACATAGAGGGTATGAATACCTCTGATAGATTTATCTATCAATACCTTTGGTTTGGCTCTAACTGAAATATTCAATCTTCACCCGCATCAAAGAGAGGTGCCTGAAAACTCTCTCAAGTTCTCGAAGTGGTTGGCTGGCAAAAGTGGTTATTTTGTGTTCTCGATGCAGTGGGATCCACCACTGAGATCTTTCCTTAAAGAAAAGGCAGATAGACATGGAGGGGTTCTATTCTCTGCCCTCCCTTCTAGACAACAGGAGGGTATACTGGTGACCTCTACACATATGTGTAATGAAAATTGAGTGAAGTCGTTCTGGACTAGAAGAATAACTGTATTTTCTCCATATGTTGAACTAAGTCTAAAGAAGTGGAAGCGTATCACTTTCCTGAAGTCATGTGTTTTTCAATATTTGGCCAAGAGCAGAAATAAAACAAAAGCAAAACAAAACAAAATACCTGAGTTATTTGCCTGCTTTCCAGTTAAACAGGAAAGTCAACTTGGTAGATTTTTTTCCTAATGTTCTAGCCTGATGATAAGAAACTATTCCATGGCAACCCCAAAACAAATCCAAAAGAATTCATCTCATTTTCTGAGCAGAGCGAGTCCATAAGTCTGGACTGTCCATGACCATCTGGAGGACAGATGAATGCAACCCTCAGCATAGCAGGAAAATGAAGGAGCTTCTCCGTGATCATAAACTCTGGATTTCATTGCCGAATCTGGTCTGGAAAAAAAATGTTAAAAGGAAACAAAGAGAACGAGAGAAGAGGGCTACCATTTGCTTATTCTGTATTTTTTCATACACATCCATCTTTGATGTTACAGAGAAAATTGTTCTAAATTCACCATTAAGTGTTTCTGAATACTGAAATACAAAGGCATTTTAAACTATACCTGCAGAGGAATCTTGCTAAACATTCTCTAGTTAAAAGAGAGATGTCTCCAATACATGTTTAAAATAATTGTTGACAGAGAACCTGCATTCGTGTCTATTTTCAAGTAACCAGAGCCTAATTCTAGCTAACAGACCTGAGTGACGGACATTTTCTCCAGGAGCCAAAGATGTTAAGACATGTACAGAAGACAGAGACTTATAGTGTAATTTAAGCTCCTGGGAAATGGGCTCCTTGGGCCCCCAAACAATGACTAATCCTTATGGTATAACAAAATACATAAGAATTAAACTGAGACTACATGTCATGTGACATAACTAATAATTAATCTTTATGGCATATCATCAGGAGATTTATTTTTTAAATTATCCCAATTTGGGAAACAACTGCTTAAAACCAAAGATGCCCCTTCTCAGCCTTCATGGTGCTATGTCATACTACATCTAAGTGTCATATCTGTGGGACACAGCCATGAAGCCATAAAGAAACAGCATGAATATTTCTTCCTTCCCAATAACGTGAGGAATCCCTTAGATTCTTCCCGTAGGAGACAGTGACAAGTGCCACGTCAGAATTCCTTTAAATACCGTAAAAGTAATGATCCAGCTGGCCAGAAAACTATACAGTAGATGACACTTATTGAGCTCTTGCTAGGTGTTGGAAAGTATTCTAAATATTATGCAAGTATTCATTCCTTTTCGCTTCCTAGTAACCAGCCAGGAAACAGTTCTGGGTTTCATGCCTCTCTTACAAAGGAGATGATGGAGACACAGACACTTGCCACCTGAATCAACTCAACATAAATTGCCAATAAAAGCAATGGTGGCCTTCTGGTTTTCCACTCATATGAATGTATGGAAAAAAGAATGAACCCAGAGAGATTTCTGAGGTGGCATTTTTTGAGTGCATGTCCAATGATGGAAGCCATTGAATTGGACTACATCAATTATCTGTTCTCGGTGTATTCTTCTTCTGATTTTATAATATCAATCTAGGCCCCAGTATTCTATTTGTTTCTGTGTATCACTGGATGTACACTTAAATTTTTAAGGTATGTGTGGTTGGAAAGCAATACCAAGTAAATAAATTTGTGTCCTCTCAACTACCATACAATACGTTCCTAAAATTGCTGTGCGGAAAAATCATTAAAAAAAATAATAATAAATAAATAAAGTCTTAAATAAATAAATAAATAAAAATAAATAAATAAAAGTTTTCCACACTTATGAATGTATGGAAAAAAGAATGAACCCAGAGAGATTTCTGAAGTGGCATTTTTTGAGTGCATGTCCAATGCTGGAAGCCATTGAATTGGACTACATCAATTATCTGTTCTCGGTGTATTCTTCTTCTGACTTTATAATATCAATCTAGGCCCCAGTATTCTATTTGCGTCTGTGTATCACTGGATGTACACTTAAACTTTTAAGGTATGTGTGGTTGGAAAGCAATTTCAAGTAAATAAATTTGTGTCCTCTCAACTACCATACAACACGTTCCTAAAATTGCTGTGCGGAAGACTGCCCCCAAGGCTGAGGAGACGTTCCCTTTGGTTCTCCATTTCCAAGTCACCTTTCACAATTAATGAAAGAGAACATATGTCCTCACCAACTATCTTTTTTTGAATTGCCCCATGAAAAGAAATCTGTGGGTCAAAAGAAAGTGATAGTTGTGATTGTTGGTGTTCTTAAGGCCATTTTTGATGTTTTAATTCCTCATTCAGGACAGCTGCAACTCAGGGCATACGTCTCTCTGTCTTTCCATCTTACACAATTTCTGTTTCAGATTGCAACTTCTATAAATGTCTAGTCAAATATTTGGCTTATTTAAAAAATATTTTACTTGGTTTTCTATGTTCTGTTACTAAGTGTTCTTTATATATTTTGAGCACAAGTCCTCCCTCGGCTATATAACCTGCACTTTTCCTCTCAAATTTAAGTCTATGCTCTGTTTTGAGCTAATGTCTGTGTATGGTATGAGGTAAATTGAAATGTATCTTTTTTGCATATAGATACCCTGTTGCTCATCGCCATTTATTGAAAAGATTATCCAACTTCAGGAGACTGCCTCGGCAGCTTGTCAGAATCAATCAACCATAAATCTTTTTAATTCTGGGCCCTCGATTCTATTATGCTGAAGTATACACCCACCATATACCAGTACCAATTGCACTATGTTTTTAATTTTCAGTTTTTCCATAGTCTTTTGTTGTTTATTTTTAAGTATTCCAATATTTTCATGTGTTCAGGAACTTATTTTCTTAGTTTTACATCGGGATTTTATTTTGGTACTAGGAAGAAATAAGATAATTTTGATATATTGATGCTGTCTTTTGTGATCATGATGAATTTGATTATTAGTTCTCATGGTCCTAATAGGGTGCACACACATGTGTATGTGTGTGGATTGCTTAGGATTTTCCTCTTAAAAGATCATGTATAATGTGAATAATACCAGTTTTACTTCAAGGTTACTATTCACAATGATTGTGTTAATTCCTTCCTTGTTTCTTTTTTCATAGTAATTCTAGCTAAAATTTTGTCAATTACATTAATCCTTTCACAGCACAAACTCATTAATTCTTCCTTCCCAATAACGTGAGGAATCCCTTAGATTCTTCCTGTAGGAGACAGTGACAAGTGCCACATCAGAATTCCTTTAAATACCGTAAAAGTAATGATCCAGCTCGCCAGAAAACTATAGAGTAGATCACACTTATTGAGCTCTTGCTAGGTGTTGGAAAGTATTCTAAATATTATGCAAGTATTCATTCCTTTTCGCTTCCTAGTAACCAGCCAGGAAACAGTTCTGGGTTTCATGCCTATCTTACAAAGGAGATGATGGAGACACAGACACTTGCCACTTGGATCAACTCAACATAAATTGCCAATAAAAACAATGGTTTTCCACACTTATGAATGTATGGAAAAAAGAATGAACCCAGAGAGATTTCTGAAGTGGCATTTTTTGAGTGCATGTCCAATGCTGGAAGCCATTGAATTGGACTACATCAATTGTCTGTTCTCGGTGTATTCTTCTTCTGACTTTATAATATCAATCTAGGCCCCAGTATTCTATTTGCGTCTGTGTATCACTGGATGTACACTTAAACTTTTAAGGTATGTGTGGTTGGAAAGCAATTTCAAGTAAATAAATTTGTGTCCTCTCAACTACCATACAACACGTTCCTAAAATTGCTGTGCGGAAGACTGCCCCCATGGGTGAGGAGACGTTCCCTTGGTTCTCCATTCTCAAATCACCTTTCACAATTAATGAAAGAGAACATATGTCCTCACCAACTATCTTTTTTTGAATTGCCCCATGAAAAGAAATCTGTGGGTCAAAAGAAAGTGATAGTTGTGATTGTTGGTGTTCTTAAGGCCATTTTTGATGTTTTAATTCCTCATTCAGGACAGCTGCAACTCAGGGCATACGTCTCTCTGTCTTTCCATCTTACACAATTTCTGTTTCAGATTGCAACTTCTATAAATGTCTAGTCAAATATTTGGCCTATTTAAATTTTTGTTTTGTTTTGTTTTCTATATTCTGTTAGAGTTCTTTACATATTTTGGGCACAAACACATATATACATATAT
>NW_024424786.1:32774567-32971395 GCF_017311325.1 Ursus maritimus | reverse complement strand
AAAACATAGATATCAGACAGATGTACACTCATTCCATTTTTGTAAAAATGAAATTAATTTAGTTAAAAAGGTTGCATGCTTTAATGATGAAAAGACACATCTATCGATATGCACGTTGTGAGAAATATATTGACGTTTCAAACCAAGATATTGAGCCTGACAACACCACCCAAAACCCATTCAAAGCAATTAGAGATTGGAGAAGAACAGAAAAGGCACCATGTGCATTTGAATTATCTATAAAGAGATAATATAATATGGCTTAATAAAAACAAGTGGAAACAAAGCATGCATAGCTCCCCCAGCTCATAAAATTCTTCCATACTTTACTTTTTGTTCACATCCACCCAAAATCAGCTCCCTCATTAAAAGCTCCTGAAGAAACTCTTGAGTCTAGTTAAGAAAATAGTTTTTCAAAAGGTAATATAGATCCCAATAACTTTCTTGAGAGCTTCTTTCACGTCCTTGTTCCTCAGACTATAGATAAGAGGGTTCAGTATGGGAATCACTATGGTGTAGAATACTGTGGCCACCTTGTCAGTCTCACACTGTAGCCAGAACTGGGCCGGCAATAAATGAAAAGAATTGTCCATGGAAGACAAGGGATGGCTGTGAGGGGAGCACAGGAAAAGGCTTGCGCCTTCCCTCTGCAGAGCGCATCCTCAGGATGGTGATGAGAATCAGCAAGTAGGAGGTGAAAATGATCACGATGGTGATGATCTCATTGACAGTGGCCACAATGAACACCGTGAGTCTGCATTAGAGATATCAGAGCAAGCAAGGATAACAGAGGGTAGATCACAAAGGAAGTGGTTAATCACATTGGATCTATAGGATGGGATCTCCAGAGCTAAACACAAGTGGATCAGAGAACACGCCACCACAAAGATAGCAGCAAGACACCAGCTCAATACAGACATTCTGGGACATGGTGACTATGTACAACAGTGGCTGCATGATGGCCACAAAGCTGCCTGAAGTAGGGCCATCACAGCCAGCAGGGAAGACCTCAGTGATGGCATAGGCACAAAACAAGCAGAATTGCACCAGGCATCCCAGGAATAGATACTTTGTCCCCCTTTTAAGATATTAACAGCATCTTTGGCACGATGATGGTGGAGTAGCAAAAACCAGCCAAAGGACAAGTGGCTGAGGAAAAGTACATGGGAGGTAAGTGGAGAGCTGACCTGAATCACTGCACCATGTCTATTTCCTGCAACAGTGACTCCACAGATGAGAAGAACACCAGGAAGAGGAAGACTCTGAACTCAGGGGCACCTGCTAATCCGAGAAGAATGAACTCTGTCACAGAGGTGCAGTTCTCCCCATTTCTGCCATATGTCAGGCTTAGGAAAACAAACAGCAAATTTTGTGTTTCTTCTAAATGGGAGGAAAAACACCATATTAATTTCAGAAAATATAGCATTGATATCAAATATTGTATTTATAAGAAATAACAAAACCCAGCTATCAAATAATTCAAATGATAAATGTCTCAGTAGATCCCACTGATCAAAATTGACTTAAACAAAAGCAGAAACATTAAAAAACTTAATGATTCCAACCTTTACCACGATGCATAGAGATGATTAACGGTTCGACTGTTTGATGGGATCTTAAAATAGAATCAAAGATACAATTCAAAGCCACACAGAAATGTTTTCCCTGTTCTCTGAAAATCCTTAAGAAGCTTTTGGCCAGCAAGGTACCACTCATCATGATTCTATAAAATGTATACCTCTTTTTTCACTGAGCTCTCAGAACATATATCTGAAGCAAAGTTTTTTAGCACTCCATTTTTGGGGATTGTGATAAATTTTGAGGCTCTGCAGCCATAAAACGTTTTTTTAATGATTTTTATTATATTATGTTAGTCACCATACAGTTATCCCCGTGTTTCTGTCATAAAATGCTTTTAATTTTTGGAATTATGAGCCAAGAGATGTAGAATATAGATTGAAAATGAAAAATTTTTACTACCAAATGAAGAATGTGGTTTAATCAACTCCTCATAGTAATGATCTACAGTAATGATCTACAGTCTTAATCCTGATGACAATAAAAGCTATATATTTTTAGAGAGATTTCATTCTTAATAAGCTATGGTAGAAATATATCATCACATTAATAAAATCATGAAAACTCCAAACCAAAGGTACATTGAAGTACTGTTTATAATATTAAAAGGAAAATGAATGATCAACAATAGAACAATTATTAAATTACAGGTGTTTCTAGTGGAGAAAATTATCATGCTGGTGGTAAATTAAGAAAGAAACAGGACACCAAATAGATCACTGGTGTATATTAGTAGATGTTATATAAAGATGTACATAGAGGGTATGAATACCCTGATAGATTTATCTATCAATACCTTTGGTTTGCCTTGTAACTGAAATATTCAATCTTCACCCGCATCAAAGAGAGGTGCCTGAAAACTCTCTCAGTTCTCGAAGTGGTTGGCTGGCAAAAGTGGTTATTTTGTGTTCTCGATGCAGTGGATCCACCACTGAGGATCTTTCCTTAAAGAAAAGGCAGATAGACATGGAGGGGTTCTATTCTCTGCCCTCCCTTCTAGCAACAGGAGGGTCATAGCATATGACCTCTACACATATGTGTAATGAAAATTGAGTGAAGAGGTTCTGGACTAGAAGAATAACTGTATTTTCTCCATATGTTGAACTAAGTCTAAAGAAGTGGAAGCGCATCACTTTCCTGAAGTCATGTGTTTTTCAATATTTGCCAAGAGCAGAAATAAAACAAAAGCAAAAACAAAACAAAAATACTGAGTTATTTGCCTGCTTTCCAGTTAAACAGGAAAGTCAACTTGGTGATTTTTTTCCTAATGTTCTAGCCTGATGATAAGAAACTATTCCATGGCAACCCCAAACAAATCCAAAGAATTCATCTCATTTTCTTGAGCAGAGCGAGTCCATAAGTCTGGACTGTCCATGACCATCTGAGGACAGATGAATGCAACCCTCAGCATAGCAGGAAAATGAAGGAGCTCCTGGTGATCATAAACTCTGGATTTCATTGCAGAATCTGGTCTGGAAAAAAATGTTAAAAAAGGAAACAGAAAGAGAACGAGAGAAGAGGGCTACCATTTGCTTATTCTGTATTTTTTATACAGGGCATATCCATCTTTATATACAGAGAAAATTGTTCTAAATTCACCATTAAGTGTTTCTGAATACTGAAATACAAAGGCATTTTAAACTATACCTGCAGAGGAATCTTGCTAAACATTCTCTAGTTAAAAAGAGAGATGTCTCCAATACATGTTTAAAATAATTGTTGACAGAGAACCTGCATTCGTGTCTATTCTTCAAGCAACCAGAGCCTAATTCTAGCTAACAGACCTGAGGATCGGACATTTTCTCCAGGAGCCAAAGATGATAGCAGACAGTACATAAGACAGAGACTTCATAGTGTAATTTAAGTCTCCTGGGAAATGGGCCCTTTGGGCCCCCTTAACAATGACTAATCCTTATGAAACAAAATACATAAGAATTAAACTGAGACTACATGTCGTGTGACATAACTAATAATTAATCTTTATGGCATATCATCAGGGAGATTTATTTTTTAAACTATCGCAATTTGGGAAACAACTGTTTAAACCAAAGATGCCCCTTCAGCCTTCATGGTGCTATGTCATACTACATCTAAGTGTCATATCTGTGGGACACAGCCATGAAGCCTAAAGAAATAGCATGAATATTCTTCTCCTTCCCAATAACGTGAGGAATCCCTTTAGATTCTTCCTGTAGGAGACAGTGACAAGTGCCACATCAGAATTCCTTTGAAATACCGTAAAGTAATGATCCAGCTCGGCCAGAAAACTAGTAGAGTAGATCACACTTATTGAGCTCTTGCTAGTGTGTTGAAAGTATTCTAAATATTATGCAAGTATTCATTCCTTTTCGTCTCCTAGTAACCAGCCAGGAAACAGTTCTGGTTTCATGCCTATCTTACAAAGGAGATGATGGAGACACAGACACTTCTGCCACTTGATCAACTCAACATAAATTCAATAAAACAATGGTTTTCCACACTTATGAATGTATGGAAAAAGAATGAACCCAGAGAGATTTATGGTGCATTTTTTTGAGTGCATGTCCACAATGCTGGAAGCCATTGAATTGACTACATCAATGTCTGTTCTCGGGTATTCTTCTTTCTGACTTTATAATATCAATCTAGGCCCCAGTATTCTATTTATGCTCTGTGTTCACTGGGATGCTCACTTAAACTTTTAGCTGTATGTGGTTGGAAAGCAATTTCAAGTAAATAAATTTGTGTCCTCTCAACTACCATACAACACGTTCTAAAATTGCTGTGCGGAAGACTGCCCCCATGGGTGAGGAGACGCTCTCCTGGTTCTCCATTCTCAAATCACCTTTCACAATTAATGAAAGAGAACATATGTCCTCACCAACTATCTTTTTTGAATTGCCCCATGAAAAGAAATCTGTGGGTCAAAAGAAAGTGATAGTTGTGATTGTTGGTGTTCTTAAGGCCATTTTTGATGTTTTAATTCCTCATTCAGGACAGCTGCAACTCAGGGCATACGTCTCTCTGTCTTTCCATCTTACACAATTTCTGTTTCAGATTGCAACTTCTATAAATTGTCTAGTCAAATATTTGGCCTATTTAAATTTTTGTTTTGTTTTTTGTTTTCTATATTCTTGTTATGAGTTCTTTACATATTTTGGGCACAAACACATATATACATATATATGAGCATATATATATATATATATATATATATATATATATATATATGTATATATATGGCACAAATCCTCCCTTTGGCTATAGGACCTGCATTTTCCCTCTGAAATTTAAGTCTATGATCTGTTTTGAGCTAATGTTCGTGTATGGTATGAGGTAAATTGAATGTATTTTTTGCATATGGATGCCCTTTGCTCATCGCCATTTATTGAAAAGATTGTCCAATTCAGGAGACTGCTCGCAGGATGTCAGAATCAATCAACCATAAATCTTTTAATTCTGGACTCGATCTCCTATTATGCTGAACGATACACCCACCATATACCTGTACCAATTACACTATGTTTTTAATTTTCAGTTCTTTTCCATAGTCTTTTGTTGTTTATTTAAGTATTCCAATATTTTCATGTGTTCAGGAAACTTAGTTTTCTTAGTTTTAAATCGGGATTGTATTTTGTGTACTAGGAAGAAATAAGATAATTTTTGATATATTGATGTTGTCTTTTTGATCATGATGAATTTGATTATTAGTTCTCATGGTCCTATATATGGTGCACACACATGTGTATGTGTGTGGATTGCTTAGGATTTCTCTTAAAAGATCATGTATAATGTGAATAATACCAGTTTTACTAAGGTTATTGTCTACAATGATCGGGTTAATTCGCTCTTTGCTTCTCTTTTTTCATAGTACTTTAGCTAAAATTTTGTCAATTACTTAATCCTTTCACAGTACAAACTCTTAATCTTCTGTTTTCATCTTCCTACTTTATTGGCTTGTGCTTTTAGTCTTTATTATTTCCTCCTTTTGTTTTTTTCTTCTTTTTTTTAAATTTTTAATGTAGAAGCTTTCTGAGTTTCTAGTTTTAATTGTTTTTCTCTTTCTAATGTAGTTATTTGAAGATTCAAATTTCCTTTGTAAACTCATAGGAAGCATCTAATAAAATTTCATAGAGTAGTTTCCATTGTCATCATTGATTCCAAACAAGAGTAATATAATCTTCGCTACTTTTCTACAGTGTTCCAGTTAAGCACAAATCAAGGACGTGACAAGTGTGTAGAGGAAGGCGATTTCAGATGTGAATATATATGATTATATAAAATAGTGTAGGATGTAATTATATACCCAAATTTCTGAGATAAAGTTGTTTTAATTTCTTACTATATTTTTAAAATCGTATCACCGTTCAAATTGTTTCGTGAACCAATATAAGATTATTGTGCAGTTTTTATTTTACCCTAAACAAAATAGCTAGTAATTTTTCTCTCCATAATTCTCTGAACTAATTTGAGAGTTATCCAAAAACAAATAGTATGGGACAAAGGATATATAAATAATTCAAGCAAAATTAATGATAGAAGAAAGAAAAACATGATGTCATAAAATGTTTGGAAATTAGAAACCCATATCTATTTGGCCATCTTATAATAAATATTACTAGTACTAGAAAAAGTTTAATCCTTCCTAATAGACACAATAATCTAGTTTTGATTACTTATTTGCTTAGATTATCATTAAAAATGACAGTTAATTTAAAATAACATTTAAGGGGCGCCTGAATGGTTCCGTTGGTTAAACATCAGATTCTTGATTTTGGCTCAGGTCCTGATCTCAGGATCATAGGATCAAGCTCCATTGGGCTCTCTGCTCAGTGTGGAGTCTGATTGAGATTCTCTCCCTCTCCCTTTGCCCTCCTGCCTGTGCTCTCTCTCTCTCAAATAAATAACTAAAATATTTTTTAAAAATAAAAATAAAAAAATAAAACAACATTTAAGGAAAGCAAATGGCTCTCAATTTTTTCCAGAAACCTATTCAATAATTGTATGAAGACTGTCTAGGGAGTTCTTATGAAGAGAATTGAGAATGCTTTTGGTCAAGTGGCCACATAAATTAATAATATATTTATGCTGATTGATAGGTGATACAAAGGAAAGATGGAACAGAATATGAATACATTTTCCTTGTCTTTGTTCTCACTATTGGCTTGTGAAACAGGCTAATGTTTCTAAACTTCTTGTAAATATGTTTATCCTCCACACTGGAACTTTTCCGAAATAATTTAAAATAGTAGGTTGAGCCTATATAACTTTTCATTCCTTCGAGTACTTAAAAACAGAACTTGTATGCATATGGCATAAAACAGTAGCTCAAAAATACTGTTGAGTCATTGACTTAACTATATATGCTCACCTCTTCAACATTGTTCATGTTCTTTGCTCCCGAATAAATCTTTTGTCTTTCTCTTTTGTTTCTCCTAAAAACTTGCCCACCCTTCAAGGTCAAGCAAAAGATGCATGCAGTTATGAAACAATCTCTGCTATCCACAAATGATTTTGAACTGTGTCTCCCCACCAACCCTATTATGATATTTACTAATAACACTGGCTTGTGAGGTTCTTGAACGTGAGACCATGTATATCTTTCCTTGTCATCTAGTTCACTAAGTTTAAAATACAAAATTGGTTGCTTATTTAACACCTACAACTTCTCAGTTATCAGGGAAGAAAAGAGAATAGAACTAGCATTTATTGCACACACACAATATGCCAGACAAGATGTCTACATTTCATGTTGTCCCACATGCCACTTTACGAACTATATCATATCATATCAGTTGTAATTAAAGCCTGGTTCAGAAAGACCAACTGGCCGAGCTTATATTATCAGATCTAGATATAATTTTTCTGACCTAAAATTGATATTCTATCTATTGTAAATGTTCTGTCTTTTTGAAAATCTAAAGTGATTTTTTTTAAATCAGCTTAATATGCAGGTCACTCAACAATCACAGAAAAATGTTCTATAATAACAGAAGTAAGCTTTTACCAATGCATCCATTCGATATGGAAAAAATGTGTTATTTTTTGACTTTGATGTCCTTCTATCTCAGGCTCAGATGAGGGGATTCAACATGGGGATCACCACTGTGTAAACACAGATACCACTCTGTGTGCTTGGAGTTTTGGGAGTTATCACACAAAGTAGAAGAGAATAGTGCTGTGGAAAATGCTGAAGACAGTCGCTTGCAAAGCTGACAGGTTCGAGAAGATTTTGTGGTGCCCGCCTGCTGAGTGCATCTGCAGGCTGGTGGCAATGAAAAGCACTTAAGACAGGAGAATGACGAGCAGTGTGTTCACCTCATTAATAGTCGTGGCAGTGAAAAGAAGTAACTGGCTGAGATAAGACCCACAACAAGCAAGAGACCTTAGTGAGGAGATCTAACAGAAGAAGTGGTTGATTGTGTTGAACCACAAGGAGATCTTCTGAAAGCAGAACATGTGAGGATCAAGAAACATGCTGCTCTCTATGCATATGATACAACCACTGGTATGGCACTGGGTTTCTGGGACACAGCAACTGTGTGGTGAAGGCGTTGGGAATGGCTCGAAGCTATCATACACCATCATAGCAGAGAGAATTAACTCATTAACCACAATGATGAAAAAAAAAAAAAAAAGAAGTGCACATGCACACTGAAAATGAATTTTTTACAGCTTTTTTTCTTCTTTAAGTTTTTATTTAAATTCCAGTTAGTTAACATACAGTGTAATATTAGTTTCAGGTATAGAATTCAGTGATTCAACATTTCATTCAATACCCAGTGTGCATCACAAGTGCCATCCTTAATACCGTCACCTATTTCACCCATCCCCTGCCCACCTACACCCCAGCAACCTTCAGTTTCTTCTCTATAGTTAAAAGTCTGTTTTCTGGTTTACCTCTCTTGCCCACATGCATGTTCATCTGTTTTGTTCTTAAATTCCACATATGAGTGTAATCATATGATATTTGTCTTCCTCTGACTGACTTATTTCCCTTAGCCTAATACTCTCTAGTGCCATCCGCATCATTGCAAATGGCAAGATATCATTCTTCTTGGTAGTTGATTAATATTTCATAGCATATGTATACTACTTCTTCTTTATCCATTCATCAGTCAACGGACATTTGTTTGATGGACATTCCATGATTCGGCTTAAAAATGAACTATTTATGTGTTCTACAAGTAGGTTAGAATTCACTTTTAAGTGACAGCACTTTATTCCAGTGGGAGTTAGAATGGAGATTCAAAGTAAAAAAAGAAACAAACACACAAACAAACAAAACAATGTGATGAGTGACCTAAGTCATAACCTAAGCAATATTTATTCAGTGATGGCAAGTATACTTGTGTGTGGAGACTTTTATATATACGCACTCCTGTATATGTGTGTATATATGAGTGTGCGTGTGTAAATGAGACAGACAGTTGATATATAATAGAAGTACTATATATAAGAGAGGGAGGGTGGGAGAGTTGGGGGGGGGCTAATTCTGATCCAGGGTCATTCTAGACTCTCTGCACGTGACATGTAACTTAATTTTCCTAAAATTCATAGGAAGTAATTAGTACTATCTTCATATTTTTAGATGAGATCATATCTGAAGCTCCGAAAACACTGGACCCTGCAACAGTAACAACAAAAATAATAAAGAAACCAGAAATAGACAATAAAGCTTAAAAAAAGTTTAAAAAGACACATATACATGTGAAAGTTTATTCTGTATATAAACTGTTGGGCAAAGACGTATTCTTCACTGTAAAATAGGAGGAATTCAACTTTGGAAAGGATAAGCTTCATAATAGGTAAAAAAAGAAAGTGTGATTTTCAATTAAGCTCCATGAAGGTTATACACAAACTAAATGCGTCTGAAGAATTCATTCTAATAGCCATTTAAGACATTATAAACTAAAGGAGAGGAAAGAGGTAGGCTTCAAGTTTGAAATGTGCACAATCCTACCCTTGCGGCAAATTGAAAGCACAAAGGCAAGTGAATCAAAAGGAATCACTCAGAAACACCCACCTCCTGGCTCTTCCCTCCACTCGAACACTACAGCCCACACATTCATCACCCCACCAGCCTCCACTTCGGGACCCTGAGTCCTCCTAAGGATATATTTTCTAGGAAAATATTTTGGAGCTCACTACTTTTCCGAGAGCTTCTTTCACATCCTTGTTCCTCAGACTATAGATAAGAGGGTTCAGCATGGGGATCACTATGGTGTAGAATACTGTGGCCACCTTGTCAGTCTCTACACTGTAGCCAGAACTGGGCCGGCAATAAATGAAAAGAATTGTTCCATGGAAGACAAGGATGGCTGTGAGGTGGGAGGCACAGGTGGAAAAGGCTTTGCGCCTTCCCTCTGCAGAGCGCATCCTCAGGATGGTGATGAGAATCAGCAAGTAGGAGGTGAAAATGATCACGATGGTGATGATCTCATTGACAGTGGCCACAATGAACACCGTGAGTTCGTTAATAGAGACATCAGAGCAAGCAAGCGATAACAGAGGGGGTAGATCACAAAGGAAGTGGTTAATCACATTGGATCTATAGGATGGGATCTCCAGAGCTAAACACAAGTGGATCAGAGAACACGTCATCCCCCAGAGGTAGCAGCAAGACACCAGCTCCATACAGACATTCCAGGACATGGTGACCATGTACAACAGTGGGTTGCAGATGGCCACGAAGCGGTCATAGGCCATCACAGCCAGCAGGAAGACCTCAGTGATAGCATAGGCACAAAACAAGTAGAATTGCGCCATGCATCCCAGGAAGGAGATGGCTTTGTCCCCCTTTAAGATATTGGACAGCATCTTTGGCACGATGATGGTGGAGTAGCAAAAATCCACAAAGGACAAGTGGCTGAGGAAAAAGTACATGGGAGTGTGAAGTGGAGAGCTGACCTGAATCACTGCAATCATGCCCAGATTTCCTGCAACGGTGACTCCATAGATGAGAAGGAACACCAGGAAGAGGAAGACTCTGAGCTCAGGGGCATCTGCTAATCCGAGAAGAATGAGCTCTGTCACAGAGGTGCAGTTCTCCTCCCCCATTTCTGCCATACGTCAGGCATAGGAAAACAAATGTTTAATTTTGTGTTTCTTCTAAAATGGGAGGGGAAAAAAAACAGGTTCATATTAACTTCAAAAAATATAGCATTGATATCAAATATTGTATTTATAAGAAATAACAAAAACACGGTTGTCAAATAATTCAAGGTGTTAAATGTCTCACTGGATCCCAATGATCAAAACTGAGTTCAGAATCAGCAGCAGAAATATTAAATAATGTAAATGATTCCAACCTTTATCACAACACATCGAGATGATTAACTAAGTTTGATTTTATGATGGATTTTAAAATAGAGTCAATGATACATTTCAAAGCCACACAGAAATGAACCTCTGTTCTCTGAAAATCCTTAAGAAGCTTCAGCCAGCAAGGTACCACCTACTGTGATTCTATAAAACATATACTTTCCTTTTTTTACTGAGTCTCTCAGGAACATATATCTGCAGCAAAGTTTCTAACAATCCATGGTTTAATCAATTATTATAGTAATGATCTACAGTAATTAAACCTTACTCCTGACAACACAAAAAGTCTATGTTTTTATGAAAGATTTCATTCTTAATAAGCTGTTGTTAGAGGGGGGCCAGGGTGGCTCATTAGGTTAAGTGTCTGCCTTGGGTACTGTTTATGATCCCAGGGTCCTGGGATGTTGTCCTGCATTTGGCTCCTTGCTCAGCAGGGAGTCTGCTTCTCCTTCTTCCTCTCCTCTGCCCCTCCATCCCACTAGTGCTCTCTCTCTCTCTGTAGCTCTTAAATAAATAAATAAATAAATAAATAAAATCTTTAATAATATAAGCTGTAGTTAGAAATATTTAATTACATTGATAAAATCATGAGAAACGAAGCCCAACACTACCTTTGCAGTACTGTTTATAATATTAACAATGGAAAATGTTAATGATTAACAATTGAGCAATTATTAAATTACAGTGGGTCATTTCTAGGAGAGAAAATTGTCATACAGAGGTGCCTGAAAACTCACATTCTCAAAGTAGTTGTCTGGCAAAAGTGGTTATTTTGTGTACTCGATGCAGTGGGATCCACCACTGAGATCTTTCCTTAAAGAAAAGGCAGATAGACATGGAGGGATTCTATTCTCTTCCCTCCCTTCTAGCAGCAGGAGGAGTATACTGGTGACCTCTACACATATGTGTAATGAAAATTGAGTGAAGAGGTTCTGGACTAGAAGAGTAATTTGGTATTTTCTCTAAATCTTCAACTGACTTTAAGGAAGTGGAAACATATCACTTTCTTGAAGTCATTGTTTTTTGTTTTTCTTTTTGTTTTCATTATCTGGCCAAGAACAGAAATAAAACAAAAGCAAAACAATCAAAATACCTGAGTTATTTGTCTGCTTCCCAGTGAAACAGGAAAGTCAACTTGGTAATTTTTTTTCCTAATGTTCTAGCCTGATAATAAGAAACTATTCCATGGCAACCCCAAAACAAGTCCAAAAAAGTTCATCTCATTTTTTGAGCAGAGTGAGTTCATAAGTCCTGACTGTGAACAGCCTGGTGGGCAGGCAAATGTAACCCCCAGTATTAGTAGGACAATTTAGGAACTCCTCCATGATCATAAATTCTGGATTTCATTGCAAAAACTGGTCTGAAAAAAAGGAGTTAAGAGGAAACAGAAAGAGAGAGAGAAGAGGGCTGCCAATTGCTTATTCTGTATTCTTTCATACACACCCATCTTTGATTATTACAGAGAAAATTGTTCTAAATTCACCATTAAGTGTTTCTGAATACTGAAACACAAAGGCATTTTAAACAGTAACTGCACACAAATAGAAGTTCTGTTAAAACATTCTCTAGTTAGAAGAGAGATGAGTTCAATACATCTTTGAAATAATTGTTAACAGGGAACATAGATTCATTTCTATTTTCAAGTAGCCAGAGGCTAGTTCTAACTAGCAGACCCGAGTGATAGACATTTTCTCCCTGGTGCTGAAGATGTTAAGACATGTACAGCAGACAGAGACTTATACTGTAATTTAAGTTCTTGGGAAATGGGCTCCTTAGGCCCCAAAACAATTACTAACCCCTACGGTATAACAAAATATATAAAAATTACACTGAGACTACATGTCTTGTAACACAACTAATAATTAGTCCTTACGGTACATAATTAGGAATTTATTTTTTATTTTTATTTTTTTTTTTTAAAGATTTTTATTTATTTATTTGACAGAGATAGAGACAGCCAGCGAGAGAGAACACAAGTAGGGGGAGTGGGAGAGGAAGAAGCAGGCTCATAGAGGAGGAGCCTGACGTGGGGCTCGATCCCGGAACGCCGGGATCACGCCCTGAGCCGAAGGCAGACGCTTTAACCGCTGTGCCACCCAGGCGCCCCAGGAATTTATTTTTTAAATTATCCTAATTTGGGAAATGACTGTTTCAAACCAACGATGCCCCCTCCCAGCATTCGTGGTGCTATCTGATATTACATCTAAGTGCCATATCCGTGGGACACAACCATAAGTCAATAATGAAATAGCATGAATATTTCTTCCTTTCTAATAACACAATAGAATCCCTTAGATTCTTCCTGTAGGGCACAGTGACAAATGCCACATCAGAATTGCTTTAAATACCATAAAATTAATGATGCTACTGGTCAGAAAACTATTGAATAGATCACACATATTGAGCTCTTGCTAGGGGTTGGAAGTTATTCTAAATATTATGCAAGTATTAATTCCTTTTAGCTTCCTAGTAACCAGCCAGGAGTAACCATGCCTATCTTACAAAGGAGATGATGGAGACACAGATAGTTGCCACTTGGATCAACTCAACATGAATTGCCAATAAAAGCAATGGTGGCCCTCTGGTTTTTCCACCCATATGAATGTATGCAAAAAGAACGAACCCAGAGGGATTTCTGAGGTGGCATTTCTTCAGTGTGTGTCCAATGCTGGACGCCATTGAATGGGACGACATCAATTATCTGTTCTCAGTGTGTTCTTCTTCTGACTTTAAGGTATCAATCTAGGCCCCAGTATTCTATTTGTGTCTGTGTATCACTGGATGTACACTTAAATGTTAAAGGTATATGTGGTTGGAAAGTAATTTCAAGTAAATAAATTTGCATACCCTCAAGTACCATACATATGTTCCTAAAATTGCTGTGCGGAAGACTGCCCCCAAGGCTGAGGAGACGTTCCCTTTGGTTCTCCATTTCCAAGTCACCTTTCACAATTAATGAAAGAGAACATATGTTCTCACCAACTATCTTTTTTCGAATTGCCCCATGAGTAGAAATCTGTGGGCCAAAAGAAAGCGATAGTTGTGATCGTTGGTGTTCTTAAGGCCATTTTTCATGTTTCAACTCCTCATTCAGGGCACCTGCAACTCACGGCATGCAACTCTCCCTCTTTCCATCTTATACAATTTCTGTTTCAGGTTAAAACTTCTATAAATGTCTAGTCAAATATTTGGCTTATTTAAAAAATATTTTACTTGGTTTTCTATGTTCTGTTACTAAGTGTTCTTTATATATTTTGAGCACAAGTCCTCCCTCGGCTATATAACCTGCACTTTTCCTCTCAAATTTAAGTCTATGCTCTGTTTTGAGCTAATGTCTGTGTATGGTATGAGGTAAATTGAAATGTATCTTTTTTGCATATGGATACCCTGATGCTCATCACCATTTGTTGAAAAGATTATCCAACTTCAGGAGACTTCCTCGGCAGCTTGTCAGAATCAATCAACCATAAATCCGTTTAATTTTGGACCCTCAATTCTATAATGCTGAAGTATATGCTCACCAAATACCAGTACCATTTACAATATTTTCATTTTCTCAATAGTAGTGTTTTGTTATTTATAAGTATCAGAATCTTTTTGATACGTTCAAGAATTTATTTTCTTAGTTTTACTTTGGGATTTTATTTTGGTACCATGAAGGCAAAAGATAATTTTGAAATACTGATGCTGTATTTTGTGATCATGTTGAAATCAATTATTAGTTCTAATAGTGCTAGTAGGGTGCGTGCATGTGTGTGTGTGTGTGTGTGTGTGGATTTCTCAGGGTTTTCTTCTTAAAAGATCATGTATAATGTGAATAAAATCAGTTTTATTTCAAATCTGGATGACTGACTGCTGGACTGATGGATTTATTAATCTATGTATCTATCTTTCTGTGTATTTTTATCAATCTATTAGTATTTCAATCTGTGAGTACTGAGAGTAGACATCCCGCATCATTTTTAAACTATAGGGAAGATCACTCATTCCCTAACTCTAAGTGTGATGATAGCAACAGCTTTGGTAGATTGAAATAATATCTTCTACTTTACCTTTATTGGTAATTTTTATCTTGCATGGATGGTGGATGGTGTCAAATAACTTTTCTGTATCTATACGGTGAATAAGTGGTTTTTGTTTCCTTTTATTCTATGTAGGTGATCTATTACATTGTTTTTCATATGTTAAACCAACCTTGGATTTCTGGGCTAAATCCCATTTGATCATCGTTCATAATACTGTTATATGTTTTATTGTATTTATTTTATTTCATTATTGGATATAATATTTTGTTGAGAATTCTTGAGTTTATATCCATGAGGGATATTGGTTTGTGTTTTCTTTTATTCTTGAAAATTTTATTTACTTGAGAGAGAGAGCAAGAGGGAGAAGCAGGCTCCCCCCGATCATGGAGCTGGTGCAGGGTTCAATTGCAGACCCCAGGATCATGACCTGAGCCAAAGTCAGATGCTTAACTAACTGAGTTACCCAGGCACCCTTGTGTTTTCTTTCTTATGCTGTCTTTGTTTTGCTTTGTTCTTAGGAGAATATTGGCATAATCACATGAACTAAAAAGAGTATCACGTCTTATCTTCTTTATGAGTTAATTAATAATCAGTACTATTGCTTATACACTTGTTTAGTAAAAACAACTGGTGAAGCGATCTATGTCTGGATACTGATAGGGGGAGGGAGAGAATATTTTCATAACAAATTGGATTTGTTGTTACATATCTATTCAGAGTTTCTGTTTCTCTGATTGTCAGTTTTGGTAAATTGATCTTTTTCAAATTTGTCTGTATTCTCTAACGTGAATAAATTTTTGGTACACAATTGTTAAGACTATTCATTATACTCATTTTAATTTACTCAAGTTTACTCTCCTCAATGATTGTATTAATTTTGTTTCTTGTTTCCTGTTATCTTAGTAATTCTAGCTAATTTAGTCAATTACCTTAATCTTTTCATAGTACAAACTCCTTGATCTTCTTTGCTCTTCATCTTCCTACTTTATTGGCTTGTGCTCTAGTCTATTATAAATTTCTTTTGTTTGTTCTTTGTTTGTTTGTTTGTTTTACTTTCCTAATGTGGAAGCTACGTTTCTAGTTTAAAAGTTTTTCTCTTTTCTAATATAGTTATTTGAAGACATAAATTTCCTTGCAAACACTAGGAAGTATCCATTAAAATTTTGTAGGTTGATTTTCATTTTCATCATTGACTCCAATCAAGAGTAATACAACATTTCTGCTACTTTTCTACAAGTATTCCAGGTGAGTTCAAATCAAGAAAGGGACAATGTGTAAAGGAAGGCAGTTTCATATATGTGAATATACATGATTATTTTAAATAGTTTGGGATATAATTATATATTCAAATTTGTGTAACCAAGTTGTTTTTAATTCATTATTGTAAGTTTAAAATTATATTGCCATCCCAAATTGTTTAATGGACCAATATAAGATTATTATGCAGTTTTTATGTTACCCTCAACAAAAACAGCTAATATTTTTCTCTCAATAATTTTCTGGACTAATTTGGAATTTATCCATAAACTGAGAACAGAACAAAGGATATAAAAGTCACTCAAGCAAAATTAACAGTAGAAGAAAGATAAACATGATGTTATAAAGTTTTTGGAAATTAGGAACCCATATCTATTTGGCCGTCTTATAATAAATATTACTAGGACTAGAAAAAATAATCTTTCCTAATAGACAGAATAATCTAGGTTTTATTACTTGTTTAGATTATTATTTTTTTAATAATAATATTTTATTATATTATGTTAGTCACCATACAGTACATCCCTGGTTTTTGATGTAAAGTTCGATGATTCATTAGTTGCGTATAACACCCAGTGCACCATGCAATACGTGCCCTCCTCACTACCCATCACCAACCTATCCCCCCTCCCCGAAGCCCTCAGTTTGTTTCCCAGAGTCCATAGTCTCTCATGCTTCATTCCCCCTTCTGTTTACTGTTTAGATTATAATTAAAAATGACAGTTAATTTAAAACCACTTTAAAGGGGTGCCTGGGTGGCTGGGGTGGTTAAGATATGAACGCTTGATTTCATCTTAGATCATGATCTCAGATCCCTAGGATTGAATCCCATGTCTGGTTCTGCGCTCAGTGCAGAGTCTGATTGAGATTCTCTCTCCCTCTCCCTTCTTTTACCCATCACCCATTTAACCTATCCCGTGCCCAACCCCTCTCCAGCAACCCTCAGTTTCTTCTTTACAATTAAGAGTCTGTTTTCTGGTTTGCATCTCTTTTTCCCCCCATGTTCATCTACTTTGTTTCTTAAATCCATATATGAGTGAAATTATATTGTATTTTTCTTTCTCCAACTGACTTATTTTGCTTAGCATAATTCTCTCTAGCTCCATCCACATCATTGCAAATAGCAAGATTCATTCTTTTTGATGGCTGAGTAATATTGCATCGTGTATGTATAGCACAATTATCCATTCATCAGTCCATGGACATTTGGGCTCCTTCCATAATTTGACTTGAAAATGAAACATTTATGTGTTCTACAAGTAGGTTAGAATTCCACTTTTAAGTGACAGCATTTTATTGAAAATGGAGAGATAGAATGGAGACTTAATGTAAAAAACAAACCAAAAAAACTTGTGACAAGTGACATAAGTCAGAGATGCAAGTACTTGTAGTTTTATTCACTGTGTTAACTGTATGTATGTTTGTGGAGATTTTACATATACCCACACTCTTATATACGTGTGTGTATATATGAGACAGACAGTAGATATGAAATATAAATAGCATATAGGAGAGGGAAGAGGAGAAAGGGAGAGAAAAGGAGGCAGAGGGAGAATTAATTGTGTGCCAGGGATCATTCTAGGCTCGTCACACATGGCATGTAATTTACTTTTCCTAACATTCATGGGAAGTAATTAGTACTATCTTCATTTTTTCAGAAGAGATCATATCTGAAGTTCCAAAATCACTGGAACCGGCAACAGCAACAATGACAACAAAAAAATAAAAATAAAGAAAACCAGAAATAAGCAATAAATCTAAAAAAAGGATTAAAAGATAAGAAAAGACACATACTCATGGAAATCTCATTCTGTATATAAACTGTTGGACAATGATGTGCTCTTCATTTTAAAATGGGAGGAATTCAACTTTGGAAAGGATCAGGTTTTCATAATAGATACTGACAGATACTGAAAATAGTGTGATTTTCAAGCATGCTTCATAAAGCACATAAAGGTTATACAGCAAACTAAATGTATCTTAAGGATCCATTACTAATATCCATTTTAGATATTAGACATTGAAGGAAAACAAAGAGGTAGGCTTCAAGTTTGAAATGTGCTCAGTCTTACCTTTGGGGCAAATTGAAAGCAGAAAGGCAAGTGAATAAAAAATAATCACTCAGAAACACCCACCTCCTGGCTCTTCCCTCCACTCGAACACTACAGCCCACACATTCATCACCCCAGCAGCCTCCACTTTGGGACCCTGAGTCCTGCTAAGAAAATATTTTCTAGGAAAATATTTTGGAGCTCACTACTTTTCTGAGAGCTTCTTTCACATCCTTGTTCCTCAAACTATAGATGAGGGGGTTCAGCATGGGGATCACTATGGTATAGAATACCGTGGCCACCTTGTCAGTCTCCACACTGTAGCCAGAACTGGGCCGACAATAAATGAAAAGAATTGTTCCATGGAAGACAAGGATGGCTGTGAGGTGGGAGGCACAGGTGGAAAAGGCTTTACGCCTTCCCTCTGCAGAGCGCATCCTCAGGATGGTGAAGAGAATCAGCAAGTAGGAGGTGAGGATGACCATGATGGTGGTGATCTCATTGAAGGTGGCCAGGATGTATAGCAGCAATTCATGAATAGAGACATCAGAGCAAGCAAGCGATAACAGAGGGGGTAGATCACAAAAGAAGTGGTTAATCACATTGGATCTATAGGATGGGACCTCCAGGGCTAAACACAAGTGGATCAGAGAACACACCACCCCACAGAGGTAGCAGCAAGACACCAGCTCCATACAGACATTCCAGGACATGGTGACCATGTACAACAGTGGGTTGCAGATGGCCACAAAGCGGTCATAGGCCATCACAGCCAGCAGGAAGATCTCAGTGATTGCAGAGGTACAAAACAAGTAGAATTGCTCCATGCATCCCAGGAAGGAGATGGCTTTGTCCCCCTTTAAGATATTGGACAGCATCTTTGGCACGATGATGGTGGAGTAGCAAAAATCCACAAAGGACAAGTGGCTGAGGAAAAAGTACATGGGAGTGTGAAGTGGAGAGCTGACCTGAATCACTGCAATCATGCCCAGATTTCCTGCAACGGTGACTCCATAGATGAGAAGGAACACCAGGAAGAGGAAGACTCTGAGCTCAGGGGCACCTGCTAATCCGAGAAGAATGAACTCTGTCACAGAGGTGCAGTTCTCCTCCCCCATTTCTGCCATACGTCAGGCTTAGGAAAACAAATGTTAAATTTTGTGTTTCTTCTAAAATGGGAATAAAAACAGACAAATAATACCTTCAGAGTAATATAGCATTGATATAAAATATTGTATTTATAAGAAATAACAAAAACACAGTTGTCAAATAATTCGAAATGTTAAATGTCTCAGTGGATCCCAGTGATCAAAATTGTTTTTGACACCAGGAGAAACCTTAAATGAACCAAACTTTATCTATCACAATGCACTGAAATGATTAATTAAGTTCAGTTATTTGATAGAATTTAAGATAGATTTAATGATATATTTCAAACCCACAAAGGAATTATCTCTGTTCTGCAGAAACTTAATAAGCTCTGTCCAGCAGAGTGATACCTACTGTGATTCTCAAAAAATATTCTTTTCTTCTTTAGTTGAGTCTATCAGGAACATAAATTTGAAACAAGGTTTTCTAATATTCTATTTTGGTGAAGTGTGACAATTTTTTTAAGGTTTGTGGCTCACAAAAACCCTTATAATTTTGAATTATTAAACAAGAGATTAAGAAACACTTTGAAAGTGAGAATTTTACCTATCAAATTAACTAAGTGTTTTAGTCTATTATAATAGTAATGATCTATGCTGAAAAAGACTCAGAAAGATAGAACTCTTGAATACATTATTTCTGGAAAGTATTTTGGCAGCATATGTCCAAAGTCTTAACCCTGACAACAACAAAAGCTATATGGTATTTATTTTATGAGAGCTTGTATTCTTAATAAGCTGTTGTAAGAAATATTTGGTTACATTGATAAAATTGTGAAAGACTATGATCAAAACTATATTGTGGTACTGTTTATACTATTAACAACGTAAAAGTTAACTGTTAGAAATAAAGCAATTATTATAGGCTGATAACCAGAAGCTATTTCATGGAAACCCGAAATCAAATCCAAAAGAATTCATCTCATTTTATGAGCAGAGAGAGTTCACAAGTCCTGACTGTCCATGACCATCCAGCAGGCACAGGAATGCAACCCTTAGCATTAGTAGGACAATTAAGGAGGCCCTCCATGATCATAAATTCTTGATTTCATTACAGAAACTGGTCTGAAAGAAGGTGTAAAGAGGAAACAGAAAGAGAGAGAGAGGGAGAGAGAGAGACAAGAGGGCTACCATTTGCTTATTCTATATTCTTTCATACACACACATCTTTGGTATTACAGAGAAAATTGTTCTAAATTCACCATTAAGTGTTTCTGAATACTAAAACACAAAGGCATTTTAAACAGCAGCTGCACACTAACAGAAGTCCTGTTAAAACATTCTCTAATCAGAAGAGAGATGAGTTCAATACATTTTTAAAATAATTGTTGACAGGGAACATAGATTCATTTCTATTTTCAAGTAACCAGAGGCTAGTTCTAACTAGCAGACCTGAGTGATAGACATTTTCTCCCTGGTGCTGAAGATGTTAAGACATGTACAGCAGACAGAGACTTATACTGTAATTTAAGCTCTTGGGAAATGGGCTCCTTAGGCCCCCAAACGATTACTAATCTCTATGGTAAAACAAAATATATAAAAATTAAACCTAGACTACACAACTAAAATTAATCTCTATGGCATATTATCAGGAAATTTATCCTTTAAATTATCCCTATTTGGGAAACAATGGCATAAAACCAAACATGCCTTTTTCTCTGTTTCTTGGTGCCATGTTATCACATCTAAGTGTCAGATGTGTGGGGCACAGCTCATAAGGCCATTATGAAATAATGTGAATATTTCTTAGGAATTCTTCCTTTCTTATAACGTGATAGAATGCCCTAGATTCCTGTAGGACACAGTGGCTAATGTATATCAGAATTCCTTTAAATACCGTAAAAGTAATGATCCAGCTGGCCAGAAAACTATACAGTAGATGACACTTATTGAGCTCTTGCTAGGTGTTGGAAAGTATTCTAAATATTATGCAAGTATTCATTCCTTTTCGCTTCCTAGTAACCAGCCAGGAAACAGTTCTGGGTTTCATGCCTATCTTACAAAGGAGATGATGGAGACACAGAGAGTTGCCACTTGAATCAACTCAACATAAATTGCCAATAAAAGCAATGGTGGCCTTCTGGTTTTTCACTCATATGAATGTATGGAAAAAAGAATGAACCCAGAGAGATTTCTGAGGTGGCATTTTTTGAGTGCATGTCCAATGCTGGAAGCCAATGAATTGGACGACATCAATTATCTGTTTTCGGTGAGTTCTTCTTCTGACTTTACAATATCAATCTAGACCACAGTATTCTATTTGTGTCTGTGCATCCCTGGCTGTACACATAAATTTTAAAGATATATATGGTCGGAAAGTAATTTCAGGTAAATACATTTTGTATACTCTCAAGTACCATACATATGTTCCTAATATTGCTGTGCGGAAGACTGCACCCAAGGCTGAGGAGACATTCCGTTTGGTTCTCCATTCCCAATTCACCTTTCACATTTAACAAAAGAGAAGAAATGTTCTCACCAACTATCTTTTTTAAGTTGCCCCATGAGTAGAAATCTGTGGGTCAAAAGAAAGTGATCGTTGTGATTGTTGGTGTTCTTAAGGCCATTTTTGATGTTTAATTCTTCATTCAGGGCACCGGTAACTCACGGCATGCAACTCCTTCATTCCATCTTACACAATTTCTGTTTCAGGTTATAATTTCTATAAATGTCTGGTCAAATATTTGGATTATTTAAAAAATATTTTACTTGGTTTTCTATGTTCTGTTACTAAGTGTTCTTTATATATTTTGAGCACAAGTCCTCCCTCGGCTATAGTACCTGCACTTTTCCTCTCAAATTTGAGTCTATGATCTGTTTGAGTTAATGTCTGTGAATGTTGTGAGGGAAGATTGAAATTTACCTCTATAGTGGTCGCCGCCATCTTGGCCATGGAAGGTGGGGCAGCAATTTGTGGTCTGAATGCTGAGGCTTGGTAGGCGTAGGCTCTTGTTAGTCCTGGAGGCAGGCGCCATGGTGGATGGGCTGGTGGAGCAGCCTTCGCCTATTCGTTCTCAAGGAGCTGGCCTGCTACCATGAAGGCCCTGGAGACCCAGGCCTCTATTGCCTTTGCTCTGCCTCATCTATGATCTTTCAATCTGTTTTTGAGTACTGAGAGTAGACACCCTGCATAGATTGAAGTAATTTCCTCTATTTCTACCTTATTAGTAAATTTTATCTTGAATGGCTGCTGATTGGTGTCAAATAATTTTTCTGTATCTATAAAGTGGCCATGTGATTTTTTGTTCCTTTTATTCTATGTAAGTGATGTATTGCGTTGTTTTTCATATGTTAGACTGAGCTTGCATGTCTGAGATAAATCTCACTTGATCATGGTTCATAATCCTGTTATATGTTTTATTGCATTTATTTTATTTCCTTATTGGATATAATATTTTGTTGAGAATTCTTGTGTTTATATCCATAAAAGATACTGGTTTGTGTTTTCTTTTTTACATTTGTCTTTGTTTGGCTTTGGTATCGGGAAAATACTAGTATAATCACATAAACTGGAAAGACCATCATGTCCTCTATCTTCTAAATGAGGCAATTGATAATTGGTACTATTGCCTATATACTTAATTTCGTAATTCAACTGGTGAAGTTGTCTGTGTCTCAATATTAGTATGGGGAGGGAGGGAATATTTTCATTATAAATTGAATTTATTGTTACATATCTATTCAGATTTTCTATTTCTTTGTCAGTTTTGGTAAATTGATCTTTTTCAATTTTGTCTGTATCATCTAAGTTGACTAAATTGTTGGCATAAAATTGCTTCTACTATTCATTATACTCATTTTAATTTCAAGTTTACTCTCCTCAGTGATTGTATTAATTTTGGGTTTTTTTTTTTTTGTTTCCTTTTTTCTTAGTAATTCTAGCTAAAATTTTGTCAATTATATTAAACTTTTCACAGTACAAACTCATGGATATTCTCTGTCCTTCATCTTCTTACCTTATTGGCTTGTGCTGTAGTCTTTATTATCATATTAACTTTGTCTGTTTTAAAAAAAAAATTTTTAAATTTCTTAATGTGGAAGTTCAGTTTCTAGTTTTTAAGAGTTTTCCCCTTTTTTAATATAGTTATTTGAATACCTAAATTTCCTTGTAAACACTAGGAAGCATCTATTAAAATTTCATGTAGTCATTGACTACAATCAAGAGTGATATAGTGTTCGTGCTACTTTTCTACAAGTGTTCCATGTAAGTTAAATTCACTTAAGTGACAATGTGTAAAGGAGAACAGTTTCATAAATGTGAGTACACTCAAATATATAAAATAGTGCGGAATATAATTATGTATCCAAATTTGTGAAATCAAGTTGATTTTAATTCATTGCTATAAGTTTAAAATCATATCACCATTGAATTGTTTCATGAACCAATATAAGATTATTGTACAGCTTTTATGTTACCCTCAACAAAAACAGCTAGTATTTTTTTCCTCTCAGTAATTTACTGAACTAATTTGGGATTTATCCAAAAACAACGAGTACAGAATAAAGGATATGTACATTTTCAAGCAAAATTAATGGTAAAAGAAAGATAAATATGATGTCATAATATTTTTGAAAAGTAGGGACCTGTATCTATGAAGCCATCTTATAGTAATTATTACTAGTACTAGAGAAATGTAATCCTCATATAGATTATAATTAAAAATGAAAGTTAACCAAAATGACATTTAAGGAAAGCAAATGGCTTTCAATATTTTTAAAAATTTTTATTTATTTATTTGAGAGATAGAGAGACAGAGAGAGAGAGAAAGAGAGAGCACCAGCTGAGGGAGGGGCAGGGAGACAGGGAGAAGCGAACTTTCACCTGAGCAGGGACCCTGATACAGGGTTCTGTCCCAGGACCCTGAGGTCATGACCTGAGCCAAAGGCAGACACTTAACTGACTGAGCCACCCAGGAGCCCCTGAATGGCTCTCAATATTTACAAGAAATCTATTCATTTACTTTATGAAGACTGCCTAAGGAGTGCTGATGAAGAGAATTCAGATACGAATTTGATCAAGTGGCCATATAAATTAATAATATATTTATGCTGATTGATAGGTGATAAAAAGGAAGCATAAAACATAGGACATGAATATATTTTATTTTTGTTCCCAGTATTCTGAGAAACAATATTTCTAAAATTCTTGTAAATATTTGTAGCTTCCACACTGGAACTCTTTCTGAAAGAATTAAGAATAGTAATTTTATCTTATGCAAAATTTCATTCCTTCAAGCACCTAACATGATACCTTGTGTGCTTATGGCATAAAATAGTAGCTCGAAAATATTGCTGAATCATTGACTTAACTATATATGTTCACCTCTTCAACATCATTCATGTTCTTTACTCCCGAATAAATCCTGTGTCTTTCTCTTTTGTTTCTCCTAAAAACTTGCCCACCCTTCAAGGTCAAGCAAAAGACGCATGCAGTTATGAAACAATCTCTGCTATCCACAAATGATTTTGAACTGTGTCTCTCCACCAACCCTATTATGATATTTACTAATAACACTGGCTTGTGAGGTTCTTGAACGTGAGACCATGTATATCTTTCCTTGTCATCTAGTTCACTAAGTTTAAAATACAAAATTCGTTGTTTAACACCTACATCGTCTCAGTTATCAGGGAAGAGAAGAGAATAGAACTAGCATTTTTTGCACACATACAGTATGCCAGACAAGATGTCTACATTTCATGTTGTCCCACATACCACTTTACGAACTGCATCAGATTATATCACTTTTGTCGATAAAAACTGGCTCGGATAAATCAGCCGGTCTGGCTTATATTATCAGAGCCAGGTATAGTTTCTCTGACCTAAAATTCATGTCTTTTTATTGTAAATGCCTTACTTTTTTGAAAATCTGAACTGATTTTTAAAAAAAGTGAGTTTGGGGCTCCTGGGTGGCTCAGTCAGTTGAGCGTCTGAATTCAGCTCAGGTCATGGTTTCAAGGGTCATAGGATTGAGCACCTGCTCCCAGCTCAGTGGGGAGTTTTCTTGTCCGTCTGCCAGTCCCCCTGCTCATGCATGTTCTCTCTCTCTCTCTCTCTCAAATGAATAAAATCTTTTTAAAAAATGAGCTTGTTTTCCAGAGTCCATAGTCTCTCATGGTTCATTCCCCCTTCTGTTTCAAACTGAGGGCTTCAGAGGGGAGGGGGGTGGGGGAATGGGATAGGCTGGTGATGGGTAGTAAGGAGGGCACGTATTGCATGGTGCACTGGGTGTTATACGCAAGTAATGAATCATGGAACTTTACATCAAAAACCAGGGATGTACTGTATGGTGACTAACATAATATAATAAAAAATATTATAAAAAAATGAGCTTGATACTCAGGTCATTCAACAGCCACAGAAAGATGTTCAGTAATAGCAGAAGTAAGCTTTTACCAGTGCATTCATTCAGTATGGAAAATGTGTTCATTACTTTCTGACTTTGTCTTTGATGTCCTTACTCCTCAGGCTGAGATGAGGGGATTCAACATGGGGATCACCACTGTGTAAACACAGATACCACTTTGTGTGCTTGGAGTTTTGGGAGTTACGGCACATGGTAGGAGAAGAGAGTGGTGCTGCAGAAAATGCTGATGACGGTCCCATGTGAAGCTGACAGGTTCGAGAAGATTTTGTGGTGCCCGCCTGCTGAGCGCATCTGCAGGCTGGTGGCAATGAAAAGCACTTAAGACAGGAGAATGACGAGCAGTGTGTTCACCTCATTAATAGTCGTGGCAGTGAAAAGTTACTAGTTGCGATAAGACTCAGAGCAAGAAAAAGACCTTAGTGAGACCTAACAGAAGTGATTGATTGTGTTGAACCACAAGGAGATCTTCTGAAAGCAGAACATGTGAGGATCAAGAAACATGCTACTCCCCATGCATAAGATACAACCACTAGTATGGCACAGGGTTTCTGGGACACGGCAACTGTGTAGTGGAAAGGGTTGGGAATGGCCAAGAAGCTGTCAAACACCATCATGGCAGATAGTATTAATGCAATAAGCACAAAGATGACTAGAAAAGAAGTGCATTGTGTACCCTGAAAATGAATTTTTTACCTCTTTTTTCTTCTTCAAGTTTTTACTTAAATTCCAGTTAGTTAATATACAATGTAGTATTTCAGGTGTACAATTTAGTGAAAATTCACTTACATACAATACCCAGTGCTCATCGCAAGTGCCCTCCTTAATACCCTTCGCCCATTTAACTCATCCCCCACTCATCTCCCCTCCAGCAACCCTCAGTTTCTTCTCTATAGGTAAGAGTCTGTTTTCTGGTTGCCTCCTTTCTTCCCCCACTATGATCATTTGTTTTGTTTTTAAAATTGCACGTGTATGTGAAATCATATGATATCTGTCTTTCCCTGACTGACTTATTCTGCTTACCATGGTACACTCTGTCTCCATCCACACCATTGCAAATGACAAGATTTCATTCTTTTTAATGGCTGAGTAATATTCCTGTGTGTGTGTGTGTGCGTGCGTGCACGCGTGTGCGTATCATATCTTCTTTATCCATTCATCAGTTGTTGGACAGTTGGGATCCTTCCATAATTTACCTTGAAAACGAAATATTTATGTTTTCTACAAGCAGGTTGGAATTCCACTTATATGTGACAGCATTTTATCCACAAGGGAGAGTTAGAATGGAGACACAAAGTAAAACAAGCAAACAAAAATTGTGATGAGTGGGGCACCTGGGTGTCTCAGTCTTTAAGCATCTGCCTTCGGCTCAGGGCCTGATCCCAGGGTTCTGGGATCAAGCCCTGCTTCGGGCTCCCTGCTCTGCTGGGAGCCTGCTTCTTCCTCTCCCACTCCCCCTGCTTGTGTTCCCTCTCTCGCTGGCTGTCTCTCTCTGTCAAATAAATAAATAAAATCTTTAAAAAAAAATTGTGATGACTGACCTAAGTCAGAAATACAGGTACTGGTAGTAGTGGTTCTTCGGTGATGGCAAGTTTATGTGTGTGTGGAGATTTTATATACATCCACACTCATACAGATGTGTGCATTTGAGTGTGTATATATGAGACAGGCTGCAGATATGAAATATAAGTACAGTGTAAGAGAGGGAGGAGGAGAAAGAGAAAAAGAAAGAGGGAAAGGGAGAGCTAATTGTATGCCAAAGATTATGCTCCTTGCACGTGCTATGTAATTTACTTTTCCTAACATTCATGGGAATTAGTCCTATCTCCATATCTTCAGATGAGATCATATCTGAAGTAACAAGATCACTGGACCCTGCAACAGCAATAACAAATATAATAAAGAAAACCAGATATAGGCAATAAATCTAAAAAATAGATATAAGCATAAAATAGACACATAGCCATGTGGAACTCTCATTCTGTATATAAACTGTTGGACAATGATGTGTTCTTCATTGTAAAATAGGAGGAATTCACCTTAGGAAAGGATCAAAGTTTCCATAATAGACACCGAAAGTGTGATCCTAAGAGCTCTTCATTAAGCTCATGAAGGTTATACAGCAAATGATATGTGTCTGAAGAATCCCTTACTTGTACCCATTTAAGACATCAGACATTGAAAGAAAACAAAGACATAGCCTTCAAGTTTGAAAAGTGCTCAATCCGACCCTTGAGGCAAATTGAAAGCGCAAAAGCAAGGGAATCAAAAGGAATCACTCAGAAACACCTACCTCCTGGCTCTTCCCTCCACTCGAACACTACAGCCCGCCCATTCATCACCCCACCAGCCTCCACTTTGGGACCCTGAGTCCTGCTAAGAAAATATTTTCTAGGAAAATATTTTGGAGCTCACTACTTTCCGGAGAGCTTCTTTCACATCCTTGTTCCTCAAACTATAGATGAGGGGGTTCAGCATGGGGATCACTATGGTGTAGAATACTGTGGCCACCTTGTCAGTCTCCACACTGTTGCCAGAACTGGGCCGACAATAAATGAAAAGAATTGTTCCATGGAAGACAAGGATGGCTGTGAGATGGGAGGCACAGGTGGAAAAGGCTTTGCGCCTTCCCTCTGCAGAGCGCATCCTCAGGATGGTGATGAGAATCAGCAAGTAGGAGGTGAAGATGACCACGATGGTGGTGATTTCATTAACAGTGACCACAATGAACTCCATGAGTTCGTTAATAGAGACATCAGAGCAAGCAAGCGATAACAGAGGGGGTAGGTCACAAAAAAAGTGGTTAATCACATTGGACCTATAGGATGGGATCTCCAGAGCTAAACACAAGTGGATCAGAGAACACACCACCCCACAGAGATAGCAGCAAGACACCAGCTCCATACAGACATTCCGGGACATGGTGACCATGTACAACAGTGGGTTGCAGATGGCCACGAAGCGGTCATAGGCCATCACAGCCAGCAGGAAGACCTCAGTCACCACACATGTGCAAAATAAATAGAATTGCACCATGCATCCCAGGAAGGAGATGGCTTTGTCCCTGCTTAAGATATTGGACAGCATCTTTGGCACGATGATGGTGGAGTAGCAAAAATCCACAAAGGACAAGTGGCTGAGGAAAAAGTACATGGGAGTGTGAAGTGGAGAGCTGACCTGAATCACTGCAATCATGCCCAGATTTCCTGCAATGGTGACTCCATAGATGAGAAGGAACACCAGGAAGAGGAAGACTCTGAGCTCAGGGGCATCTGCTAATCCGAGAAGAATGAACTCTGTCACAGAGGTGCAGTTCTCCTCCCCCATGTTCCCACTTTATTGAAGTTGGAGAAAAATATTAAAGTTACTCTCTATTATATGATCCCAAATTCATGTTTTGACTGTTTCCTAAAAAAAGACATGATAACAAGTAAGATAACTAATGTTTTCAGTGAAGAAATAGGGCATTGCTTTCCTGAAGTTTAGGAAATTTGCAGGCATTGTGACAAAGATCCGTAAGATACCAGTTTAATTCACAGATCACACAAAAACTTGCACATCCATAATAGCTTATATGTTTCCTTAGAGGAGTCCTACACAATTCAGAGCTTGAAATCGAATCATTGGAAAGACAGCACACCTTATTTAATTAGCCATATTGTTTTGTGAAACTTAAATCCCTCTTTCCTGGCAGAATATTTAAGGAGTACCGGAAATACTGAAATTTCAGGAAATAATTTTTTTTTATAATGATTTTTTATTATATTATGTTAGTCACCATACAGTACATCCCCGGTTTTCGATGTAAGGCTCGATGATTCATTAGTTGCGTATAACACCCAGTGCACCATGCAATACGTGCCCTCCTTACTACCCATCACCGGTCTATCCCATTCCCCCACCCCCCTCCCCTCTGTAGCCCTCAGTTTGTTTCTCATAGTCCATAGTCTCTCATGTTTCATTCCCCCTTCTGATCACCCCCCTTTCTTTATCCCTTTCTTCCCCTACTGATCATTCTAGTTCTTATGTTCCATAGATGAGAGAAATCATATGATAGTTGTCTTTCTCTGCTTGACTTATTTCACTTAGCATTATCAACATTTGCTACAACATGGACGGCACTGGAGGAGGAAATAATTTTTTTAAAACACACAACATTCTTCTCTGTTTTCCATTGAAATGGTGAAAAGTCTATGTATCGAAGATTGTTATTCCACAAGTGTTCATTTTTTATCAATGTATTTTAGATGGAGAAGTAGCTTTTATGCTTCATACTAGCATTTTTTCTATAAAATTAACATAGTGATTTTGTTAATTATGCTATTCAATGCCAGCCATTGTCAGGGAATTGGCACTTGGAAACAAACTCCCTATAACTATGACTCTGAAGCCTTATAATGCCCTATCTGACGAATACATTTACTGCTTTAAATCTATTTGAAAAACTAATCAGAGATGCACATATGAAAGTATTAAATGTTTGCTGCCGCAATGTAGCATTATTTATGATAGTAAAACTCAGAAATAAAGTGTCAAACAAGAGAGAAATGGTCAAAGCTATGGTACATATATACTATGGAAAACTATGAAGATATTCAGAGGATATTTTTGAAGAACGTTTAATGACCTGAAAAATAACTATGATAAAATGATAAGCTAAAAAATAGTAAGCCTGACTGCACAGATAGAATATTATATATGTATACATAAGCTGCTTTGCACATTTAACCCTCACGAAATCCATGAAACATAAATATTTTATTCTAATCATTTGGAATAAAAATATAGAAACTTGCCTTAATTCATGACGTGGAGCCACGTTGATTATTCCTGGAGGAAAGAGAGTCTACACTAAAATTCAATGCAGTCAGATATTTCTTGCTTTTTTTCAAATGATTTCAAAGAGGTAAAGCACATGTGCCTTAAAAAAATCCCAGTTTGAAAACAAATAATTATTCTGATAATACGGTTTTCTCTCTTCAGTAGCCAATAAAAGTCATTCTCTCTTTCTGAGCTCAATGTAGCACATAATTTGAAAACCTTGCCTGTTTTCAAGTCTGAAGATGAAAAATCAGGCTGGGTTATTTACAGAGTAGTGGTTCTTAAGGAGGAGAGATGTTGATCCCTCCTGGACACTTGGCTCTGTCTGAAGACATTTTTGGTTGTGACAATAGAAAGGAGTGCTAGTGACATCTAGTGGCCGAGACCGGAGATGCTGCTGAACAGCTAAAATGCAGGAGGCAGCCCCACCCCCACGTCCCCCACACACATACCAAAAATAGTATGGCGCACACAAACACAATAGTATGTGGCCCAAAAGGTCAATAGGACCAAGGCTGAGACACCTGCTGCTACGGAAAGACAGCTAAGTGTGGTGCCCGAGAACAAAATAATTCCTCTCCTTTCTGCTTCAGAGGAGGTCCCTATGTCTGTGTCCCTCCAGGAACAGTCCTGAGGGCCCCTTCCTGCAGCTCTCAGCATCAGAGTGACTGTGAGGGGAATCTCCCTGGGGTCTTTTCCAGGTTTCACCTATGGAGTCAGTGTGAGAGAGGGGGAATAGGATGGTGGGGGGGACCAAGCATTCTTACCAACTTGTTTACAGCCTTTTCCCTCTTACTCCAGCACCTGTTACAAGGTATTTGGTCTTGCAGATTAGACTGCTTCCATTCCCCACTGAGATTGTTTCTCAATACACAAAGAATAAATGTTTTCATAAAGGAGGGATCCAAAGATGGCATTTCTTAAAATACTCTCTAATTAAGAAAGAGCAAAGCACAGATTTTTAAAAATATGTTTAATACTACCACCCTGCTCTCCGTTCCTCCTTCTTGTATGCATGGCTATAATACCTTATGAGAAAAAAGGAGAAAAAGCTTCCAGCTCCCAGAAAATACCATTTAGGTCCATTTCCAAGAAAAGAGAGTGGAGTGCAACTAACCTGTGGGTCAATATTGCTTCTTCTGCGTCTGAAGAGGCTATCATGGAAAGGCTTTATGTTTTCGTGTGTATGTATTTCTGGGACTCATGTTCCTTAAGTTTCCCCAAATAATTACTGATCTCTGTGGGATATAAATGAGATATCAAGAAAACCATACTGTCCTGAGACTCAAACAACTAATGACCTCTATGACATATAAACAAGGTAGAAACTATCCCAGCTTGGTACATATTACAGTCCAATGAGGTTCCTTCCAGAGTTCATGATGAATTGCAGAGCAAGGTATGCTGCATCCAAGCATTGCCCTGAGACCCGGGGATCATACTGTAGCCATGGAATATATGAAGAGGCCTTGTAAACTTTGCCTGTGTTGTAGTCAAAAGCTCCTTCCTGGAAAGCCTAAGGTCTGAAGTCAAACCAGACTTCTGCCAAATGCCGGAAATGGGTGGGAATAACCAACCTCCTTTACGGAGAAGAGTAATAAATGTTCACATATACCGACCACTTGCTACGTGCTAGGTACTGTTCTGAACACAACTTCTAACACATTTTACCTTTATAAAAAAAAAAGTGAGATCAGTGCCGTTATGTACCTTTATGATAAGGTGACTGAGGCACAGGACGTTGTAACTTGCCCAAAATCACACCCCAAATCACCGATAACATGAGGCCATCTGCTGCATTTTGATCTGTCACCCATAAGACCATGTGAGAAAGAGCAGAGCTTCTAATGGTGCCGGGACGGCATCTCCCTGCTGGACACCGGAGGCCATTAAACAGGATTGGCTCCAGGATTTCTCCCGGGTCGGCTCCTTTACTGGCTGTAGAATGCCTCCTAAACCAATAAGGTTGCAAACCACTGTCTGTGGTATGTGTCCTTGCATAAAATCACACATTTCAACAGCTCCATGGCTGTAATTAGTTACAGGCAATCAGTTTCCAAATTTTCAATAACCTTCATGCATTTTCCTAAGATTGAGTCATCTGATAATTCCCTGAGTTTGAGGCACGTGTCTGGGTGTCTTATTTCTACCTACCACTCGTACCTTGTTGTCTCCTAAAACTCTGCCCATCCTGTTATCCAAAGCCAAGTTCAAACAATACCTATTTTTTGAAGGCATTACTCTAAAACCCCCAAATGGACTTGAGCTTTTCTTTCTTTCAAACACAATGGCCTCTTTCTTCCCTGCCCTACTGTCGACACTGGATTTTGCATTCCTTCAAGATGAAGACTGTGTTTCAATTTAACTGCTATTTGTACTTTTATGAGATAGATTCATGTGTTTATTGAGAGCCCAGTCTACTCCAGGTGTGTTATAAGAAAGGAGAATGAAATTAATGTTTATTGAGATTATACAAGGTATTCCATATGATATCTATATTATCTTTTAGTCTTCACAATTGGATTAGGAGCTAGTTTATGTTACCACAATTTTGTAGATTAAAATCCAAAGATGGGAGATATTGCTGATTTTTTTTTCCAGTAAGCAAGAGACAAGTGTAGTCTCTTTGAATCAAAACCCACATCCTCCCCATTGTACATTAACTCTTCATTAATTTTAAAGATATCTTTACAATCAACCTTTATGGGCACACTTTATTTACATTTCAGGGATAAATGCTACTAAAATATTATGCTCAAAAAGAGAAAACTTTGGTGTCCATTAACTTGCTGACTATACCCTTGACATCCTTATTTCTCAGACTATAGATCAGGGGATTCAACATGGGGATCACCACCGTGTAAAACACAGACGCCACTTTGACAGTGTGCCTGGAGTTTTTGGAGTTAGGCACACAGTAGAGGAAGAGGATGGTCCCATGGAAGATGGTGATGGCGGTCAGATGGGAGGCACAGGTGGAGAAGGCTTTGCGGCGCCCACTGGATGAATGCATCTTGAGGATGGTGACAATGATGAATACATAAGACAAGAGAATGATGAGCAGTGTGCTGACCTCATTAAAGGTCGCAAAAATGAAAAGCAACAACTGACTGATGTACGTATCAGAGCAAGACAGGGAGAGCAATGCAGAGAACTCACAGAAGAAGTGATTGATTGTATTGAAACCCTGAAAAGATAATTTGATAGCAGAGCATGTGAGTATCAAGGAACATGTTACTCCCCATGTATATGATCCGACCACCAGCATGGCACAGAGCTTCTGGGACATGGCGACCGTGTAGAGCAGAGGGTTGCAAATGGCCACAAAGCGGTCATAGGCCATCACAGCTAATAAAAAGGATTCAGTTACCACAAAGGTACAAAAGAAAAAGAATTGTACTACACATCCTGGAAATGAAATGGTTTTGTCTTCTACAACCAGGTTTTCCAGGGCCTTGGGAGCAATGATGGAAGAGTAGCAGAAATCCACAAATGAGAGGTGGCTGAGGAAGAAGTACATGGGGGTGTGCAGTTTGGGGTTAATCTTGATTATAACTATCATCCCAATATTCCCTACAACAGTGACACTATAAATGGTTAGAAAAATTAAGAAGAGAGGGACTTGCAGTTCTGGATAATCTGAGAAGCCCAAGAGAGTGAATGTAGCCCCACTTTTGTTTCTCTCTGACAGTAACATGATGGTTTCTGATTGTCGGAATCTGAATCAGTCCTGAAAACAAAAATATTAAGGAAAGTGAGGATATGAGAAGATTGCTTAGCTACCACTTCGCAAGAGTGGAAGAGGAAGCAAAATATCTTTTTGTAATTTCTCTATGCTATGTGCTTATTATACAAGATATATTAAATGTCTAAGATTTTAAAACATGAAAATCATTTAAAAATTTTTCTTTAAGTAAAAAAGCAATACAATTGCTGACTTAAAAATTCATAAGTTCTCAACTGTAATGTTTAATATTTACAAATAAGAATATGACATAACGGAATTCATGGTTACTTTAAATCAAATCTTCCTATAACGCTTTCAGCTGCCCTTGAACATTATAAGTTCATAAAAGATATGGCTAGCATAATATAATGACTGATCATGTTATCCCTATAATCAGTACAAAAATGAGAAATTTTCAAACAAATTAATTTTTACATCATAGGTTCATACTGTGACATTAAGAATAAACATCCTCTTTGACCTCGGCCACAGCAACTTTTTGCAAGGCATATCCCTAAAGGCAAGGGAAACGACAACAACAAAAATGAACTATTGGGACTTCATCAAGATAAAAAGCTTCTACATAGCAAAGGAAACAATGAACAAAACTAAAAAGCAACCTATGCTATGGGAGAAGATATTTGCAAATGACATAACAGGCATAGGGCTGATATCCAAGATCTATAAAGAACTTCTCAAACTCAACACCCAAAAAACAAATAATCCAGTCAAGAAATGGGCAGAATATATGAACAGACACTTCTCCAAAGAAGAAATACAAATGGTTAGCAGACACATGAAAAAATGCTCCACATCACTTGGCATCAGGGAAATACAAATCAAAAACACAATGAAATACCACCTTATACCAGTTAGAATGGCTAAAATTAACAAGACAGGAAGCAACGAATGTTGGCAAGGATGTGGAGAAAGGGGACACTCTTACACGTTTGGTGCAATGCTAGCTGGTACAGCCACTCTGGAAAACAGTATGGAGGTTCCTCCAGACATTAAAAATAGAGCTACCCTATGAGCCAGCAATTGCACTACTAGGTATTTACCTCAAAGACACAGATGTAGTGAAAAGAAGGGGCACATGCACCCCAATGTTTATAGCATCAATGTCCACAATAATCAAACTGTGGAAGGAGCCCTAGATATCCTTCAACAGATGAATGGATAAAGAAGATATGGTTCATATATAATGGAATATTATTCAGCCATCAGAAAGGATGAATACCTACCATTTGCATCGACATGGATGAAACTGGAGGGGATTATGCTAAATGAAATAAGTCAAGCAGAGAAAAACAATTATCATATGGTTTCATTCATACGTGGAATATAAGGAATAGTGCAGAGAACCATAGGGGAAGGGAGGGAAAACTGAATGAGAAGAAATCAGAGAGGGAGACAAACCATGAGAGACTCTGTACTCGGGGAAACAAACTGAGGGTTGCACGGGGGTGGGGGGAGGTGGGAAGATGGGGTAACTGGGTGATGGGCATTAAAGAGGGCAGGTGATTTTTTTTTAAGATTTTTATTTATTTATTTGACAGAGAGAGGCAGCCAGAGAGGGAAAGAACACAAGCAGGGGGAGTGGGAGAGGAAGAAGCAGGCTCCCAGTAGAGCAGAGAGCCCAATGAGGGGCTCAATCCCAGGAACCTGGGATCACGCCCTGGGCCAAAGGCAGACACTTAAAGACTGAGCCACGCAGACACCCCAAGGAGGGCAGGTAATCTGATGAGCACTGGGTGTTAAACAACTAATGAAACATTGAACATTACACCAAAAACTAATGACATACTATATGTTGAATAATTGAACTTAAATTTGGAAAAATAAGAATAAACACCCCTAACACTTTATATTTGTGCCTTTATCATTAATTTCATATAACACTTTAATCTTTTTTTTCTGATTCTGTAAAGCTGATATAAAAATAAATCTTAGTTTTTTCAGAGTAAGCCTTTCAACCAGTGGGCTCCTGTCAGTTCTTCCACATTGCTTGATGAATAATAAAATCAGAGCAGATGATAATGATAATCTTGTCTACTTCCTTATTCTAGAGGTAACAAAACAGAAGCTGGAGAAAACTTGACTTTCCCAATGACATGCAAATGAGGACCAATCTACACATCCATGAGAGCCCTGATTGGAATCGTAGCCATGTGTCCATTCCTTCACATCAGACTCTGACCCATGTTCTTGGTCTAGATACTAAAGTATTTCCTTTATTAATAATCATATCTGTAATTTATGACGAACCAGAGTCTCTGGACCTATGGGAAAGAGTCTGCGGACAGTGCCCAGACCACAGAGCTACACTAGAAAGCAGCATCAAGATGAAATGAGAACGGCATTCAGGGAAATGTTCTCTCCCAGAAATAACTAAGTGTACTAAAGACAGACTTAGAAACTTTCCTTGCCTAGGACTGACTCTCTCTCAGTCTCTCTCTCTCTCTCCTCACCTCTCCTCTCTCTCCAAGACATGGAGGATATTCATTGTGTTCCAATATTATCTGTAAGGAGAAAGATTAAAAACTTGAGGTAGTAATGCACTATGAAGACATTTTAGGAGAAAATAGTAATACGAAAGAATCATTCTATTTCTCCAGTTGGTGCCCAACACCTCTGAAATCCTACCATACCAGGAAACTCTTTCTTTTTATAAGATTTTATTTATTTATTTATTTATTTGAGAGGCGGGGCGGGGGGGGGGGGGGGGGCAGGGGGAGGGAGCAGCAGACTCCTTGCTGAGTCCAGGGTGTGACACAGGGCTCCATCCCAGGACCCTGAGACCATGACCTGAACTGAAATCAAGAGTCAGAAGCTTAATTGACTGAGCCACTTATGCACCCCATACCAGGAAACTTAATTTTCTCTCTGGTAAGGTTATCTCTGGTCCCACAACCCAAGAAATAGTTTTAGATGGCCCCTCAATAAAGATGTCAGATCATATTCAAGACTGGGCTCTCAACGACCCTCTCTGTCCCTATACTCATACCTCTGAGTATTAAAGAAAATCTCAAAAGACAATTCATCATGAAGCCAGACATTCCAATTATCACATTTTTTGCTTAATACAATATTTAACTTATCTAAAGCATTTAAGAATTTATTTTAAACTAATGTTACATTTAATGTGATGGTCCTTGCATCTCAAATGCTATTATTAAATTGTTGGTAAAAATTTTCTATATCATTGAATCCAAAAAATATGATAGCTGTCATCTTACTTATGTTTTCCCCATTTTGTTGTAATTTTTGCTTAGACACATGTGTTTCCTGTTTTATAATCTCGATTAAAGCTGGTCCCTTTCAATTTTTTTCACAAGAGAGTCTGTTACAACTCTGCTAGTTTTATTTTATTTAAATCCTCTCTATTCTACTTTGGCTATTTATTCAATAATTTGTAGAAACAAGACAGTGCACATCCCCAAAGTTTTCAGACCTTTTTGATTCTCCCACTCCAGGTACCCCTTGTTCATCTGAACCAGTTCCTCTAATACAAAACTATGTGAATAAATGCACTTTCTCTTCCTTGCATGTTCAAACATGTTACTTTTGCAGTGACTAAGTATTTCTCAAGGACTGTCTAGATCTAAAGGGTAAGTTACCCCCTCCCGTGTTGTTTTGTAGATACCCTACACTGACGTTAATATCAATCTGTCTCTAGAATCTTAAAACAAACCTGCTGATGGCAAAGGTAGGGCCTCTCCTCGTTGGGACTGATGGATATATTCTTATATGTATAGTACAACCTTTGGGACATGAACTCTAGGGATTATGTCTTGCCCCATTCTCTTGAGGTCATGAGATAAACAATTAAAATTAATCACCTTTCTCTGATGTAATTCTTGAAAACCTGAAGAAACGTTGGGAGCATTTTATATAAACATTTACATTTTATCTAATTTATTTTTTAATTTTTTAAGATTTATTTATTTTTTTGAGAGAAAGAGAGAGAGGGAAAGCACAGAGGGAGAGTGAGAGAGAGAAGCAGACTTCCCAATGAGCAGAAAGCCCGACATGGGGTTCAATCCCAGGACCCTGAGGTCATGACCAGAGCTAAAGGCAGACATTTAATTGACTAGGCCACCCAGGCGCCCCCAAAATCCATATTTTAAAATCACTTCCTCAACCCCTGATTACTCCCATACCTTCCTACCATTATCAATATTATGGAATTATAAAAATCATCCTTATCAAATATTGAGTGACTACCATATGCTGGGCATAACCCTCTTCCTCCCTACCATGCACTCTGAGCCTATTGGAGAAGAGTGAAGATCCATCTTTTAGGTCATTATGATTCACTGAGAGTTAAAGCAGAAATACTTACAAAGTTAAATATTGAGTTGAGAAAATGATCTAGTCCCTTTGAGATCTTGTCCTGTTCTATTACTCTTTCCNCCCTGCTTCCTCCAGCTAGTCTGACCTCCTTTTTTTTTGTCCCTTGCTTTTTGTTTTTCAAAAAAACATTACCCACTCCTTCTCTATGGTCTTTCCTACTCGTGTTTCCTGCATGCTGAAATGCTTTCCCTTTAAGTTTTTGTTCAAATGTACCTGTACGGTGAAACCCTCCATGAACTTACTGTTTTCTTGCAGGAGCTACTCTACTACCCAACTGAGTGTTTCAAGTACTTCACATGATTCAAATATATTTTAACCCTCATTTATTTCTTTTATTGTATGTTGCTTGTTTTTCCATGCTAAGATAAAAGTTCCAGGGAAGCAGAGCCCATTCACTGCTCTGAACAAATATATTCCAAACTCCTAGGTGAATGACTGCCATAAAGTCAGTGTACCGTGAATCTTTATTGAATAATAAATATGACTTTCCAAAGGAACTGGGAATAGAGCCAAACTACCAGAACTATGAGGAATTTCAGTGCAGAGAGGAGATAGTTCACAAAGAATGCTAAGAATGTTTCAGAAGGAATTTTTGAAACTGTGCAGTCAAAATAAAACAAAACATCAACAAACAAAAACAAATATCCACTCCACTGAACTTCCTACCTCTAGTCAGGTTTATTATAACAGAAATCTTGAAATTTTCAAGATCATGTACAGCATGGTAAAATTATATATATATATATATGTATATATGTCATATATGTATATGTCAATGCAAATGGCAAGATTTCATTCTTTTTGATAGCTGAGGAATATTACATTGTATATATATGCCACATCTTCTTTATCCATTCATCAGTTAATGGACATTTGCACTCTTTTCATAGTTTAGCTATTGTTGATAATGTTGCTACAAACATCAGGGTGCATGTATCCCTTCAAATCAATATTTTTGTATCCTTTGGATAAATACCTAGTAGTGCCATTGCTGGATCATAGGGTAGTTTTATTTTTAACTTTTTGAGGAACCTCCGTACTGTTTTCCATAGTGGCTGCACCAGTTTGCATTCCCATCAAGTATAAGAGGGTTCCCCTTTCTCTGCATCCTTACCACCACCTGACATGGAAGGATCTAGAGGGTATTATGCTAAGCAAAATAAGTCAGCCAGAGAAAGACAAATACCATATGATTTCATTCATATGTGGAATTTAAGAAACAAAACAGGGGTACCTGGGTGGGGGGAAAAGAAGCAAACCAGGAAACAGACTCTTAACTATAGAGAACAAACTGAGAGTTATTGTGGGGGTGGGGGGTAAATATGTGGTGGGTATTCATGAGAGCACTTGTGATGAGCACTGGGTAGTGTATGTAAGCACAGACTCACTAAATTCTACACCTGAAACTTATATTACATTGTATGTTAACTGAGTGGAATTCAAATAAAAACTTGAAAAATATACACCCGGTTTTATTACGCATCTCAATAATTCTGCAGTTGAGGTGACGTTCTCTGCTGTCTAAACCTGCTTGCAAAACTGTAACTTGGATATTTCAGGGTGACGTTATTTATGGCAGAAAGAAAGAGAAGGAAGCCTACTTGGGTATGACTGTGGGCGTCCTTTCAAGTCCTCTATATGCCTCTATGTTGGTAGTTCTTAGAACATTAACAAAATATCGGATGACATTATTTGAGTACTTTGGTAGCACATTTTCATTAAGAAATTACCACTGAATTATTTCAGGTCTGCAGAAATAATCTGAGACAATAAAACTTTTTAAAAAAGACTTATCTGTGCAATTTTAAAACTTAAGTCTTTTGAAAATATTCGGGGAAACAAGATGTGTATCCGTGCCAAAATAGCACCTAACAAAAATATATTCTTACAAAATTCCCCGCAGATTTGATTGTTACAACTAAGTTCCCTTCTTAGGAAAACATTCAGTGTATTATGTAACATTATGTTCCATGTATTGTGTAACAGTTCTGTGTGTGTGTGTGTGTGTGTGTGTGTGTGTGTGTGTTCACGCACATGTGCATGTGTTCCTACCTGTATGTGCGTTCAGGTAATTTTGTGGAAAAATTGGACCATTTGTGGAATGCCGCATGCCCTGCCTTTGGCTTACTGCTTTGTTTGGTGTCCCTTGACTTGCTCCTGCTCTCCTGCTCCAGTTTTTTTAAACTGACACACCAAGTATTCTTACTAGTTCTGGGTCACTCTTGTAGCTTCTTTTAGGCAAGAATTCTTCATATGTGGTTCTGACGACTCCCGTTGCATCAAATTGCAAAGCAGTGGTTAACTGATTGTCTGTGACTTCTAGTGATCCCTCAGTGTGATCTGTGAATTCAGTTAGTGTCAGCTAGATTACTTCGTTTTAGCGTTTCCCGCCAACATTTTGCTTAATGATTTTAATACTGATTGAAGCCGCTGCCTTGCTCCATATTTCTTATTCAGAGATCAGAAATAGCACTGGGTGTTATACGCTACTAATGAATCATCGAGCCTTACATCGGAAACCGGGGATGTACTGTATGGTGACTAACATAATATAATAAAAAATCATTAAAAAAAAAAAGAAATAGTGATTTTCTAATTCCATCCTATTTTCTGCTTTTATTCTTTCTGAATTTCCCCTCATAAACCAATAGATAACCCTGAAATATAATTCATAAAGGAAAGACAGAATAAATATTTATCTCCTTTGTTTACCAGTTTTAAGACTAATGCCTTGATACCCCCAGCAACCTTTAATAGTAACCAATGACTTTTTTTCTTTTTTAAAAGCATCTAGATTTAAATTTTTAGACTTAAACATATTTGATGCCTTTAAATTAATTGCAGTCAATATTCATTTGTATGTCAACTATAAGCTAGTTGGAGCCATTTCAAATTGCCTCCTTTGTCTCTTTGAAATGATCCAACTAGCTGCTAATACAACCCTTGCTTTCTGGAAAATCAAGTTGCTCAATGTTCATTAAATCTCTACCTTAGACTTCAGATCAGATATTGGTCCAAAACTCCAGTTCTGTTTAGAAAGCAAATACTTCCTTTCAGAGAAATTTGGGGAATAAGGATATTCATTGCTATTAATTGGGTTGTCAATATTAGTGGTATTATTTAAAAGAGAAAAAAAAAGGTAGTTTCAAACTAGATTTCTAATTCAAATTAAGATGAAAAGCTTTTTTACTTACCTTTTCTTACTTTAAAGTTGTAATTTTTCTTTCATGCTGAGAGCCTAGTTTTAATGACATTTTAATAGCTATTTATTTGTACTAAAATAAACATTGCTTAATGGGAAGGTATACTCAAAGTGCTGTCCTTTAGAGAAAATGTTTTACACCACGTGACCATGTTTCCGACATTATGAACAGATTTGTTATTACCTGTTTTCAAGTTTTAAAGATTTATTTTTACTTTTGGCCAAATGTATGTCTTTTAAAATATGTCCAATATCAAATTCCCCTAAATCAAAGCTACATGATAAGGTACATTCCTAAAAGTTTTCTTTCATCTCTTCCTATCCCTATTAATTTTGTTTTACCCTTCCCTTTTTTTTTTTTTTTAGATTTTATTTATTTATTCGACAGAGATAGAGACAGCCAGCGAGAGAGGGAACACAGACAGGGGGAGTGGGAGAGGAAGAAGCAGGCTCCCACCGGAGGAGCCTGATGTGGGGCTCGATCGCATAACACCAGGATCACGCCCTGAGCCGAAGGCAGACGCTTAACCGCTGTGCCACCCAGACGCCCCTACTCTTCCCTTTGTTTTGCACACAAGTTACCATACTAGAAAAATATTTCTACATCTTGTCTTTATTCACTTAAGAAAATGTACTGGAGAACATGAAACATGTCCTCCACAGCAATAAATAGAAACCTTCCTCTTTCCATTTTCACAACCAGATACTTTTTTATTGTGACCCATAGGTTATTCGACCACCTTTATATTGAATTTCATCCAATCTGTTGTTATTATAATAATGCTACTGAGTATGCTACGTATAGTTTTTCTGCTACTCCGTCTTTGGGAATGATTCCTAGAACCATGAGTGTTGAAAGAGGATGAATGTGTATGTAAGGTTGAAACACGTGATCTTCCTGAGCCCAGTGCATACAATATCTAATTCCCTGCAGATTCACTTACAGGATATGTCATTAAACTTTAGGAGTCCTGTCATTCTACAGGTGAGAAGTGACAGCTCAGGGCAGATCTCATTTGTATTTTTATTATTTTGAGTCAGCTTGAAAAATTCTTCAAACGTATAAAGGCTATTTTTATTCCTTTTATATAGACTACTTAATTATACTTTATGTCTATTTTTCTGTAAGATTGTCTTTTGCTTCTCTACGATATGTGATATAAGTAGTGACTTTTTCTCAGCTTTTCATTTGTCATTTTAATTTCTTTTATGTTGTTTTGCCAAGAAGTTTTGTATATTCATGGAATCTAAGGTTTTTTTGTTTGTTTTTGTTTTGTTTTGTTTTTAAGATTTTATTTATTTATTCGACAGAGATAGAGACAGCCAGCGAGAGAGGGAACACAAGCAGGGGGAGTGGGAGAGGAAGAAGCAGGCTCATAGCAGAGGAGCCTGACGTGGGGCTCGATCCCGTAACGCCGGGATCACGCCCTGAGCCCGAGGCAGACGTCCAACCGCTGTGCCACCCAGGCGCCCCTCACGGAATCTAAGTTTTAAACTTACCTTTAGAACTCTTTTTTGGTGTGTGAAATAAGGAAAAGATCTAGTTTTATCTTTTTTCTCATAGGGTTCTCTATTTGTCCCAATATGACACTGCATTTAATAACAATGACTTTAAATTTAAAATAAGGTTAGCCTTCCTATAAAAATTTAATTTTTAAGGTGTTTGTTACCAGATATTTGTGCTTGTTTACTCATTCATTTAAACATTAGAACAGAAACTTGGAAATATGAGTCCTCAATATTCCCAAATAGAACATAAATTGCCCTCATCCCAGGCCTAATACATATGAATTAGACTAGATAATGCTTGTAGAGAGTTCCAGACCTGATAATACTGGGACTGTAGCCTTCTAAGTAATCCTATCCAAGCATAATGTAGGAATATTGAAATAACTCCAGAGATTGTCGCAGACAATCTAGGACAAAACTAACTCCTGTGACCTCTCTAATAGCTTTGATACTATCATGAAAGGGTGCTGGATTTGTAGTCAACAGAATTGAGACCCTTTGATCACAGATCGATCATTTCAGTTATTTCTAGACTGGTTTCTTGAAACTCTGTCACTATCTACACAGCAGGTGTAATGGTCCTTGCTTTGTGTACTTCCCTACATAAGCTGTTTGAAGTGTAAGACCATCCACTCAGAGAACACATAGAGCCCAAGGAATGAAGGTAGCAGAAAAGATTCCGCACCTTCTCCTTTTACCACACCGCATATCCATCTGCATCTCCCAACACAGACAATGCTTTAGGCACTCCAACACATGTAATTTTAAGGCAAGTAACTCGTCTTCTTATGCAGTAACAAATCAGAAAGACCTTTTCTATGGCGAGTTAAAATGATTCTTCCGTAACTTCATTCCCACCCCGAAACATCTCTTGGGCTTTGCAACCTTTGATGTGTTTGTTTTTAGGCAATTTGAAGAATTTGAGGGTCTATGGATCAAAATCCTATGAAATTCATCCCAGAATTAACTTGCACCTTCAGGGGATTTCAGCTTACCAATTCACAATATATTAACATCAAAGTCATATATAAAAACCTCATGCAAATATATGCTAAAGATTTTACAAGGCTCTGTTCCCATTGTTCATTGGGATTAAAAACATCTTTTGAGATTAGCTCAGTGAAACGGGACTTTCGTGTCTATTAATTTCCGGAGGGCGTCCTTCACATCTTTATTCCTCAGGCTGTAGATCAGTGGGTTCAGCATAGGGTTGACCACTGTGTAAAATACAGAGGCCACTTTGACAGTTTGCCTGGAGTTTTTGGAGTTGGGCACGCAGTAGAGGGAAAGGATGGTCCCGTGGAAGATGGTGATGGCGGTCAGGTGGGAGGCACAGGTGGAGAAGGCTTTGCGACGCCCACTGGCAGAACGGATATTTAGCACGGTCACAAAAATAAAAATGTACGAGGTGAGGATGATCAACAATGTACTCACCTCATTGAAAGTGGCAAAGCCAAAAAGCAGCAGGTGGGGAATGAGTATGTCTGAGCTCGAGACAGCAATGAGAGCAGTATATTCACAGAAAAAATGGTTGATTATGTTATGTCCAGAAAAGTTTAGCTGGAGCGCATAACAGAGGAGAACCAAGGGACCAAACATACCCCAGAGATATGAGCCAGACACCAGCAGGGCACAGAGCCTCTGTGACATGACCACCATATAAAGCAGAGGGTTACAGATGGCCACAAAGCGGTCATAGGCCATCACTGCCAGCAGGAAGGATTCCGTCACCACAGCGGTACAGGACAGGAAGTACTGCAACATGCAGCTGAAGTAGAAGATGCTTTTATCCGCCCTGACCAGGTTCTCAAGCAGCTTGGGAGTCACGATGGAAGAGTAACAAAAATCAACCAAAGAAAGGTGGCTGAGGAAAAAGTACATGGGAGTGTGGAATTTGGGGTAAATCTTGATGATTACTATCATCCCAAGATTTCCTACCACGGTAATAATGTACATGATCAGAAATACGAGGAAGAGAGGAATCTGAAGCTCTGGGTAATCTGTGAAGCCCAACAGGGCAAAGGTTGTCTCCGCACTCAGATTTCTTACCGCCATCACCACAGTGCCCTCGAAAGGAGGTGAGGGCGACGGGATACCGGAAGAGGTGGTTTCTGTCAAAGAGAAGCTCTATGGAGTTAGTAATGAATATTCATGGGACCTTATGGTAGACAGAAAAAGAGAAGCAAGAGTTATCAGTCTTAGTTTCTCCCATACAGAACATGCCTCACGCAGATAACTGCTATGGGTAGAAGAGAGTCTCTGAGCTGAGTCTCTGAAATGTCTGTGCGTTTCCACGGCACTTTTTGCACACTGCCCTAGGCATGTGGGGTGGAGGGCCACTCTGCCCTAGTCTGCGGGGTGGGTCTCTTTAAGATAATCACCTGTGACCAACAAACAATAACCAGCCCCTAAAAAGGAAGTAAACCATCTAAGGTGTTATCAATAGAGATGTTAAAAGGATTTAAATTCCCTGGTTAGCTTTCTATTAAAGACCAGCCCTAGAGGTGCTCATTGGCAATCCTGTCTCAACACTGTTGGAACCCCTGTCACTCCTGAGAGCTTTTTCTGTATCTTCACTTAATAAACTTCTATCCCTTTACACACACACACACACACACACACACACACACACACACACAAAGAAATAATAACCAGGGTTGCCTGGGTGACTCAGTGGGTTAAGCTTATGCCTTTGACTCAGGTCATGATCCTCGAGTCCTGGGATCAAGCCCCATATGGGGTTCCCTGCTTAGCGGGGAGTCTGCTTCTCCCTCTGCCCCTCCCCCTGCTCCTTCTCTGTCTCCGTCTCTATCTCTCAAATAAATAAATAAATAAAAAGAAAACATTACCATATTGCAGTGTGTACATCCACACATTAGCTACTAGTGTAACAAGTGCATAACCAATAGTAAATGTTTGCACATAAATGCATAAACTAGTGAAAGAGTCTAAAAAAATATGCAATGCTTGTCCCAGAACATACATTGCTACTATACTTTGCCTGTATACACAAATCAATTAAAATCTTTAAGAAGATATGTTTCTATTCTAAGGTCAAAGCAAAATGCTAGAGAAATCTGGGAAAGCAGTATAGCTCTCCCATTTTAACACCTTTTGTTTAGTAAAGGCTATTTCTCTCACTGAATAGATTAGCTCCTGAGGGGTTCAGAAGGACAATGCATGCTTTTGACTTCTGAGTGGAGTGTACACTTTATTAGGGTTTAGACCTGAAGGGTTAGCTTCCCTTATAGCCCAGGCATTGGATAGATAAGTCTACGGGTCCCAAGATTTATGAGGTAGGAGTCCTCTCAGAACTAACTCATTTGTGAATGTTTATATGCCAATATCAGGTGCATCTAAAGAGGGTGTGAATAAATATCCATTTCCAGCTGGTAGGTTAATTCCATTATTTATAAAATGGTTGGAAATTGACTTAGAGCCAAATATTTCCATGAATGGTAACCTTTCTTTAATATTGTTGTGTTCACAATTGAATAGCATTTACGATGACTTAACACGAAAAGCAAAATAAAAGAAGACCCTCGTTACCATATCAGGAAAATAATAATCCCACATTTTCATAGAAAACCTGAATAAACTTACCTACTACAGAGAAACAGGCCACCACCCCCCTGTTTCTCTGTAAGCTGAGTACAACTGGGCCACCAAGGCAGTTATATCTGACTCTGTAGCCCTAGGGACTCAAACTCTGGAGAATCACTAGCAAGTTGTTCCTCATAAGCATCAAAACAGGTAATTAAGGCCAATGTCAGGTGTTGTGTACAATTTTTAATGACTAAAAAGTCTTTGAAATTACATGGAAAAATTGCAGCTTGAAATTGACTACCAGGCTTTGTTGGCACATAATTGAAATGTCCTCTGGATGAATAAAACTAAGGTTAGGTAGCATTTCCCCGATCCTGCCTCATCTACACCAAAATTCAATGGGCTCCTTGATTTTTCAGGGGGCATATACCAATTTTAGGCAAGTTATTCCAACCCACTTAAAAAGTGACCCAAAAGTCTGTCCATTTTGAGTGGGTCCTGGAGCAAGAGAGAACTCTGAACAAGTCCCATCTACCATGCCAGCTGCTGTATGACCCAGCACATGCAATTGCCATTGACGTGTATTTGCAAATAACAAATTATGTAGAATTTTGAATAAGCCTCTATAGTGAATTACAAATCAAGCCTTTGGGATTTTAAAACAAAGCATTGACTTCCTTTGCAGAAAACTGTTCACCTTTTGAGAAAGAGCCTCCAGTTTTTTCATGGACCCTAATAGAGACTGAATGATCTGACAACAGGCTACCAAGTTACTATGTAACCTACACTCCCCATCATGAACCGGATGTTGTCTATCTCACCAATCCTTAGCATCAGGGTTGCACAGCAGTTAACAGCCCTCCTGTTCCTGAAGACAGAAGTAAACTGCACGAGCAAGTGATCCAGATACCTACGGTCCATACTCCTGTTGTATTGCTTTCTCCTTCAAAGCCTGGCCTTGTAGCCTCCTGAGTTATTCCCTACGGCAGCCTGAATAGGGAAGAAAACGTTGGGCCTTGTTTTCAGATGATTCTGCACAATATGCTGGCCCACCACACACCACACACACACACACACACACACACACACACACACACATACCAGTTTGTAGCTCTACAATCCTGCCCTGGGGTGTTCCTGAAAAACATCATTGAAGAAAAATTCATCTAATATTCAGAAACTCAAAAAGTATGCCTTGGACATTGGAATAGTTTTTTTCACACTGGGTTATGGGCCATCTCTGTTGTCAATCCTTTAGAGGGATGGAGTAATCACCTAGAGGATGTGATAGATGCTCTAAGCCTGAAACCAGGATACATTGCTATTTCTCCAATAATTTGTGGGACCCAGAATTCATGGGTCCAGGGTGGAAATGGAAGTGGCTCTTCTACCTGTGATCCTTAATGATTCACCTGCTAAGTCTCTGCTTCCGGTAAGAAACCATGAGCTGTAGTGGTTTAGAGGAGTAAGGTTTCCACTAAGGAGCACAGTGATGGATCCATGAAGCTGGAATTCTGACTTGTTCAACCATAAATAAATAAGTAAGTAAATAAATAAATGATAAGCAGTAGGAGGGATGTTAAATAGATTCTGAGGCTCTGGAGTAGAGGCACGGGGGTACCTTACAGCTTCCTCTCCCTGTCTTTACACACTGTCCTGAGATCACCATAAGGAAGCCAGTGTAACCTACTAGCAAATGAGACACTGTGAGAGAAACTGGGGCACTCCACCCAAGTCAGCACCAAGCCACCTAACAAAAGAGTGACTTCATTTAGTTTTAAGCCCCAGAAGAGCTCCCAAATGATTGCAGCCACATGGTGAGCCAAAGTGAGACTGGCAGAAGAATCCTGCTGTTAAGGGCACCTTGATTTTGTCTCAGGTCATGATCCCAGGGTCATGAGATCAAGCGCCACATCAGGCTCCATGCTGGGGCGTGGAGCCTTCTTAAGATTCTCTCTCACCCTCTGCCCCTCCCCCAGGACCCTGCAAATATGCTCTCTCTCTAAAATAAATCTTTTTAAGAAATTAAAATATAAATATAAATATTATATATATAAAGAATACACATATATATACATACATATATACATACATATATATAGAGAGAGAGAATTGCATGTGGTTTAGGAAGCAAGAGAGAACAGCGGAATCCCTCATCTTTTGAGCACTATAGAGATCCCTAAACAATTTCTACCTTTTCTATCCTTTCTCTCATCTCACAGCTTGTTCTCAACATCAGCCAGGGTTTTTCTTTTAAAATTTTAGTGAGACCAAATCATTCTTGTAAACCCCTGTGGTGTTTCCCCATTTCACTCAAAATAAAAGCCGAAGTTCTTCAAATGTACTACAAAGCTCTGCGTGATCATGTCTCCTGCCTTTCTGACTTCCTGTCCAGCTGTTCCTCACCTGGCTCACTCTTGCAGACACTTTGTCTGCAAAGATTCGAATGACTCAAAGGAAGTTTAAAAGGGGAGTATATTAGGAACACAAGGACGATGAAAACTTTATTTCTTTAATTTAAATGTTTCACGTATTTACAAAATTGTACTTGTTGTAAAGTTTCTGCAATTATTAAAATTTCATAATTAAAATCATTTTATTTTAAACATCTTCAAAATAATTTTAGTAATGATTCACATTGTTGCCTTTGGAAGAAAGGAGAAACAAGGAGTTCATTCTATAGGCTCTCTATGGACTCAATACACAGACACGAGTCTATACCAGCTGAACTTTATTTAAAATAAAATCTGTTGGGTTAAAGTCTTGCTACCCAGAGTCTGGTCCAGTGGCTGGGATCACCAGCATCACTTCGATGTCTATTAGAAATGCAGAATCTTGGGGTGCCTGGGTGGCACAGTCGTTAAGCATCTGCCTTCGGCTCAGGGAGTGATCCCAGCGTTCTGGGTTCAAGCCCCGCATCAGGCTCCTCTGCTAGGAGCCTGCTTCTTCCACTCCCACTCCCCCTGCCTGTGTTCCCTCTCTCGCTGGCTGTCTCTGTCTGTCAAATAAATAAATAAAATCTTTTTTTAAAAATGCAGAATCTTGGACCCCCTACATCCCCACTGCACCAAAATCTGCACTTTATAGCACCCCCAGATGATTTGTATGAATAACAAAGTTTGAAAATCACTGTTTCGATACTTTTGGTTTAATGGAAATTCTGGTGATTTGGCAAGATATTCCACTAAACTAAAAATAAGTGAATGAATATACTCAAATATTTTTTTTTCTGCCTTTCTCTCCATGGTTGCTGATCACCTATTTTCCTCTTTTATTCACAAGCAATGTAAGTCCAAAGAGAATTCATCCCTTCTCTATTCACAAGCCAACGTGCCACGATGTAGATAATGAATCAATTAATTCTTGGAAGAGGGAGTGTATATATTTTGTATCCTTTAAAAACACAACTCTGCACACACACACGGAGAAAGAGAATCATACAGTCCTCCCAGGCAGAAATAAAACAGAAAATTGTTTCATTTCACAGAGTGAGCAAACCCTGAGTTGCATTATCTGGAAAGTGTGCAATATAGTATATTAGTAATTGCTCAGAATAATAAGGTAAAGTTATGTGGAATCCCTAATTTACAACTGAGGAAAACTAAAATTTGGATACCTGTTTATTTTATGTTTTATAATTGTTTACTTTCACATGTAAGACCAAGGTTTGTGTTACTTTTACAGCATAAGATGAAGTTAAAAAGTCATATTTATGATAAACACACTTGCTCTCGGAGATGCAATTATTGTTTAATTTCTGAGATAATGTAGAACAACGTTGCACGTCTGCACAGCGCATGTCCTGGGAACCTTGTGTGATTCAAACCATGATTAGCAAGAAAGAAACAGAACATTTTGATTTTTTTTAAGTCAGTCACTGGGTTAAGACCAACAAATGGGTAATCAATTTTGTTTTATTTTTTTAAAAATCTTTATTTATTTACTTGAGAGAAAGAGAGTGAAGAAGAGAAAGAGAGAGAGCAGGAGCCAAGCCAGGGAGTTGCAGAGGGAGAGGGAGAAGCAGACACCACTGATCAGGGAGCCTGGCAGGGACCTGAGCTGAAGGCAGATGCTTGCTTAACCGACTGAGCCTCCCAGGAGCCCCTGAATAATCAAGGTTAGAGAACATTTCAATCAAAAGAGTTGCAACCATGCCATATTTGTCTGGCAAATGAAAGCTATGCCAGCAGGTAAAATGTATAATTAACTAAAGATTAACCTTAAAAAGCAAAACAGGAATTATACAAACTGTGCTTGAAATGTATTACAATATTCATTGTGTTAGTAAATAGCATTTACAGAATCATTTTTGATGCATCGAGTTGTGAGACATGTGAGATAAATAACTGAATTTTTTGTTTTTGGTCCCCTTGGTAATCCTTTTGTAAATTTGGGTAAAATAATTTTGATTTGGTATTCAAAGTCATCATGTTTCACATCACTTCCTATACTGTAATATGACTGTGACAAAAATGAAAACATAGGGGCGCCTGGGTGGCACAGCGGTTAAGCATCTGCCTTCGGCTCAGGGCGTGATCCCGGCGTTATGGGATCGAGCCCCACATCGGGCTCCTCCGCTATGAGCCTGCTTCTTCCTCTCCCACTCCCCCTCCTTGTGTTCCCTCTCTCGCTGGCTGTCTCTATCTCTGTCGAATAAATAAATCAAATCTTTAAAAAAAAAATGAAAACATAAGTAGTGAGGGTGACGACCAGGCCGCCCAACTCATTGAATATGGTGATAACGAAACGAGCACTCTGCCGATGTAGGGGTCAGAGCGGGAGACAGAGACAATGACCGAGTGCTCACAGACAAAGTTATTTATGATGTTAGACCCACAGAAGGATAATGTCAGGAGAAAATAGATGAGTGTCAGGGAAGAGACTATACCCCATGCATAGGGCCCTGCTGCTAAGGATGCACACAGCTTTTGGGACATGACAACCGTGTAGAGAAGAGGGTTACAAACAGCCACAAATGGGTCGTACGCCATCCCTGCCAACGTGAATGTTTCTGCCACTGCACATACATACAAGCCAAGAAGGACTGCGTGATGCAGCCCATGAAAGAGATGGTTCTGTCTTCTGCCACCAAGTTCTCCAGCCGTCTGGGTGTAACTGCTGGAATAACAGAAATCCACGAAGGACAAGTGGCTGAGGAAAAAACACATGGGTGTGTGGAGTTGGGGACTGACCCCAATGATTGTGATCATGCCCAGGTTCCCCACCACAGGCACTGTGTCCATGGTCAGGAATACCAGGAGCAAGGAATCTCGAGGTGTGGGTATCCTGAGAAGCCCAACAGGGTGAATGGGGCTCCAGCACTCCGATTTCTTTCTGCTAACAGCATGATCGCAGCTGGAGGAAAACCTGAGATAAAATAAAAATAGTAGCAATGATAATAATGACAGCCCATTTCTATGACATTTACCATGTGGCAGGCATTGTGCTACAACTTTAAAATATATTGATTCAGATCTTCAAATAACACTGTGAATTATAAAATAAGGAGCCTCATATTTTGCTTAAGGTTGGGGAGGCATGTGTAAGTTAAGGAACTTGTTTGAGGTCACACAGCTTATTAGTGATGAGATGGGTTTGGAAGTTGATCCTGAGTGACAGAACACGAATTAAGTTTGGGACAGATAGAAAACTACTGTGCGTTGTTGTAGAAAACATGTATCTTTCACAGGGCCATCATTCCGAAGATCTGTGCTTTTTCAGAGCACTAACATAACAATGAAGATAGATTTAGCACTCAAATTTATAAAGGAAGGATCGGGAGTAAAACATTAGAGGCAATCACACCTCCTGAGTTAGGATGGTCAAACTGAAACTCTATGGAAGGGCAGTGTTTAGAAGCCACCGCAAGAATTTTCAAGTTTTCAACAACAACAACAAGGTGACAGAACATAGCCCCGGCTGCCTATCCTCAAGCTGTCCACTGATTTCATCCAAATGCTACAATAATCGCTTCAGTGGTCCACAAACAATGTAGCAACCTGGTAAAATAAATAACGTTGCCTTTGTGTCATGTTGGTTCCCTCACTCCTGTGTTTGCTTTCCTACTTAACTATTTTCTCACTTAGTGTCACAGATGCTTTCTGCATACTCTGTAATTATACCTTTTAACGTTCTATTCATTTTTAATCTGATAACTTTATCAGGCATGCATAATATTAAATACTGATGGAATATCTGAATTGGGCAGCAACTGAAAATGTGTTTTGCTCAAGCCTCTCAAGCTAGAGAATATAGCAAGAAACACCTATGGCTACATAATCACCCTGAAAATTTCTAGTGGGGACATTGGTTTCAATTAAAGCTACATATGTGGTTATTATTATTATTATTATGTGATTATTGTCTTTGTTTATTTGTACCTGCTATTTTGAGAAAGCAAAGCATCCTGTATTCACAAACCATTTGTAACCACAGAGGTATCTTTCTTTAATCATTTAACAATAATTTTTAAAAAATAATAAATTAACCAGTAACAGGCACATGTTTGAAATGTTTAGATTAAAAATAAGAAAAACTATTAGCATGAATCTCATAAACAAAGACACCATTTAGTTCTTTCTGACCAGATCAAGGTAGAAAGAAACTATTATTTCCTTCATGGCTAACTGCTATTTGTTAATACTCATGAAAATGTTTTTTCTACGTGCAGAAAACGAATGGGTGGGAAAGTGACAAAGAGCTAATGAAAGAAGCATGTGCTTGAAACCTAGATTTAAATTCAATTTCAGGCTTTGTCAGTTACTATGTGATCTTTGGTGAATGACTCAAATTTTCCGAGCCTCGATTTCGTCAGTAATAATGACGGGAAGATACATACTGCACTGGTGTCCAAGTCTTAAATTAGGAAATAATGTTCATGCACTTAGCACAGAGTCTAAAAATTGCGGAATCCAGGAGATGCAGGTTTATGCACTTTCACCCTTTTAAAAACATTCCTAGTGCTATGACTAACTAATATTATTTTAAACCCTTATATTGTCAGTATAATTAAGTTTAAAAAAAAGAAAACAGATCAAGGGCCAAAGTGGGCAGCAACACACATGTGGGTACAATTTGGGGCACCACGGGGAAGCCCAGTTTTCTTTTCTGAATCTCCTCTTGACTCTGTTCATCTTATTTTGCCAATCACTGTCCTTCAATAAATTCTCTCTTTTTCCCCCTTTGCTTTCTCATTGTTTTCTGACTCTTTCTTGTCTTCGCTATCCAACCTCAGGTTGGCACCAAAGAAGACTTAGCAAACTGCAATCATTACTCAGTGGACTATAGTAGCCAAGACACAGCCAGCTGCCCTTGGCGCTGCCAGCTTGCACTGGGCGAACATCAAATTCTTCTTCACTTGATTACTGTGGCTATTAGGACAGTCGTTAGCTCTGGAAACTTGGAGTTCTTTCCATCAGTTAATTTATCAAATCTTAATGTCTCTGCTCAGTTTTACCCAAAGCCTGACCCAAGCCATTCCCCTGCATCCAACCTTCTTAAAGCCAATATTCCTATCTGATAATCAACAACAGATGCTCGTATACTGTGGCTTATTTGATTTTTTCTTTTCTTTGACCTGAAATAACCTCCTGTTCTCTGGTGTACTGATGCCACACTTGTAATATATGAAACATTAAATGAAAACTACTATCCCAAAGAAATTTTCCCTTTTCACTCCTGCAGTATTTTCCACATTCTTGTTATACCTACAGACATTACTCTCAGGGAATCAAAATTTCATGATCTATTGTGTTCACTATGACTTTATACATACAATTCTAATGTCCTTCTATAAGATTTTGAGATGTTGAGGACAATCTCAGATTTTATAATATTCTTCTTATATTTTCAGTATGACCACACTATGCTTGCTAGGCACATGGTGGATATCCTCAAGGTTAAAAAACAGATGATACCCTAGGAAAGGGGGAAGAAATCGAAGCTCAACAATGTGAGCTTGCAGAAACATGGTCTCCAGAGATAGCCTGGCATTTAGACTAAGAAGACTGTTCCCTGTCTCTAAGGTTGTAAGACTTCAGTGTCCCCCTTATTAATGAAAGATTACACAAAAGAGACCAACTGACCTGAAGATCCTTTTCCTGTTATTAACAGTATCCAAGGAAGTTTCCACTCAGAATTCAAACATTATTAAAAATATTAAGAAGTTGGTAAATATTGCAGGAGTAGACAATAGTTTTTAATTAATGTGACAGGAATATATTTCTTTCTTAGGATCTAGAAAAACTCAGAGAAAGGTGAGAGGGAAGGAGGGAGGGCGGGCAGGAAAGCGGGAGAGAGGGAGAGAGAAAGAGAGATAATCTGACCCCGAGGAACAAAGCGTAGGGTTTATGTATGCCTCCATGACCTCGGGAACTTAGACCCTAGAGAATTTGTACTGAACAATTTCTTTTTTACATCAAAAAACAGCAATTAGATTGAATTTTAGCTTGTGTGGCATTTTACAAGAATGTAATTTCTTCTAAATCACTATTTAGAAGACAATGTTTCATCAAGCCTACCTCATGAATTTCCTCTAAAATGTAATTATAGGAAATATACAATTTGACTTAGAAAATATGGTGACTATAGTAAACAAGAGAAGGATAAATCATCTAATATACAACCATTCAGAGATAACTGCTGTTAACATTTGCTGTGTGATTTTTCTATTTTTCTCTGAAAAATGTGTTGTCTTGAGATGCATAAACAACATAATTTGGAGTCTAGCTTTTTCAATTAACATAAAATGATCATTTTTTTGTCCATGGAAACATTGATTTACTTCATTAAAACTAATTTGTGGGTTTTTTTCCAAATATAGATAATCTATTCTTTCAAGGGTATATTAACACAATTGAATATTATAATCTTTTTGTGTCTGTACATTCTTAAAAATGACAAATGTATTTTGGAGGAATGTTTCTCTCTAAAACCAGTGGGTGTCAACCAATCCATTGGTTCTACTTTACCCCAATACCACCCAATGAGATCCATTCAGCATTGTATCTGGGCGCCTCACAACCTGACCAGCTCTTGCCAGATGTTACCAGGAACCCCTAACATAACAGAGGCTGTTTTATCACAAGGAGTAGAATTATTTATTGTAGATGACATGGCCTTGCACAGAATCCCAGGGGTCTGCATTGATTTTCTCCCATGGGGACTGGCAACAGGTCCACACTGCCTCTGCTCCCCACCACTGGCACCCCCGCACCCTAGGAATGTGCATTGTTTCTGATTTCCTTTTAAAATTAGAAAAGGGGGCACCTGGGTGGCTCAGTTGGTTAAGTGTCTGACTCTTGGTTTCAGCTCCAGTCATGGTCTTGGGGTCACGAGATCGAGTCCTGTGTCAGGCTCTGTGCTCAGCGGGGAGTCTGCTTGAGATTCTCTCTGCCTCTCTCCCTGCTCACATGCTCTCTCTCTCTCTCTCTCTCCAAAAAGTAAATAAATAAATCTTAAATAAATAAATAAATAAATAAATAAATAAATTGGAAAGGGAAGAATACATCCATCAAATCAATGGTCGCATGCTAGTACTTTAAGCCATATTCATCTGCACAAGGCCAACTATTGCGTTGAGTTTTCCATGGTCTGTGGTTATTCTCCAAGATCAGTCTGGTTTCCCTCTGCTTGAAGAACTCTTATGACTTCTTTTCCTGGCAGTCACCAGCTTTTTCCTTCACATTCACATTTTTGCTTGTTCGGGGAACAGGCTGAGCAAGTTTGGCCCTTGCAGAGGGAAAATACCGAGAAAACAATCTAGCAGTGCTTTGTGGACACACAAGAAATTCATTTGATCCATTTATTTAAGAATTTAGTGATAAATTGAAAACTAAAGAAAGCCTAAACCCACAACCAATTTTCCCTGCAGGGCATTTGCTGTGTCCTAGGGTGCTGCGGAGGCTGGGTATCTGAACCAGAGAGGCAGACTGAAACGCCCTATAGAAATTCCATGGTGTTTAATGGAAAAAAAATTAAAAATCTCACTAGAGAATTGAGACCTTCCACAAAGGCTTGACCATCTCCCATCTCCCCCCTCACAATGTTTGTCTGGCTATTAAGCCGCACTGGGCGGCAGAAGAAAGAGCTAAATCCGACACCGGAGGGGTGGAGCCTGGGCATTGCGCGCTTTCCGATCGGAGGGAGGTACTTACCGGTTAGGTCTCAGGCAAAAGCCAACCACACTCGAGCAACAGGGATGAATCACGGATGGTTGATTTTAACGGTTTCTTTACTAAGCTCTGGAAGACCTCTCGTCCCCCTTTTATATCAGCAGGCCTTCTAGGACTTTTATGAGAAATCATTCTTCTAACTGTCCTCTGTTTAAAGCCAAGAATACCTGTTTTCTTGCCTTGACCAGATAATGTACTCATATATGTCGTGTCTGTCTTTTCTCACAATTAATAGCAATTTAAAAACCATTCTTTTATAAACGAACTACACCCTTACCTCGACTCTCAAAAGGACAATTCCATGAGGGCTGTTAAACCTCATCCGTAGGGTTTTCAAAGTCTTGATATAAAAATTCGTCAGAGGCCCAATGAGAAGGTCATCAAAGGCACAATGTAGGACAAGATTTACATACGTTAACAACTATATCTATATAGTATCATACTTTATTTACGTATATAAATATAAATTTCTCAATCTTAAAGTGACAAAATCTTTCCAGATCTTTCCTGCCTTCTGTTTATCTTTCAGTGGCCTATGGAAAAGGCTATTTATGAAAGCAAAGTTACTCCTATAAAAATTACTTTTTATTTATTTATTTACTTATTTATTTAAAGATTGTATTTATTTATTTGGCAGAGAAAGGGAGAGAGCACAGCAGGGGGAGCAGCAGGCAGAGGGAGAAGCCAGCTCCCCGCTGAGCAGGGAGCCCAATAGGGGACTGGATCCCAGAACCCTGGGATCATGACCTGAGCCGAAGGCAGACGCTTCACCGACTGAGCCACCCAGGCGCCCAGAAAAACAACTTTTTAAAGGAGCAAAGTCAAAAAAGTTCATAAAAGGGAAACATATCCCGTACACACTACTTTTCTTACTCTTCCATTGCGTATGCCAGAGAGAACGATTTTCTCTTCAGTTAAAATAAGTGGGATTTCACTTCTCATGGATGAATACCTAAAAAGAGAATCGCTGAGGTGTGTGGAAAGTGTTCACACAACTTCAGGAGACACGGCTAAACTGTTTTCAAAGTCATTTTACCTTTTACCCCCATCTGAGATGTGTGAGCATTCTGTTTGCTGCACATTTTCACCAATACGTGGCATTTCAGTCTTACTTATTTTGGCCATTCATACTGGTGTGCAGTGGTAGCTCGCTGTGGTTTTAGTAAGAATTTCACTGATGATTAATGATGTTTATTATATTTTTGTATGTTTATAGTTGATTTGTATGTCTGGCTTTGTCAGTGTCTGCATAAAGGTCTCACCTTTAACTAGGTTGTTTATCTGTTTTGAGTGTAAAGAGCTTTTTATATGTTTTACAAACAAATCCATTATCAAACATGCACACACACACACACATATATATATGTGAAATATTTACTCATAGCCTGTATCTTACATTTTTTATTTTCTTAACAAGGTCCTTTACCACTAAAAAACTTTTACGATGGATTTTTATGTTGATGAAGTTCTTTTTATCAGTTTTTTGAGGATCCATCCTTTTTGTGATTTATCTAAAAAAATTTTTTGCACCCCAAATTTCAAATGATATTTTCTGTGTTTTATTCTAAAATTTCCTAGTTTTAATTTTTATGCTTAGAAGTGGGATCCATTTCATTGAATTCAAGTTAATGGTTGTGTGTGGTGTGAGGTTAGAGTTAAGCCTCCTTTATTAAAATGGATATCCAGTCTTTCCGCACTGCTTGCTGAAAATCATCCTTTTTCCATTGAATTATAATGACATGTTTGCTAAAATTTAAATGACCAGGTACGCTTGGGTACATTAAAATTTTCTCAAATAAAAGTCAACTTCTGCCATTCAATATAACAAATAGCAAAAGGTCCACTTCTGTATAAGGTGCAGTGAACTGAAACACCTGCTAAAACCACCTCTGGAACAGGAGCAGCCTGATTTCAATTTTAGGGGAACCGTTCTAGGCATGCACATATTGGGTGAATGGGCAATTGGTTTTATTTTGGAAACATACATATAAAATTACACTAAGTGATAAAATACTTTAAAATAACTTACAAATATTACATAATACGATCAAATAATTTTATTTTTTTTAACTTTGGTTTGCATGTCTGGAGCTATTTCACTAAAATTAATGTACATAAAAATCAATAATCATAAAATGTACTGCCATTGATATATGAACTGATAGCCTGTTGAAAAGTAATTTGAGTCATCAACTGCACTACAAGAGTTGAACAATCTCTAGCATAGTAAATAAGTCTTTTTTTTTCAGAAATAAAATAATGACTCTAACAATATTATATTGAGTGACAAAGCAATTTTGCAACAACTGATCTTCTGAATGTGTCTTTCACATCCTTGTTCCTGAGGCTGTAGATCAAGGGGTTCAGCATGGGAATCATCACTGTGTAAAACACAGATGCCACTTTAACTATGAGCCAAGATGTTTTAGGATTGGGAATACAATAAAGGAAAAGGATGGTCCCATGGAAGATGGTGATGGCGGTCAGGTGGGAGGCACAGGTGGAGAAGGTTTTCCGGCGCCCACTTGTGGAAGGCATCCTCATAACAGTGATAAAAATGAGTATATAGGACATCAGAATAATCAAGAGGCTGCTCACCTCATTGAATATGGCAATAATAAAACACAGCATCTGGCTGATATAGGGGTCCGAACAGGAGACAGAAACAATTACAGAGTGGTCACAGATAAAATTATTTATGATGCTAGACTCACAATAGGATAATGCAAGAAGAAAATACGTGAGTGTCAGGGAACACACTATACCCCACGAGTAAGACCCAGCCACCAGCAGAGAGCAAAGCTTCTGAGACATAGTGGTGGTATAGAGCAAGGGGTTGCAAACTGCCACAAAACGGTCGTAGGCCATCGCTGCTAACATAAACGTTTCTGTTACTCCAAATATGCAAGCAAAGCAAAATTGCATAATGCAACCAGAGAAGGAGATGGTTCTGTCTTCCACGATCAAGTTCTCCAACAATTTAGGTGTAACTACGGTGGAAAAACAGAAATCTACGAAGGACAAGTGACTAAGGAAAAGGTACATGATGGTGTGGAGTTTGGGATTGATCTTAATGATTATTATCATGCCCAAATTTCCCACAGTAGTGACCATATAGATAGACAAGAAAACCAGGAAGAGTGGAACCTGGAGTGCTGGATATTCTGAAAAACCCAAGAGAATAAAAGTGGGTATGATACTTCGATTTCCTTCAGATAACATCATGATTCCTGTTGAATAAAGAACCAAGAGTTAGTTCTGAAAAGTAGAACTGAATGGAAAAGAGAAACTGAGAAGAAAGAGGCTTCATAGGCTGCTGCCAAGTTGACATACATCAGTGACTCTCAAAGTATAGTCCCCAAACCAGTAGCAGCATGAGTGCCTGAGCAGTTGTTAGGGATACAAAATCTCCAGCCCCGTCACCAGCTTTCTGAGTCAGAATCTCTAGGATGGGGCTCACAATTCTTGATTTAACCAGGTCTCCAGGTGATTTCAATGCCTGCTAAATTATGGGAAGCACTCGTGTATATATATATGTGTGTGTGTGTGTATATTAAATATATATATATACATATATATAAATCATTTTATTGTTTAAAATTCAGCTCTTGTTAGTATTACTATTGAACTGAAATATAAATTTAGAGGACAAAAGTAATTGTACAAACAGGAGCAAGAGAGGCAGAAAAGAAGCACAGAGTCCTTTGTTGTGGTTCTAAGAATTATACTAAGGATCAACATCACTTGGCATCGCAAATGGTGCCACGTATATCTTAGAAGTAATTCTTTTAATATATTCAACATTTTCTAGACATTATACAGAATTAAATACCATGGAATTTATGAGTTGAAGTAAACCTTAAAATGTATCTATTCTGTGCCATCCACCTAGTGCTGGAGAATCCATTATAGACTCATTCATGAAATAATCATCTGGCTTCCATCAAAACTTCCACTGAGGCTGTACTGCCTCCAGGGGTAGTCTTATAGGTCTTTTACTGAGATCTTCCCAACATATATTATTTTATTGATTAAATTTAATTAATTAATATTTCATTAGCCATTTATTAATGTGTCTTAGGTCATTCGTTCCATTATATATTATAAAATTATAAATATGTAATTAAGTTGTATGTACATAACTGTTTGAGAAACAGAACAGAAGCATCTCCTATTTACCAACAATAGCTCCATGCAAAATATGTTCTATGATACAATGAAAATTACACATTTTCTTGACCAGTAGAAGTAAGCCCTCTCCTATGATGATGCAAACTTGGGGAAGATTAGGAAGTAAGAGGAGAAGCCACATAAAATGAATAGTTTCAAGATTTTGATGTGAGGCTGCCACAGAATTAGATGTTATCTGTTCCGTCTTACTAGCTTTGCCTGGAACAAGTGTCAGACTCAACACAAGTGCCTACGTTTACACGTACCCCAAGCAACCCAACGCCTAGAGCATCCATCACTGGCATATCCTTTCCCACAGCAAGTGGGACTGAGCAGATACATTGTAAACATACAATGTATTGTTTGGGTTATTTTAATAAATGAGTTCCCTTCAACATTTGAACCAGTTAGCAAAACCCTGGCTTATTAGGGAGATTGCTACTACTGTTCTGGCTTAGTGGGACACTAAGGAGGACAATAACAAAAAGATAGTCAGAAAAAGACTTGGTGTCTTGACCCTACCAATTTCAAATGGCTTTGGTGAAAATTAACGGATTAAGATTCGGTTTGTATTCAAACTGAAGCTAGGCCTACGGGATTACAAAATTAACAAATACCCCATAATTTTCTGTGACTTCCCCATTGCTCACTGCTGCCGGTTTCTGTAATACAGAATTTAGTTCTCAGAAATACGTCATGCCTCGTGAGTGAAAATTAAAGTGTCTCTGTCCTCAAAAAGGGGCCATGTATAATTTCTGGAATAATCTATATGACCTGGAGCTCCATGTTTCTCGCCTAAATTGAAAGCTACCCAAAGAGAAATGAACTGACCTGAAACCAGAAGTTCTTATTTAATTTACTGAGAATTTCTTCTCACAATTAATGAATCTCAGGCATTTTTCTTCTTAGTAATAAAATATTCTTTAAAAATAGCAACAGGCTTGAGGTTTGAAATACAGCAGCAGTAAATTTCAATAGGTATGCCAGTAAAATGGCAGTTTATTTCCAGGACATAACAAGTCTAAGGAAATACAAAGAGAAAACCTGAAAGTTGAATCCGCAATCTAAACTCTGCCAAACTCTGGGTTTTATATCTGCTTCCATGACTGTGAAGTCACAGACTACAGAAAATTATAATTGGAGTGTTTCTCAGTGCACTGCAAATCATACAATCAGTTCAAACACTGTCTCTTGTGTCATTGTGGTATACGCGTTTCCTTTTAAAGCACTAGGGATAATTACATCACCACATTTATTCCACTAATTGCTTTTAGATATTGAATTATTGAAATAATATGTATTTTTAATTTTTAAGATTTTTTATTTATTTATTTGAGAGAGAGAAAGAGCACAAGAGAGAGCATGAAGGGGCAGGCGGAAGGAGAGGCAGGAGCAGACTCCTGCTGAGCAGGGAGCCCGATGTGGGGCCAGATCCCAGGACACCGGGATCATGACCTGAGCTGAAGTCAGATGCTTAACTGACTGAGCCGCCCAGGCATCCCTAAAATAATATGTGTTAATTGAAGAACACATGAACTGTTGAGTTTGAAAAAAGAAAAGAAAAGAACAACCCAGAAACAGGTGTTATTAACTCAACTGCATTTAAGATTCCACATTAGTGTGGAATACTTGGTCAACACTACCTTATGCAAAAGGATGAAGGTGACCACCATCAATGATATAATGAGGATGTCATTTATCCCCTGATACAATGTGATGAGAAAGGCTTCAACTCTGTGATATTCTTCCCCCCAAGCCCATAATCCCAGCTAAAATGAGAAAATCATTACACAAACTCATATTTGGAAGCACTTTACAAGATACCTAACCATTATTCCTTAGGATTGTCAGGGTCGAGAAGAACAAGAAAAGAATGTAAACTGTCACAGACCAGAGTAGACTGAAGACACACAACAATTACATGCAATTGGACCTCAGACAAGAAAGAGAGCACTGATGGGAAAAATAAAATAAAAAATCTATATACAGTTTAGATTTTAGTGATCATAATGTACCAATGCTTCTTTTTAAAAAGAAAATATTGTTTGTTTGTTTATTTATTTATTTATTTATTTATTTATTTATTTATTTATTTATTTATAGAGAGCATGTGCACCAGTGGGTGAAGGAGCAAAGAGAGAGGGAGAGAGTCTCAAGCTGACAGTGCTGAGGTGGAGCCTGACACAGGGCTCAATCTCACTACCCTGAGATCATGACCTGAGCTAAAATCAAGAGTTGGAAGCTCAACTATGAGCCACCCAGGCTACCCTGTGATGTACTAATGCTTCTTTTCAAATTTTCATTTTATCATGGTAATAACACTTAATGTGACGTCTACCTTCTTAATAGGTTTTTAAGTGTAGAATACAGTATTGTTGACTACAAATACAATTTTGAATAGACCTCTAGAACTCACTCATCCTGAAAGGGTATACTTTATACCCATTGACTGGTAACTCCCTTTCTTCCCTTCCCTCAGTTCTGAGCAACTATCCTTCTACTCTTTGATTCCAAGACTTTGGTTATTTTGCACACCTCATGTAAGTGCAATTTATTTTCTGTGATTCACTTATTTCACTTTACATAATGTCCTCAGAGTTCATCCTTCTGGTCACACAGTGTGGAATTTCCTTTACTTCTAAGGCTGGATTGTATCCCTTCGTATATCTATACCGCAGTTTCTTTATCCATTTATCTACCCATGGACATTTAGGTGTTTCCGCATCTTGACTATTGTGAACGATTCTGTAATGAACATGGGAATGCTAATATATTTTTGAAAACTTGAGTTTAAATCTTTTGGATAAATATTGAGAAACAAGATTAATGAATCACATATTAGTTAAATTTTTAATTTTGTGAAGAACCTCGATACTGTTTTCCTTAGCAACTGCACCATTTTGCATTCCCATCAACAGTGTATAAGGGTTTCTATTTCTTCCTATCCTCATCAAAATATATAAATACAAATATGTGTATATGCGTATATACATGCATACATACAGGTTGGAGGTGAGTCTTATTGTTTTGATTCGCAATTCCCTGATGATTAAGTGACATCAAGCATTTTTTGTGTGTGTGTGCACCTATTGGCTGTTTGTGTATCTTAGAAGGAATGTCTAAATTAAGTCCTTAGCCAACTTTCTAACTGGATTATTAGTTGTTTTTTTTTGATTGCTTGTTTTTGTTTTTGCTTTTTGTTTATTTGCTTGTTTGTTTTTGCTATTGAGTTGTCTGAGTTCCTTATTTGTAACTATTAGAGATTAATCCTTTATCAGATATATGGTTTGCAAATATTTTCCACCATTCCATAGGTTGCCTTTTTATTATTTATTGTTTCCTAGGCTGTGCAGAAGCTTTTGACAAATGCATCATGGTAATTGTATAAGATGTTGACCATGTGGACAATTGAGTAAGGTATGTATGGAAACTCTGAAATCTTTACAGTTTATTTTGTAGAGTGGAAATTATTAAAAATTTTAAAACTTATTTTTAAAATGTCAACATTCACAGTAATAGGCCCATTTCATTGACTCTATACCATCACAACCATTGCTGCCAAGACACTGTCACCTGAAATAGTATAAAGGTAACAAGTAGCCTCTCAACATACACATTTGCCTCCACTTTGAATCATTTTGCTACACTGTTTGCCACTTTGTTGCTAGTGTCTGTGGCTGTGGGTGTGGGGGCAGGGGGTGGGAGTTGAAAGGGGTAGTGATTAACATTTTCAAACTCTTAATTACTAACAAAATAGAATTTATTTAGTGAATTCAAACCTACATACTATTTTCTAATAACGCACATGTTTCACAAAGAAGTAAACTAAACATAAAACATCTAATTTTCGAGGTCACAAATTTGGTATGTAGAAGAATCAGGATTCAAATTCCAGCCCTCCATGTAAAGAGATACTATAAAATCACAACAGACTAAGGACATATTTCATTATAGCAATTACCTTAAGGCTCTGCTTTAATTTGATTGCTTTCCTTGTGTATCTCCCTAATCACAGTTACCCCCCACTGTATTTTATTTAGTGTCTAGTTTAATTATATATTCAATAGTTGTGAAATGAAAAGAAGAAAATAAATATCTCATAGTATAGTTTTAGCCATTTATATTTGCAGATTATAATTACAACTTACAAAGCAATTCTATACATATTTTCTCACTTGTTACTTGAAATAAAAATGGAATTAGCATGAGAGTCTAATGTCTACCCTATCATAGAATGTGATTTTCATAAAGATAATTGCATTCTGGATATTAACAATCTGGGAGTTATTGTAAGTACCCCAAGCCTGTGTTGCTAATGAGAAGTAAGAATTGGATCATTCCCCAGGCCATTAACTCTCTGTGGTATTTGGAACCCCCTGTAACTCTTCACACAATACAGCACAATGGAAAATTTTGAAAATCTAACCTAATTATAAGCAACAAAATAACCAAAACCTGAAAAAGGATCAAAAGTTTATAATTTCACGAAACAAGCTTAGATTGTAAAATATGAACATTGCCAGAAATGGTTAAAATAATTATTGAAGCAAAAGTGAGGCATCCATCATACTACAGTTCAAAGAAGGCAATAACCCTTCTTTTAAAATCATGGAATAAAAGAGGGAGGATGAATCTCAATGAAATTTTAGTTCATTTTTTACAGGGTCAATATAATCTGGCTGTCAAAGTAATACACTGATATTTGTAATATAATATATTTACATCTAAAATACATAGATTAAAAATGTAAGTATTGAAATACACAAAACACAGATATATTAATATCTATTATCTGTATAATGTGTATTTGTATCTGTACTAATCCATCTACCAAAAAAAGAAAGATAGAAGCAGATACCTTGGTGATTATAGAATCAAGAGACCATGCCAACATTTTTTTTTTAAGATTTTATTTTATTTATTTATTCGACAGAGATAGAGACAGCCAGCGAGAGAGGGAACACAAGCAGGAGGAGTGGGAGAGGAAGAAGCAGGCTCATAGCGGAAGAGCCTGATGTGGGGCTCGATCCCATAACGCCGGGATCACGCCCTGAGCCGAAGGCAGACGCTTAACCGCTGTGCCACCCAGGCGCCCCCATGCCAACATTTTTTAAACATGAATTTCTATATTAAAACCATTCATGATAAATTAAATGTAATGGTCTTTCATTTGATAATACATTTAGCTAATGTAATTTCAGAGGTAGATTAAAAAGAAATCTTCCTCCCTCCCTCCCTTCTGCCTGTCATCCCATCAGGTTTTTCATCTGCCACCTATTTTTCTTTGTTTATTTGTTTATTTTGAATCACCAAGAAATAGTAGTGCATTTATATGTTCATATATACACAGACATGCATATGTACTCCTTACATAAATGATGTTAAATTAGGACTACTGTGTGGTTCTTGCTCGATTTTTCTGGAACACTTTATTTTGTCAATATGAGTATATATAAAAATGACTTAGCATTTGTATTGGTTACATGTTATGTTCTTTTAAAAAAATACTATAATTTATAAGCCAAATACATATTAGTGAGTATTCCAGATTCTTTAGTCTTTTGCTATTATAAATAATACTTCAAAAATATTCAACTGTATATCTCTTTTCTTTGTTTTTCAAAATATCTCTAGGAAAAATTCTAAGAAGCACTGTTGCTATGTACATTTTCTTAGGATGACTTTTACCAGATTGCTCTCTAAAGTAATTCCGCCAATTTCTACTCTCACCAGCAGTGTGAGAATATGGACACAAACTAATGAACTAATAGAAACAGTAATTTATTACATAGCATTTAAATTTATGTTCTCAGGACGAAAACCACTTGATTTAACATTAGAAAATCCAAAAAATATAAGTTGTCCTATGAAAATATTAGAGGAAATCAGATGAAGAAAGAGCAGCTCACCGAAATTCCACATCTACTCTCCAAAAACCAAAACATCACAAAAACAGAAAAATAGAGCAGGTAACTTTGTTAATCTGGAAAAAGGAGGAATGTGCAAAAAGCCTATAGAAAACACCATTCTATTTATTTTTTTTAAGATTTTATTTATTTGAGAGACAGAGTGCAAGAGTGAAAATGTGGGACAGAGGGAAAGGGAGAAGCAGGCTCCCCACTGAGCAGGGAGCCTGATGAGGGCTCCATCTCAGGACCCCAGCATCACAACCCGAGCCAAAGGCAATTGCTTAACTGACTGAGCCACCCAGGTGCCCCTAAAAACACCATTTTAAGTATGAAATATTAAATGCTTTCCTTGTGAAATGAGGAAATCAAGGATGCCCATTTTTACTATGTTTATTCAAAATTACACTGAAGTCCTTAGGTAGTTAGACAAAACAAACAAACAAAAAACAATTTAAAGGAATAATATTGGAAACAGCCAAATCAGAATATACTCAGAGATTATACAGTATGCAAGTTGAAAATCCAAACTAACCCACAAAACATTCTAAAATTATAATGAGATTTCGGTAGAGTGGCCAAAAGTAAAATCAATATGATAATAAATTAGAATCTGATCTAAAAACAACATACATCTTACCAATGAAATTTAAAATAGTACAAAAAATATCACACACTCAGGGATTAATTGCACAAAATATACGCGAGAACTTTATGGAAAAACAACATGGTAGAATGTTCATTGAAAAATTGAAGTAAATCTAAACAAACAGAAAAATACAGCTTTCTCATGATTTGGTTAAGGATACAAATGTGCCATTTCTTTCCAATTGGATCTATACTTTACTGTAGTTCTATATTAAATCCAAACAAGAATGATTCTAAAATTTGTTTGGAAAGGTAAGGATCAAAAGATATCTCAATTACCCTGCAAGAGAGCACAAGCAGGGGGAGTGGCAGGCAGAGGGAGAAGCAGGCTCCCTGCTGAGCAAGGAGCCCAATGCGGGACTTGATTCCAGGACCCTGGGGTCATGACCTGAGCTGAAGGCAGACACTGTACCAAATGAACCACCCAGGCATCCCTGCAAATGATGACTTAAAGTACAGTGAGACTTAATAATCACAGATGTATATAAATAAACTAATTTTCTGAATAAATTTTCTCCAGTTATTTCAAGAAAAAATTAATAACCATCAATGCAATGTATAAAAAGTATTTAAAAGTGTGTGTGTGTGTGTGTGTGTGTGTGTGTGTGTGTGTGTGTGTAAATCAAAATTACATTGAGTGTGAAAGCAGTTTGGTATGGATTAACTTCCTGGCTGTGTCTTTCACATCTTTGTTCCTCAGGCTGTAAATAAGGGGGTTCAACATGGGGATCATGACAGTAAAAAACACAGTAGCCACTTTGACCAGGAGCCACGAGCTTTTGGAGTTGGGCACACAGTAGAGAAGAAGGATGATCCCATGGAAGATGGTGATGGCGGTCAGGTGGGAGGCACAGGTGGAGAAGGCTTTCTGGAGCCCACCAGTAGAAGGCATCTTGACGATGGTGACAACTATGAATATATAGGAGGCCAGGATAATGAGGAGGCTACAAGCCTCGTTGAACGTAGAGATGACCAAACATGTCATCTGACTGAAGTAGGGGTCAGAGCAGGATAAGGAGAGGATGGCAGAATATTCACAGCCAAAGTGATTTATAACATTGGAGCCACAGTAGGATAGTTCCAAAAGAGAATATGTGAGTGTCAAGGAACATATTCCACCCCATGCGTAGGTTCCAGCTACCAGGAGAGCACAGAGTGTGTGAGACATAGCAACTGTGTAGAGCAGAGGGTTACAAACAGCCACGAACCGGTCGTAGGCCATCACTGCTAACATGAACATTTCCGTAATCACAAATGCACAAACAAAGAAAAATTGCACCATGCATCCTTTGAAGGAGATAGTTCTGTCTTCCATGATCAAGATTTCTAGCAGTTTAGGTGTAAAAACGCTGGAATAACAAATATCCAAAAAGGATAGATGGCTGAGGAAAAAGTACATAGGTGTGTGGAGTTTGGGATTGATCCTTATGACCACAATTATGCCCAGGTTCCCCACCAGAGTGACTGTGTAGACGGTCAAGAACACCAGGAACAGGGGCGTCTGGAGGTGTGGGTATTCCGAGAAACCCAAGAGGATGAATGTGGTCACAGAGCTCTGATTTCCCTCACCCAGTGCCATGGCTCTTGATTTTAAAAAATGAATGAAGGAGAAGAAAAGAGAATTGAGCAGCAGAACTTGAGAAGGAAGAGTAAAAGGAAATCAGGACAGGTCAGTGTAAGCCAGTCAATGCAGTCAGCGGGTACTCACGGGTGTTCTGCTTCCCTTTGGAGTCTTACTTGGCAACTTACTGACTTTTTGACTTTGTGCAATTAGCTGTATCCTTCAGCACTTTAGTTTCCTCATCTGGAAAATAAGAAAACAAAAATAGGACCTGCCAGTAGTATGTGATATAACATATCTGTAAATATATATGATCCTCAGAGCATTGAACGTTCCCAAGATAGAATTATATGAGAACAAAGGAGACATAGAGTAAAATAAGAGAAACATTGAGCGTATGTTAGCAGTCATATGACTATGGCCAAAGTGGCTTTGGGAAGATTAAACACTTTTAATACATACAGAAAAACATAATAGTAAATTTCTTTGTCCAGGATTTACTAGTAAGCAACAAATCCCAGACTCGGACTGTGCACTTGGAATGTTCAAAGTTGAGGATTGTGCATTTATTATGAAATGTAATGCACTGTTGACTCCTTTCTTCTCTTCCCTGCTGGCATGGCCTTTCAGTCTAACTGAAAGACGACTGTTAGACTGTGCTATAGACGACACTACTGCTTGCCTTTCCTCAGGCCACTCTGTCTGCCCAGAATACCTTCGTGTTCCGCTCTTAGTACCGATCGCCAGTGCCCATCCCATTCATGTTACTACTGGGGCTATTTGTTAAAGTTTTGGTAAATATTCTTTTGCCTACACTTCTGAAGAGTGTGCATGTTGTATTCGACACGTACCCCACATAGACTTCAAGTGAAAGAATCACAGGATGTCTTAACGACCTAGAAGAGTTCAAAGTCACTTACAATGAATGTGAGACTTCACCCATTCCACAATCCTTTGGAGGGTCAGGCTCACACTGCATATTTATTTGTTAGTTCACAAAGTATACAGGTACAAAAAAAATGCATAAACAAGATAATAATTGTTAAGATAATGTTATGGTGATGATTTCATCAAAACAGTTTGGGTATTGTTTTTAACTATCTTAGCTTGGTATCTGAAAGTATGATTGGGGTTGAATAAAGAAACTATATCCTTGTTCACAGCACAGAAGAAGGGAAATAAAATACCCCACTTACCTTTTCTTTCCTTTTTTTTTTTTTTTAAGATTTTGTTCATTTATTTGAGAGAAAGAGAGAGAGAGAGAGACAGCATGAGCAGGGGAAGGGGTAAGGGAGGGGGAGAAGCAGACTCCCCACTGAGCAGAGAGGCAGATGCAGGACTCGATCCCAGGACTCTGGAATCATGACCTGAGTCGAAGGCAGACGCTAGACCTACTGAGCCACCCTCGCACCCCCCAGCTTACCATTTCTCACCAGAAACTTCTCTTATAAAGCTCTACTATCAACCTTTTCTTTTTCTCCTCATTCAGAAGAAGGGGTTAATTTGAATGAGTGGAGAAAAGGCGACCTCACATGCTGCTATTTTATAGAGAGCATGGGTTTAGGAAACAAATCCCATCAGTTCAGATTCAGCCTATGTCCCGTATCACACAAGCAGCTTTAGCAAATTCTACAATTGTATCATCTATAAAATGTGGGTAATAACACTATGCTAGCTCATTTAAGGTTTAGTGTGAATGTCTTAACTGAGGTCTGACTTTAAAATATATGGGAACACATCCTGCACTTGGTTAAGGTGTCTACAAATACCAGCTTCCTTCCAGCTTAATTGTCTAATACTGTTAATTAATCTCCATGAAAATAGTATGTATTTGAGTTCTTAAATATTTTTGCAGTGCATATTTGGAAAAGAATAGTATGTCCTGGACTCCTTTTAATTTTAGATTTTTCACTGAATCTGGGATTCTCAATTGTGTCTATTTGTAACCCAGCAACAAATAATCTCAATTTGTCTTTGCTTCCCTAACCCTGCCTGCTTTTTCTGACTCTTCTGCCATCTTGTATCTGTGACTGTGGGAAAGGCAATCAGGGAAAGATGGAAAGAGAGAAAGTCAAAGTGTACCTCCCTCTTCATTTCCACTATATCCACTATCCACTTCTCTGGATATAAGGTTTCCAACTGTGCTGTCAAACTACAGTCCAATCTGTAAGATTAATTTTTGTTGACTCTCACTTAGCCTGGAATGCAACCGTGTACATGTTTTTGAGGGCATTTTATAGTAAATGAATCAAATTGAAACTCCTCTGCCTGGATGTCTTTACTATCCCCAGGCACCGTATAACCACATCCTTCTGCCACTACAATGCTGCTTCATTCATAGTAGGGTTTTAAATCTTTATTGTACAAAAATAAGCATTTGTATCTTCTAATCTACCATTCATCCCTCTGAAATGGCATCTTTACCCTTGTTTCATATTGTGTCACCATTTCATGAGGTACCATGGAGCTCTTCCAAAGAAAATGCTGGTTAATCTAAATGTCTTTTACTCTGTGTTCTTTCCACTTACATTACCACAATGTGTGTGCAATGCTACACATTTGCATATTTACTACATGTATGTGCATGTGTGTGTGTGCATTAGCTTTTTCCCTGAAGAATATCACTTCTTTAGGATAAGACTTGTATTTCGCATTTCTTCTATGACCCCCTAACCTGTTTAGCGTAGCAATTGGCGACATATTTTCAAGTTCAGGGCAATGGTCCTGGGGATAATGCAAGCAGAAGGCAGCCGGTTGAATGTAAACATCAACCAAGTAGATGCTGTTGTTACTCAGCTCACATCGGTTGCTCCTGCCTACATTGTGCTGGATGCCAGTGTCCCTCACACCAGAATGATGTTGATGGAGGTTTACTCAACTCACCAAAGGCCAGATTTCCTGATGCATTTTTGTTGAAGGCTTCTTTGCTAGTATGAATCAGCTGCGTGTACTTTGTCTTGAAACTGAAATTTTCGTTTACATGTTTTAATTCTTTAATCAGAGGGTTGATGATTCTTGCAAAAATATCACTCAAAAAAGATATCAAGACATTTCATTCTCGCAATGGTCAAGAAATTTTGGGGATGTCCTTCAGGAGTAGAGAGACCTGGAAACTATACTCCATGACGATGTTTGTTTTATTCTAAGTACCCAACCTTGGGGACGCAGACCCCAGAGAATCCTGACAGCATGTGTTGTCATGAGCTACAAACAAAATAATTAGAGGGAACTTTCTCTTCTGCAATTTGGACTCTAATTTCTTCTAAATCATTGACATGTTGATCTTTATGTCCTAAAAAATAATTTTCTCCTGGGCCACTTGGGTGGCTCCGTCAGTTAAGCGTCCAATTCTTGATTTCAGCTCAGGTCATGAGTCATGATCTCAGGGTCATAAGATCCACACCACCTTGGGCTCCACACTGGGCATGCAGCATGCTTAAGATTCTTTCCCCCCCACCTCTGCCCTTCCCTGCATGCACTCTCTCTCAAAATAAAATAAAATAAAATAAAATAAAATAAAATAAAATAATAAAATAATAATTTGCCCCAGTATAGATGTTATACTTATTAGAATCATGAAAAAAATATAATCCTACATATCCCAATGACCCCAGCATAATTAGAGTTGCTATAATATGCTTTATTAGTCTCTTAATTTTGCTTATGTGCTTCTACATGTGTTTATATAAAAGCATACTTAACATTACACTATATATGTTTCTATATTCAACCATTCAGACTTATTGTTGTGATATGTTGATATGCTTGCCTTCAGCAGGGGTTTGGGAAAGTGGGGATATGTGAGTTATCCTGATCTTGGCTATAGATCCAGCTGAATTCTTTAGTTTAGCCACAGACATAATAGTGTTGATATATATATTTTTTTATTTATTTATTCGACAGAGATAGAGACAGCCAGCGAGAGAGGGAACACAAGCAGGGGGAGTGGGAGAGGAAGAAGCAGGCTCCTAGCGGAGGAGCCTGATGTGGGACTCGATCCCAGAACTCCGGGATCACGCCCTGAGCCAAAGGCAGACGCTTGACCGCTGTGCCACCCAGGCGCCCCAATAGTGTTGATATTTTTAAGTCCATTGATATCATTCCTGTACCTCCTTTCTAGGCCACATATTAAGAAAGAAAGAAAATCGCATTAAATATTGACCTGTTCTGCCACAGGACTTAGAGAAGAGAAAGTCACACTTATGCCTACTGCGTCCAAAATTTTAAAGGAAGAGTACTGTATAAATCCACTGGTAGAAAGAAAAATAGCCCAGAACCATCACTTCACACAACCATTGGTGAACTAACATAGTATTTAACATATGTTTAGCTTCATGGTTAGAATGTCAACTTTCAGGCTGAAAGTATAACCTGAGGCTTTTTGAAATGCATTTTGCATTATATTTGTGTAAATAAATTGGCTATGCAAGAACATTTACAAAATAGAAGAACATCCTGTTCTAAAAGGATTTTGCAACTCTTCTCTTTTTCTTGTTTTTGTTTTATTTTCCACTAAAAGACAGAAAACTAACTAAAGTACCAAACTCCAGGTTACATAACTTCAAAAACAGCATTTAGAAATAATATATTCTTATTTTTAATCTTAGAAACCTTACTGAATATACCAAATATTCATGATACACCCTCAAGCTTCCTAACTTATTTTTGTGTTCTTAAAAGATCTTTCTTAAACTACACACACACACACACACACACACACACACACACACACACACACAGAAGCACACACACTTTAAATGTACCTGATAGGATCATTTACTTATGATCCCCGGTTGATAATTAAAAAGTAAAGTAAATCCTTTGTTACTGTTGTGCTAAACCATGAGTGTTGGTAATTTTGTTACACATCCTTAATTACATAAGATACCTGATTCAAAGGGGAGGGGGGTGGGGGAATGGGATAGGCTGGTGATGGGTGGTAAGGAGGGCACGTATTGCATGGGGCACTGGGTGTTATACGCAACTAATGAATCATGGAACTTTACATCGAAAACCAGGGATGTACTGTATGGTGACTAACATAATATAATAAAAAATATTATTATAAAAAAAAAGAAAGATACCTGATTCAGCATAAATTATTAAGGTAAAGAGCACTTAATTTCCATATGAAAATAGAACTATAAATAATCGAGGAAAACAAGCAATGTTCAATTGGTTGAGTTAGACCAACCACACATGGACATCTCCACACTCTTTCTTGTAAACCTTAATCATGATTAGTAAGGCACAAAAGAAAAGGGGAGTTCTTATATTTAATCTCAACCAGTCGTTTGCTAAAAGCAATCTAGTGACCTGTCGACTGTTAGAAAACTTAGGTGAAACCCACCCCAGTCATGGGTTATCTGTTATAAGCCATAAAGTTACCTGGCATTATCAAGGAAGAATGTGTTCAACGAGGGAAATGTGTTAATCAATCTTTGGTGGATTTTGAGCCAGATTCTTCACTTCTCCCTATACCCTGACTGTTGACTTATAACTTAACCATTTCACAAGAGGCAGATGTCTTTCTCACACCTTGACTTTGGGCTTGGCCATGTGATTTGTTTAACTCATAAAATGTTAACAGGTGAGACTCAGACAGGCACTTAAAATATGCTTTTCTTTTTCATACTTTATTGTGACTCTACTTACAACATAGACCATCAGCCAAATAGTGCAATAAAGATGACCTACATACAGGCCTGTAGACTGAGGTTTAGCTGATCTGCTTAGGTCAGTGTTGACTCTCAAGGGACCCTCACTTCGTATCACTGTATCAGTGGGGCTACAGTAGTCACTGCCTCTAAAGGATTGCTATTGTTACAACCCTCTGGAATTTATGATTGCTTCTTTTATCAATAAATAATTGATGCCTGGGTAAGAGCTATACATTGTACCATTATTAATCACCTGGTGGTTGTATTATATGATCGTAGGGAAAAATGAGTAAAAAATTCTTGGGATCTCTCTATATCATTTCTTACAACCTAAAATGAATCTAAAACTATTCCAATACAATTTTGAAAAAATGAATAAAACAGAACCACATTGACATAAATAGAAAAACTAGAGTGATGGGCATATATTTCCAAAATGTATATTATTTTCTAATGCTGGTATATAGAAAATATTTTATAATTGGGTATAGGACCAATTATAATTTACATTGTATTATGGATCTTTTAAGGGAGCTATATTTCTTATTTATGTTTGCTTTTCTGGGAATCTTCCAATACCAAGATGGTTCTTGTGGAATTAAATATGATTTCTGTTTTTAGAAATTTAGATTTTATGGGGCACCTGGGTGGCTCAGTTGTTAAGCATCTGCCTTTGGCTCAGGTCATGATCCCAGGGTCCTGGGATTGAGCCCCGTGTCGGGTTCCCTGCTCAGTGGGGAGCCTGCTTCTCCCTCTCCCACTCACCTTGCTTGTGTTCCCTCTCTCGCTGTCTCTCTCTCCCAAATAAATAAAATCTTTAAAAAAAAAGAAATTTAGATTTTATGTTGAACAGCTTTTAATGTTCTACTTTTATATGAAGAAGTAAACTCCCTTGTGATAAGCCATAACTCTTCTAACCATCTCAAAAATCTCATACTTCAAGTGACTTAAACTGAACTGAAATTTGGCCTGAGCAATTATGTGGTCATGTATATTGACACAGAAACCTTTGTATTCCAATTTATGAATCAAAAACTCGGTGTAAGTAGTCTGATCTTTTATCCCTAATATATGTAATTTTAAAGTTATTTTACTTAACATTAGTGTGAACAGATAGTGGACTGTCAAGTGAAGGGTTATCATAGACTTCTGTGTGATACTATTACTGAACAACTCTTACGTACTCTCAAAAAGAACTATTGAGCATTTGTGGCTTTACATTTTATTACAGAACAATTCAATGTTGATTAACTTCTTGACTGTCTCCTTCACATCTTTGTTCCTGAAGCTGTAGATCAGTGGGTTCAGCATGGGGATGACCACGGTGTAAAACACAGAAGCCACCTTGACCATGAGCCACGAACTTTTGGAGTCAGGAACACAATAGAGGAAGAGGATGGTCCCATGGAAGATTGTAATCGCGGTCAGGTGGGAGGCACACGTGGAGAAGGCTTTGTGGCGTCCCCCCGTTGAAGGCATCTTCATGACAGTGATAAAAATGAAAACATAGGAGGTAAGAATGATCATCAAGCTGCTTACTTCATTGAATGTGGCAGAGACTAAAATGATCTTCTGGCTGATGTAGGGGTCAGAGCAGGACACAGAGACGATGGCGGCGTGCTCACAGACGAAGTTATTTATGATACTATTTCCTCGGAAGGATAATTTCAGTAGAAAGTAGGTAAGAGTCAGAGAACAGACTATACCCCAGGAGTACGATGTGCCCACCAACAAGGAACAAAGCTTCTGAGACATGACAACCACGTAGAGAAGAGGGTTACAAACAGCCACGAATCGGTCATAGGCCATCACTGCCAACATGAATGTTTCTGTCACCACGAATATGCATGCAAAGAAGAATTGCATGATGCATGCTGTGAAAGAGACGGTTCTGTCTTCCACAACTAAGTTTTCTAATAGTTTGGGTGTAACTGCTGTGGAGTAACAGAAATCAACAAAGGACAGATGGCTGAGGAAGTAGTACATGGGGGTGTGGAGTTTAGGATTGATCTTGATGATCACGATCATGCCCAGATTTCCCAGCACAGTGACTGTGTAGATTGTCAGGAATATCAGGAAAAGTGGCATCTGGAGTTGTGGGTATTCTGAGAAGCCCAAGAGAATGAAAGTGGCTTCAGCACTCTGGTTTTCTTGGTTCCTGTGGGCAAAACGAGAAACCTGATTCAGAGAAATGTGAAGGAAAATCTGGATAAGACAGGTTACAGTGAGGAAATGGTGAGAAACTTAGTGATTACCCATAAATAGTATTGTAGAAAATACTTGATATTAACCTTTATTTTTAAAGCTGGAGATGATATTGGATAAAGGGTTAGTATCCAAAATATAAAAGAACTTATCAAATCCACCACCCAAAAAACAAACAATCTAATTTTAAAAAGGGCAGAAGACATAGACATTTTTCCAAAGAAGACATACAGGTGACCAACAGACACATGAAAAATCCTCGACGATCACTGATCGTCAGGGAAATACAAATCAAAACTACAATGAGGTATCACCTCACACCAATCAGAATGGCTAAGTTTAACATCACAGGAAAAGGGTGTTGGCAGGGATGCAGAGAAAGGGGAACCCTCTTGCATTGTTGGTAGGACTGCAAACTGGTGTAGCCACTCTGGAAAACAATATGGAGGTTCCTCAAAGAGTTACAAATAGAACCACCCTCTGATCCAGACATTGCACTACTAGGCCTTTACTCAAAGGATACAAAATTACTAATTTTGAGGGATTCGTTCACCCTCATGTTTACAGCAGGATTATTAACAATAACCAAATTATGGAAGGAGCCTAAATGTCCATTGGCTGATGAATGGATAAAGAAAATGTGGTCGATCTATATACAATGAAATATTTTTGGTCATAAAAAAAGAATGAAATCTTGCCATTTGCAACAACATGGATGGAGCTAGAGTGTATTATACTAAGTGACATCAGTCAAAGAAAGACAAATACCATATGATTTCACTCATATGTGGAATTTAAGAAACAGAACAAATGATCATAAGAGGGAAAAAAGATAGAGGCGGACCAAGAAACAGACTCCTAATGATAGAGAACAAACTGATGGTTACTAGAGGGGAGATGGGTGGGAGGATGAGTTAAATAGTTGATGGGGATTAAGGAGAATTGTGATGAGAACCGGGTGTGTTATGTAAGTGTTGAATCACTAAATAGTACACCTCAAACTAATATTACACTGTATGTTAGCTAGCTGGAATTTAAATAAAAACTAAAAAAATAGCTAGAATTTACTAATATCGCCATTACAAGATGAATATGAAGTTTGTGCAAATAGAATAATAAAAGAAGGCAGTCAGGGGTGAAAGAACAAAAACAGAATTGTCTTTGATAAATTTCAGATGATCAGACTCAGGATCCTCATAGACAGCTGGCTTTTTGAGAAGGACCTGTCTAGTTTTTCATGAATCGGAGTTTACTTAAAACGCTTGTCTTGGAGGAAATACATCATAAGTGTCTACAATCTCTTCCCTGCTTAACCTGTTTAACTATGAAAACTTAGAATTCAAAAGAAAATTAATGACCCAAAGAAATGACCAAGTTACATTTGTTTTTACTCTTGAAGCTGCATTTATTTTTGAATTCCCTTTCCAGAGAACTTATATGCAGTCACACATTTCTCTCCCCATATTTTAGCTATGTCCTGCGGATGAATAACATACTCGATCAGCCACATTTACCTAATTATGGAAAATCATAAAAATCTATTACCCTTTCTGGGTATATTGTAATTCCAGGTATTTGGTGAAATGTGTGAAGAAACAAACTTACTTATAACGTGTACAGACTATTTTTATTGTGCTGGAGATCTTTCTACCATGTTGTCATCAAACTTAGTCTACCACAAAACCTCCAAAGATGGGTCACGACTTCCTCAAGTGTACAGGGTGGTTGTTACTTGGTTAGGGTTTTTTGTTTTTTTTTTCCTTTTTGGCATTGAGCTGGTTTCATAAACATAAATGTAATCCTTCTTATACCCTATTCTCTTAATTTCTTACAATAATTTTACCCCCAGTTGATCCTTTACTGATGGCCATGGTCATACTCTTTATACCATTATCAAAAAGTGATACTTTTTGATACACATACACATACTCGTATTTTATTAATTCAGTAAATGTTATTGAGTATGTGAATGAGTAAACTCTAGGCATATAATACACATGTATTGAGGTAAAAGCTTATAATAACGCTGAAGAACTTAGGCTTCCCTATTAAATCAGTTTCGCACAGAATGCGCTGAAACACATCTTGAGTCCTACAAAACAAGTAGAAATAGCAAAGCTCCAAGGGACTTAAACTTCCTCAATTAGCATAAAATGAGGACATTCGGGGGAAGAAAGGAAGCATTAGATTCTTTTCTTAAATTGCCCCCATATTCCTCCAAAATGACTGAATCACCTTTTTCTGCCAATGCAATTAGTTATTCTCAGAGTCACTTCCTGACTACTTCCTGAAATCTAAAATAGCACAAAGCATAGAAGGGAAGACCATTCCACATAGAATTCTGTGAAAATTCTATGTCTTATTATGAACTGAAATTAAAGTCTCTGTGGTTTTCACTCAGTTGCTATGATTTTACCCTCCAGGACCGTATATAGGACTTACAAGTATGCAGGAAAACATATATACAAAGATATCATTCCCACACCCCTGCACGTTTTCTTCTCCAATTGCTCTTTTAAGAGTTCTTTGATACTTGTGACTTCATCTTCCACCACATTTATCATCATCTCCTGAAAATATTTTTCAATTTAATATAAAACTCATTAAATACAAATTCTGTAACTGAACATACTTCCTCCAAAATCTGTATTGGTTCCATATGGCTGTGGCAAGAAAGTCTGAGCAGCTCGGGATTGAGAGGGAAATCATCCCCATCAAATACAAACATAACCGGAAGTCTGTATCTCCCACTCCCTCACCTATTTTGTCCATACCCCCAGCCCTTCACTCTGGCAACCATCGGTTTGTTCTCTGTGTTTATAGGTCTCATTTTACTTTCTGTTTGTTTACTCATTTGCTTTGTTTTTTGGATTCCACGTATGAATGACATCATATGGTATTTGTCTTTCTCAGTCTGACTTATTTCACTTAGCATAAGCTCCATCCACGGATGATATTGTTATGGTATCGTATGGTTGACAGAGGGTAGCTACGCTTGTGGTGAGCGCAGCATAACATACAGAGATGTTGACTCTGTTGTACACCTCACACTAAATCAATGTAACCTTGTGTGTCAACTATACTCAAAAAAAAAAAAGATAAAGATAAATGTAATTTCTAATGTATATTTAGCTCATTCTCATGCACATCTCTTTTCCACACATGTAACTTTCCACTCCACCTCCCGCACTCTGTATTTATACCAACAGACTTGGGGTAAAAGTTCACAGTCCCCCATTTAGCTCTGGGAGGTGTCCACCAAGTTCAGCTGACGGACAGCACAGTATGCTCTGCATACCGTCCCCTTCCTTTCCAGTGACATCTGTCATGCTTTCTCATTGCATCCACTATGTACCTAGCACTCTAAGGGACAATTTAAAAACTATAAAATTATAAAATAGGGCCTTATCTTCAAAATTGTTCTTCTTCTGAGAATTAATCTGAGGAATGATACATACTACCAATGATATATGACAACATACAATTCTTATTGTAACTAAAATTTAATTTGTGTTTATAAAGACAGGTAATATCATGATCCAGAAAAACTAAAACTACTTCTTAGTGATTAAGGACAGTGAATAATAATAAATGTGGTTAAAGACAAAGAACTGAGTATTTCTACTTATCTGAACTAAGTCTCAGGACAGTTAGATTATTAGCACACATTATTTTCTTTCTAAAGTAACACAAAATAGGAATGAATCAACTCACCTGAGTGCAGAATAATTTGGCTTATTCATTTACTGAAAAAGACTCCAGGAAACTTACTGCTGAGAATTCAACTTAAAAAAAAAATAGTAACAAACCTGAAAATAAAGTAAAAGAAGTCTTCAGGACATTGTAATGAATATTTCAGGGAAATGCTTTTTCCCTCTAATCTATTAAAAATAAACTCGGAGATGACAGAGAGAAAGGGAGACCAAAAAGCTAAATCCTAACACCAAACTTATCTAACTACATATATGCCGCCAAGACCTTAGGGATGTTAACCCTTGAGAATATACTAATGTTGCCTTGGATGGCACAAACATGGCAATTAGACGAAGTAACGTCCCATGTGACATTTTGGTCATATATGATTTCTTCTGAAGACTGGGGAGTCATTTCGTCATGAACTTTAATCCATGGGTCATTTGTTTATTATTTATTTATTTTTTTAAGTATGTTCCACACTCAGCATGGAGCCCAACATGGGGCTTGAAATCACAACCCTGAGATCAAGATGCTTAACGACTGAATCACCCAGGTGCCTCTCCATCAGTCTTTTAAAGATGTTGAACCAGACAATATGTCTTGAAATACCTGTAAAATACAGAAATGTACCAAAGTCGGCTTCTGTGCAACAATCCAGAGATAAATGCTCTTATCTTTGTTGTATTTGTGGATTTCCCTCTCCATAAGGTTATACACACATAATTATACACACTATATATCAGTGTGTATCTGGATATAAAATTTATACAATAAGTATCATATTATATAGTTATATTGTTTATTATCCTTCTAAAAATTTAGCATTATATTGTGAACTTCATTTTCTATGAAAACCGCTGATTTTCTTAAGCTACTAACAGTTTGCATCACTCTTCCAAATGGGACCATGGTACTTTTCAATGTTTACATTTATTATTAAAACTGAAAAAAGCTATTACGCTATTTTTCATTTTATAATCTGGGTTTATGGAAAGAATAATATATCTATTATTTCAGATGCTGCCGTGTCTTAACATATAAACATCTCAATCTCAGTGACTTGATGTGACAGGACAGGTGTCAGCAAACTTTTTCTGTAAAGAGCCAAACAGTTAATAATTTAGGCTTCGTGGGCCATAGAGTCCCAAGTTCCACTATTCAGCGTTGCAGCATGGATGCAGCCATAGGCAGTGCATAACTCAATAGGCATGGTTCTGTATCAACAAAATTTTATTTATTTGAGATTTTATTTTTAAGTAATCTGTACATCCAATGAGGGGCTCAAACTCACAACCTGAGATACAGAGTCCCATTCTTTACTGACTGAGCCAGCCAGGCAGCCCTAAAATTTTATTTATGAAAAAAACAGTAAGTCAGATTTGATGTGTGGGACATATTTATGCAATAGAAATTTATTTCTTGATTGTGTAAATTTCAAAATTATTTCCAGATCAGTAAGCACATGTCTTCTGCATAGCGATAGAGAGACCTAGGCTGCTTCCAGATTGTGACTTATAATAATGTAATTACAACATAATGAGGGAAACAGTAATTTGCTTGAAAAGATACTGCACTTTTCTGCATTGTTACTATGCATAAGGTTTTTCTGTTTTGGTTTGGTTTGGTTTGGTTTTAATTTAAGCTTGGGTTGAGCACACTAGAGGTACTCTTTAGAAGTTGAGATAATTGTATAATTCCAACATCTTTCCTGATTGGCAAAATCATAATAGGACTTTGAACTTCAGTCTGAACTGTGATGTTAGGATGGGATTACAGGGACAAGAGAAAAAAATAAAAATAAAAGACTTTTTAATCAGAGGAGGTAGTCTGAGCCTAGGTAGGAATTTGGATGTTCATGTTTCTATCGAGTAGAAATAGTTTATGCAGGTAGCAGTACAAGATAAGACTGGAGAATCAGAGGAGCCAGATTGTGTCAAGAATGCAATTGGGATTAGTGTGGGTTGTTGAACCTTGCAATAGGGTTTCATGCCAACAGGGCAAGAATGGAATACTGAAGAGCTTGGCATTGAAGGTATAGGTATTGTGAATAAAACTGATGCAGTTCTAACATTATAATCACAGCGTTCAGTTTGGCTGCATTGATGGATCATGTAGACAGATGGAGGAAGGGAGCTTTATGTTCTTGACAGCAGGAGTGACTTTAGAGCAAGAATGCTGATAAAACTCCACGATGTCTTTCTGTATTTTCCATATTCTGTGACTAATCCTCAGATTGGTGTCGAGCTCTCTCACAAAGGTCACTTATTTTGGTGTTCTCAAAATACTCTATTGTTTTTAAGTTATCATTATGGTTTGCAAAACCCAGAACTTATACTAACAGGTTGGTTTAACTGCCCATCCAATGAAAGTAATGATTACAGTAATTAAATAGGCATACTCTGATCTTGCTAACATAAAGATGTGGTTCAATTCAAGCTTTGTTAATTTTTGTCTGTAAACGAAAAGACCTTTCATACAAATGCATATAAATATATAAAGATAGCATATTAAAGGAAGTAAGGAGTTCTATTCAAAATAGCCTCCCAAATCCATCTATGATAATATAATTATATAGATACAGATGTAGACATAAATAGGTATCTATAGATACAGATACCTTTGAGAATGGGAATATACATTATATGCCCATGACTACTCTCTATCTAGGATAACTTTTAATTATAGTAATTACAGGCAATTTTCTTCATCATTCCCTGATCTAAACGGGGTTTCTGGTATGGCCTATATTTCAGAAACGATTAAAGAGTTAAGGCAAACTCGATAATGAATCTCTTAAATCCCAATCTGGTATTATTTCTTATTACACAGGAGGCACTCTTTTAAAAAGGTTATCCTACGCAAACAATGAATCATGGAACACTACATCAAAAACTAATGATATACTGTATGGTGACTAACATATCACAATAAAAAAAGAAAAAAAAGAAAAAAAATTGATCCTAAGTTGGCATAATGAGAAAGAAACGTTGGTTTCAATTTCCTCCAACATTGCAAATTTGGTTCTCATCTATTTGCGTTTTTGTTTACAACCAAATTACATTGCAATTGGTGGATTTTTTTCTCATATGGTCAAAATAGCAGTTTCTTTTCCTTACAAGTGAAACAAATAGAATATCCACTAGATGGCAGGGTGACACCAAAATTTAAATCAAGACACTAAAATCTCTGTATTAATTGCTTTAAAGAGAGTAAGAGAAACAAAGAGAAAACATGTTCATAGCTTGAATATACTTTGAGGATTATTCATTCCACATACCTTACTTTCAGAGACAAGGGAACAAATTTTCAAAGATGGTAAATCACTTGACAACATTTAAGCACTGACTCGCCTTTATCCTTTTTTTTTTACATTTATTTATTTTGAGCTAGAAGTAATGTGTTAACTTTTGATTACTTACACAATCATTGAGTCTGAAGAATAAAGAATGTTAATAGTTTATTGCAATTTATTTGTAATGAGTAAATACACAAATCCAAAGGGTATTAAGAATATATAAGGATTTTAGCATAAAGATAAAAATCCTTACAAAAATAGAAACCTTCCTAAAAATAAAACGCAAACAAAACAAACTAAATGGTGAAAAAACATTTGTCTATTTATATATACACATGAGTGTCATGTCCACGTATATATGTATATGCATGAATATGATGTAAAATACCAAGTCTGACATACAATACTACAGAATGGAAACAGAACATATTGATTATATTAATAGATTCAATGACAAAGTTAAATCCAACACTGTTCTATATACCAGAGAAACTCAAAAGCAAAGAGATTCAGCAAAGTTAAAATTAAGGAATAAATTAGTACATTCTTAATTAGTTTCTTTGTTTTCACAGAAAATATTCTGACTGATTCGAGTCCTTCGAAATTTGCTGTGGTTTGCTTTGTAATCCCGCAAATGCTCAATTGTGATAGATTTTCTCTGTGCACTGAGAAACATGTGTGTGTTCTGTTCTTGTTGGGAGTCCTACTCTATAAAAGTTAAGTCAAATATACAAATTATGTCATTTAGAACTTTTGAAGACCTATTGTTGAGTGCATGGACACTCAATTGTAATCTGTTCAATTGTACATGAGCACTTATAAAAATTGACCAAATTTTAACCCATCAGCAAAACACAATAAATGCAACAAAATAATAAAAATGTAAATAGCATTCCTTGAACACTATTAAAGCAAAGTATAAATTAATAACAGTGTTTATAAAAAAAGGCATTCCATTTAAAAATGTAAAAGCATGTCATTAGATATTGACAGTGGAATAATCTAGACCATAACTGCAAAATTACTGTATAAGGCAGTTATAAGAAGAAATTACATGGTATTGCATATTGATATCAATAAAATGAAAATAAATAAAAGGCTTGTTCCACTCAACAAGCCTTAGAAAAAGGCATTTAAGATAATGACAATTCTTAAAGTTTTATCTTTCCATCCATTGTCCCACAAACCATTCAGACAAGGGAAAGCGAATAAATAACCCACACGTTTTACACCACGTTGAGGAAGATAATCCTTTGAAGCAGACGTTACATGGAAGTAGAGCAATATTTATCAAAAGTTAACTATCTTTGGATGTCACATTACCATAATTCTATGTGTACATGGTGGAGAATCTGAACCATCAGTTTAGAACAGAAGAAAGAGAAGTGGAGGTTCTATTAGTAGGACGAAACAAATAAAATCAATAATGAACTCCCACTTACATAACCCAAATTTGCAAACAGATCCAAAGCCCCATAAGAAACATCATTGGCTATAGAAGAAAGGGTAGCTATTGTATGGAACTTGAGGTGAACAATTTGTCAGAAATTCTTTCTAAGGGAAATGAGGGAAGGAAAATGAGGACAGTAACCTTAGAGCTGCAATGGTTAAGAGAAAGGAGGAGTAAGATAAATAAATTAAATTAAGAATCCTCTAAAAGCAAGATAGAAGAAATGTGAGTGTGTGCACATGTGTGCACACACACACACACAAATCCATGAAATTGACAAACATTAGGTAGACTGACAAAAAAAAAAGGTAGACTGACAAAAAAGCATTAAGTAGATTGACAAAAAAAGACAAAAATAACTAAAATCGGAAATGATAAAAGGGACTCAGCGTTTGGGTGGCTCAGTTGGTTGAGCTTCCGACTCTTGATTTCAGCTCAGGTAGTGATCTCAGGGTCGTGAGACTGAGCCCCACACTGGGTTCTGTGCAGAGCATGGGGCCTACTTGAGATTCTCTCTCTCCCTGTCCCTCTGCCTACCCTCTTGCTCATGCAAACTCTCTCATTAAAAAAAAAAAAAAAAGAAAGAAAAGAAAAAAAGAAATGAAATGAAAGAAGGGACAGTGTTAATACCTTACAGAAATAAAGAGGATTACAAGAGAATATAATTAACAATTATACACCAACAGTAACACAACCTAGATGAAATTGACAAATTCTTATAAACACCCCAGTTGTCTAAACTAACTCTGGAGGTAGAAAATCTGAAGACCTAATAGTGAAGAGATTGAATCCATAACCAAAACTTTTCAAGAAAGAAAAGCCGTAATCATAGTTTCAACTACTGTGAACTCTACTAAACATTTAAAGAATGAGCACCAATCTTTCTCAAACTCTTCTGAAAAAAAGGGGAAAAAAGTGAACATTCTTTCTCATCTTAAGAAACGACCATTACTCTGATACCAAAGAGAAAGATTAAAAAATCACTAGAAAAGAAAATTACTGAGCAATATTCCTTATGAATATGATGAAAAAATTCTCAACAAAATACTAGCAACCAAATTCAATGGCACACTTAAAGTCTTAGATACCAAGGCCAAGTATGATACATCCCAGGAATTCAAGACTCCATCTAAAAATTGCTAGTACTCATACAGGAAGTCAGCAAAGTGGCAGGATATAAAAATTAATGCACAGAAATCAGTTGTATTTCTATACACTAACACATAGACAGAAGAAAGAGAAATGAAGGAATCAATCCCATTTACAATAGCAGTAAAAACTATAAGATACCTCAGAATAAACCTAACCAAAGAGGTAAAGGATCTATACTCTAAAAACTCCAGAACACTTATAAAAGAAATTGAGAAAGACACAAAGAGTTGGAAAAACATTCCATGCTCGTGGATTGGAAAAATAAATATTGTTAAAAGGTCTATGCTACCAGAACAATCTACACATTCAATTTCAAACCCTACCAAATACCATCAACATTTTTCACAGAGTTGGAATAAATAATCCTAAAATTTGTATGGAACCAGAAAAGATCCCGGATTGCCAGAGAAATGTTGAAAAAGAAAACCAGAACTGGTGGCATCACAATGTCAGACTTTAGACTATATCACAAAGCTCTAATCATCAAGATAGTGTGGTACGGGCTCAAAAACAGACACATGGATCAATGAAACAAAATAAAGAACCTAGTAATGGACCCCCAACTCTATGGTCAACTAATCTTAGACAAAGCAGGAAAGAATATCCAATGGAAAAAGGACAGTCTCTTCAATAAATGGTGCTGGGAACATTGGACAGCCATATATAAAAGAAGGAAACTGGACCATTTTCTTACATCATACACAGAGATAAACTCAAAATGGATGAAGGACCTAAATGTGAGAGAGGAATCTATCTAATCCTAGAGGAGAACACAGGCAGCAACCTCTGTGACCTTGGACGCAGCAACTTCTTGCTAGACATATCTTTGAAGGCAAAGGAAACAAAAGGAAAACTGAACTATTGGGACTTCATCAAGATAAAAATCTTCTGCACAGTGAAGGAAACAGTCAAGAAAACGAAAAGGCAAACTATTGAATGGGATATTATATGCAAATGACATATCAGATGACTCAACACCCAAAAAACAAATAATCCAGTCAAGAAATGGACAGAAGACATGAACAGACACTTCCCCAAAGACATACAAATGTCAACAGACACATGAAAAAATGCTCCACCTCATTTGGCATCAGGGAAATACAAATCAAAACCACAATGAGATACCACCCTACACCGGTCAGAACGGCTAAAATTAACAAGACAGGAAACAACAAAGGTTGACGAGGATGTAGAAAAGGGGAAACCTGTTTCCCTGCTGGTGGGAATGTAAACTGGTATCTGGAAAACAGGATGGAGATTCCTCGAGACATTAAAAATAGAGCTACCTTATTACCCAGCAATCTCACTACTAGGTATTTACCCCAAAGATACACATGTAGTGATCTGAAGGTGCACCTGCACCCCAATGTTCATAGCAGCAATGTCCACAATAGCCAAACTGTGGAAAGAGCTGAGATGTCCACTGACAGATGAATGGATAAAGAAGATGTGATATACATAAACAATGGAATATTACTCAGCCATCAGAAAGGATGAGTTCTTACCATCTACATGGACATGGAGAGAACTGGAGGGTATTATTCTAAGTGAAATAAGTCAATCAGAGAACAACAAGTATCATATGGTTTCACTCATATGTGAAATATAAGAAACAGCACAGAGGATCCTAGAGGAAGGGAGGGTAAAACTGATTGGGAAGTCATCAGAGAAGGAAAAAAAAAACCATGAGAGACTCTTAAGTATAGGAAACAAACTGAGGGTTGCTGGAGAGGAGGTGGGTGGGGGGATGGGGTAATTGGATGATGGGCATTAAGGAGGGCATGTGATGTGATGATCACTGGGTGTTATATGCAACTGATAAATTATTGAATACTAGATCTGAAACTAATGATGTACTATAGGAGGGCTCATATATGAATGAATGAATGAATGAACAAACAAACAGTAGGTAAAGGTCTTGAATAGACATTTCTCCAAAGAAGATGTGTAAATGGGAAAAAAAGCCCATGAAATGGAGTTCACCATCATTATTTACTAGAGGAATGCGCATGAAAACCACAATGAGAAACCACTCCATACTAAGATATCAATAGCAATGATAATAACAAACAGATGTTGCCAAAGATGTCTAGAATTTGGAACCCTTATACAGTGCTGGTGGGAATTTAACTGGTCCAGCCACCATAGAGTAGGGTTTGTTGGTTTCTCAAAATGTTGTAAGTAAAATTACCACATAACACTACTAGTGATATGCCTAAAATTATTAAAATTAGGGACTCAAATAGATTTCTATATATCAATGTTCTTGGCAGCATTTTTCAAAATAGGCAAAAGGTGAAGACAACCCGTGTCCACCCACAGACAAAGGATAACAAAATGTGCTATATGCCTACAATGGATTACTATTCTTCCATAAAAAGGAATGAAATTCTGACACATGCCGCAACACGGATAAACCTTGAAAATGCCATGCTGAGTGAAATAAGCCATACACAAATGGACAAATATTGTATGAATCCACTTATATGAAATATCTAGATGAGGCAAATTCATAGAGACAAGTCAATCGGAGGATACCAGGGGCAGAGGGAAGGATGATGGGTACATAGTTTCTGTTTGAGATGATGAAAAAGTTTTGGAAATATACTGTAAGGGTCATTGCACAACACTGTAAATGTAATTAATGCTCCTGAATTATGCACCGAAAGTTGCTGAACTGCCAAATTTCAAATTTGAGGAATATGGCCTATGGCTCTTGAGAAAAATTGTATCAGAGAGGATATGGTTACTGAGAAATCAATTGTAAGACAAAAATAAAGCACAAAAAGTGGGGCCTGGGTGGCTCAGTCGTTAAGCATCTACCGTCGGCTCAGGGCGTGATCCCGGAGTTCTGGGATGGAGCCCTGAGTCAGGCTCCTCAGTGGGAAGCCTGCTTCTTCCTCTCCCACTCCCCCTGCTTGTGTTCCCTCTCCCGCTGGCTGTCTCTCTCTCTGTCAAATAAATAAATAAAATCTTTTAAAAAATAAATAAAGCACAAAAAAAGACTTGGGAATATCTTACATTCCAGGGATGTGGTGTATAAGGGGATTGCTTGGATGAATTTTTGACAGAAAAGTCAACAGCCAAGGAAGGAAAAGGAAAAGACAACAGATTGTGGTAACTTATCAAAAAGTTTTATTAGGGGTGCCTGGGTGGCTCAGATGGTTAAGCATCTAACTTTTGCTCAGGTTATGATCTTGCAGTCCTGGGATGGAGCTCTGTATTGGGCTCCCTGCTCAGTGGGGAGTCTGCTTCTCCCTCTCCCTCTGGCCCTCCCCCTACACATGCTTGCTTGCTCTCTCTCTCTCTCTCTTTCTTTATCTCAAGTGAATAATAATATCTTTAAAAAATAAAATAAAAAGTTTTTATTAGACAACAGGAGATGCCTGCTGAAATATTTAGCGTCCTCTGCAAACTGTAAATCGAGGCAACATTAATGTTTTCCTTTTATCTACAACCCAGAGTTTTCTTTGCTTTCTAATTTTTTCTGAAGTGCCAGGTCTTTCAGGTTATCAGATTTTCTGTATAACTACACCCATATTAAATGGAATATGAGCTGGTCTTCGTTTCCATATACACACAGGAAAAATTTCACTTGATTAACAGAATTATTTTTAGGTATTGGAATAAAGTTAAAACATTTTTTTTTTTTAAAGATTTTATTTATTTATTCGACAGAGATAGAGACAGCCAGCGAGAGAGGGAACACAAGCAGGGGGAGTGGGAGAGGAAGAAGCAGGCTCATAGCGGAGGAGCCTGATGTGGGGCTCGATCCCATAACGCCGGGATCACGCCCTGAGCCGAAGGCAGACGCTTAACCGCTGTGCCACCCAGGCGCCCCAAGTTAAAACATTTTTAAACATTAAAAAATAAAAGTTCAGCTTCACATTGGTCAAATTATCCCAATGGGAATTTGTAACCTCACAGATACACTGCAATAAATTTCTGCAAGTTAGGTATCTCCCAGGTAAAGCCGTTTTGGAATCAGACAAGAACCATGTGTATTGTCTTTGTTTTCATTTCCCCCGGAGAATGCCATAAAGTGCTATCTGAGGAGCGATAAAGAGTAGTTGCCAAGATAAATGCTGAAGACATCAGTTTCTTCCTCTACTGAGTTTTAAAATATACCTGGGGAGACTCCTGAATTTGCTTTGGAAGAAAACTGGTCACCTTACCTTATCTCGAGAGCTGGTAAGTTGTAGTTTCAGGATTCTTTGGAACAGTCTAGAAAATGAAATTTATTAAGACACATTCATTGACTTTATTGCTTGATTCTGAGTGTGGTGGTTTTGAATCATTGTACGTACCCTAGATGTAAGCCAAATATCTGGTGACTTGGACACAAGTTAAGTTTTATTTAACCAACCCAAAATTATTCACTGTCCTTAGATCAGAAAGAACTATTATTTTAGAATTTATTGTTAAAATATCAATTTAAGGATTATTTATGCCTTGACCGATGTTTATTGGAAAACTTCAGCCATAATTTATATACAATAAACTATTGAAACTATTGCTTCCTCTATCTGGTAATACAGAATATCTCTGTGGGCATATTTTGTGACAATCCCTATATGATAATTTATCCTCTCTGTGTCAATTGCATAAAGGAATTCAAAACATCACAGTGCTAATTGTTTTGGTTTTTTTCATGACTTGAGATAATTTCAAGGGAAATAAATAAAACAGAAAGTTAGTGATTTGTATTTTGGTGAAGGATACAGAGAAAATCTGAAAAGGAAAACTCAAGAAATACAGAGTGTAACAGATAGCCCAGATTTGGCAGAATCAGAATAGGTGGTGTTTAAATACAAAACTGAAAAATGGCCACTTGACCATTCGTACTTCTTGTTAATCGTCTACGTCATATCTGTAGTCTGTGTTTTTCAGTTTTGTATTTAAACACCACCTATTCTGATTCTGCCAAATCTGGGCTATCTGTTAAAGTGGGAAGTGGATAAAGATGATCTTCCTATGCCTCCAGCATGGGTGAAAGAGTGGGGAATAAAGCACAGCCAGGTTTATATCTGCATTTTGGGGGCCACTAAGGTAGGAGACTGCCACTTTTGGGGAAAGAGACATGAGTGTTAACATATCAGACTCCACTCAAGCGTGGCATCTCCACAGTAAGCCAATGGACTAGTAAGGAATGAGGGAATGTTAGAGGGAGGAGATTTATGTGACTACCAAATAGTTTTTACTAACAAACAGGCACTGGTAGAAATCAAAAGGACCTTTCTAAATGGTTACCTATCTATCTCTGTCATTCAGAAATCACTCTGATTATAAATATTCTGTATTTTTATATCTCTTCAATATAAGAAAAATTATAATGATAATGATATATAATTAAAATGAACTTCCATTTCCTTCTTTTAAACATTGAAAGTAAATTTATTCATTGATTTGGTAAATGAATACTAATTACTTAAAGTGATCAAACTATAATGTGTGGCTATAGAGAGAAAAGAAATAGAAAAAAAAAATTTTTTTAAAGATTTTATTTATTTATTTGACAGAGATAGAGACAGCCAGCGAGAGAGGGAACACAAGCAGGGGGAGTGGGAGAGGAAGCAGGGGTCATAGCAGAGGAGCCCAATGTGGGGCTCAATCCCAGAATGCCGGGATCACGCCCTGAGCCGAAGGCAGACGCTCAACCGCTGTGCCACCCAGGCGCCCCCCAAAAATGTTTTAATACGTGCTGGGGCCAGCTGTCATCTAGTTGATTAAATTATGAATGATTATCTTATTCATCGAATTCTTCACAATTCATGATTTAATTATCTAGTCACAGTCTTACTATGGAGGAATCAGATAACTATCTTACTATTTAGAACTTGAGTGCAGCAGAGGTAATTTCAGGTTTTGCCCATCAAGCCCAATCTGGCACATAATAAGCATGAATTCATTCATTCATTCATTCATTCGACTTTTTTCAGTTTGACAGGAGATGAAATTTATTTTCCTTACTTGATTGATTAAAAATGAGGTTCAGAAAGGTCATATAATTTGTCCAAAAATCAGACACCCAACAGATTCAACACAGATCTGAAAGACATACAATTTTATTTTGTTTTGTTTTGGTTTTCCATTGGGTCCATTTATGCAGTGGCACTAACACTCACCAAGATTCCTTTAGAGAGACAAGCCAAAGCATTTAACAATCAGACAAAAATATGCAATATGAAACAAAGTCGTTAGTTCTAAGTTGGAAGGATTTGGAATATTGGAGCGTGAGTTGTACGGTGGGCTGCAGGAGTCTGTAAAATCTCTCTGGAAATAAGGGGAGTGGAATGGACTCTGATTGTACAGGGCCTGATTGGGAATGGTAAAGGTCCAGTCAGGGGGCTGCAGAGAACCCGTAGGCGTTTCAGGGAAGAATACTTAAATTTAAGCCTATAGGCACAGCCAGAGATTCCTGCGTACCAAAGTACGTAAAGGAACCAGTGTTTAGGGAGTTTAAAGTAGCAAGCTATGAAGGACCAGGGAAAGGGATCCTGAGAAGAAAGGCCATTTTGTTGTGATTGTGCAATTAAGTGATTGTGCAATTAACTCAGTTGACCTTGAAGGGGATAAGAGAGGCAGCAATCTGAAGCTTAGTTGAAATTTATTCTGGTGTGTTTGGAAGAAAGGCAATGAGCCATCAATAGCCAGCTGCTGACTCCTCCTAACAGAGGTCAGAATTGCAGATAGGTCAGTCCCAGAAGTTTCCTTAAAGATCTAGTTTAACACCCACAGTTCACTTAGGGTTAAACTGAATACATAAACGGAACACAGCCTATTAAAATCATCCAGTTAAGAAGTAATAGAGCCAGATGAAGGAGATAATGTTTTGTTCTATTTTACAAACAGCCCAGTGGTTTAAGGGATATTTACTGATATTACTAACATTACTATCCATGCTTTAAAATTATGAAATGAATCTTGTCTCATATAGGAATCATCCCTTCTTAGCTTTCTATAGAAATACTTGAAAATAGGGGAAATGATACACTTTCAAGCGACTCAGGAACATAGATTATAGTGTTTGGGTCATGTACTATGTAGATTTTGTATTTCAAAAAGTAAATTAGATAATGTCTTTTTCACATCTTTTTCTCCCCATCTTTCTAACAAAATGGATTGGGTGCATTCACATGATTATACTTTTTAAAAGAACAGTGTGTTTTGTCTGCAATATCTGAGTATTTGCTAAAACAAACTATCTGCATTTTTAAAAGTCTTGTTTATTTTCCTGATAATCCCTAATCATTCTATGTATTTTCCACTTTGGGTTCGAAAACATAATCTTAACAAAATTGCACTTGCACCATATTTTTCAAGTGTGATTTAATCTGCTCCCTGACAAAAAGTTCCTTGCATATTATATCTAGCAGAAATGTAGACTGCCATTAAGGCAAAAAAAATCGAGAAAAACTTAAGTTCATCGATCAGCTCTGGAGCAAGTTGATCACGAAGTAACGACTAGATCGTAATTAAAACTTTAACTTGTAGTCCCTTTCCCTAAATCACAAGAATAGAATATTTGGGAAAAGTTATACTAGAGTGCTAAATTCTTTTAAGTTATTGGGAATAATTTTAAAAGCCTAAAATGTAATTGTTAATTGAATGAGATGGCTTATTTGACCACTATCAGTATCCCTTCTTCATTTTATGGCATAAAAGATACCAAAATATCAGTTTGTGACAATTGATGTTAACTCTCATGCACTGGATAGATTTCTATGTTTTTCTTTTCAAAACCCAACTTTTGGAGCTTTATGTACATAAATTTGAATGATAACTCCACTGAAAGGCAAAAGGGGAAGGGAAGCGTTATAGTTTTGAAAATCAATTGTGAATATGTTGGTCCTGAAGTTACAAATAATTAACACAAAATGTTTTAAATACTAAGGTTAGTGTCCTATATAGCTGAAGCAGAGAATTGATGGTATACTGTAGTGGGAAGTTGAAAGCTTATTTCTCAAAAATTCTTCCTGAGTCTATTGATGACATTTGAAATCTACCAACGAGAAAGGTATTTCTCTGTCCTGAGGTTTAATAGTTGTTACCAAAGAGACATTAATAGAGCTGATCGTACAATACTTTATTATAGTGAGAGGGAGGCAAATGCAATGGCAATGAAAGAGAAAAGAAGGAAAGGGATATTAAGACTGGCAATGTGCTAAGTGAAGATAGCACACACTTTCAGGATGGGTGGTTAGGAAAAAGTGAACAATTTATGTACATCAATTAAAAAAAAGCCAATTTATGCAAGTGAGTAGGGCTTTACAGGGAGACCCTAAAATCCAAACTCTACCTACTACCATTATCTTCAAATGCCTTGATTAATGTCAAAGGCATTTGAGATGATAAAGTTTTGATAAATAGAGATATTCATACTTTTCTTGTTATCCATTTATTGACTACGAAATATAATCAATCCTTCATTTGTAAATTAAGCATATTTACAAATGAAGCACAAGAGAAATAAAACTGATTATACCTATGTATAAATACTTCAGAGTTCTAAATATATTGGTTGGTTTTTCTCTTTATTCCCTTTCCACATGGGACATGCGGCAGGAAATTTCTCTCATATAACATTATCCACCTATTATACTACATAAATTTGCATTTTTGTGTGTTTTCTCTCAATGTTTCATTTCTATTTCTCAATAATAAAGAATGAGAACAGCAAGGAGATTTATTTTTCTTTCTCTAAAATACCGTTTTTGTCATTCTATTGAGGCCTATTATCCAGTGATGTTTTATAATACATGTTAAGAATGATTACATAATATACTGTATTTTACAATGTTAGTCTTCATCTCAGGCACCTAAGACATTTATCACTAATTAATATTTTCAAGAAAGTGACACAAAGACCTGCAGAAAAGCCTTCATTGATAACATTTAGATTTCTATTTTCTTCAACCTTTGAATGCTTTCCATTATAGTCTGCCTCTTACCAACGAAAGGTATGTCTCTTCATATTTAAATATATATCATAAGAATTCATAATTTATCTTATTTCAGGTAGCTACACACTGCTCTGGATCATGGAAAATAGGAATAACATCACAGAATTCATTCTTTTAGGACTTTCTCAGAAAAAGGAAATAGAAATCCTCTGCTTTTTACTGTTCTTACTTTGTTACATTGCAATTTTGATTGGAAACCTGCTTGTCATGATTTCTATTACCTGCAGTCAACTCATTAACCATCCGATGTATTTCTTCCTGAGTTTCCTCTCCCTGGCAGACCTTTGCTACACCTCCACTGTGACCCCCAAGTTAATCATTGACTTGTTGGCAGAAAAGAAGGTCATTTCCTACAATGGCTGCATGACACAGCTCTTTACCATGCATTTCTTTGGGGGGATTGAGGTCTTCATCCTCACTGGGATGGCCTACGACCGCTACGTGGCCATCTGTAAGCCTCTGCACTACACACTCATCATGAGCAGGTGGAAGTGTGATGCCATGATTGCAGCTTCCTGCTTTGGTGGATTCCTACATTCCTTTGGTCAGTTTCTCCTTGCCATCATTTTACCCTACTGTGGCCCCAATGAGATAGATCACTTCTTCTGCGATGTGTATCCTTTGCTGAAGCTGGCCTGCTGGGATACAAGTAGAATCGGTCTCCTAGTCGTTGCCAATTCAGGACTAATGGGTCTGGTGACTTTTATCGTCTTGCTGGTATCGTATGCTGTAATCCTATATACTGTCAGGTCCTACTCTGCAGAGAATCGCCACAAAGCTCTTTCCACATGCAGTTCCCACATCACTGTGGTGGTTCTCTTTTTTGCTCCTTTACTCTTTATTTATATTCGACCAGCAACTACGTTACCAGAAGACAAAGTGTTTGCTCTTTTTTATACTGTCATCGCCCCCATGCTCAACCCTCTCATCTACACACTAAGAAACATGGAGATGAAGAATGCCATAAGGAAACTTTGGTGCCGCATCATGGGAAGTAAGGACATAAATTAAAAGGCATCCCTGATTTTCACTACAGAGTTTATTAAATACATGACTTCTTTACTATGAAACCTTTAAAATGCATAATGCTTTCCTCTGTGTCTTGTATGTAGCAACGTGTGTAGCCCCAAATATGAGCAAAAGATTGGATTTCCCAGATTTACCCAGGCTCCTCTCTGCTGTGTTTCTTTTTTAGTTGCCTTATTTATACCTCCTCTGCCCCATTGACCCTTTGTGCAACTAACTTAGATATTTATCAGCAGACTACCCAAGGCAGTGTGCCACACAAATCAGCCCTGCAAGCCCACATAGGTCATTTTGGGGTATGGCTACATTCAATGAAGCCAATTCTAGCCACCAAACAATGCTAAAAAAAAATTCTGAACTTTTACTTGCACTATTAAAGAATGTTCTAACATATCTAATTCAGGTGCCACAACAATATTTTTCAAAAAATTCTCCTTCTATTCTGATCGTTTTGTAGCCAGTGGCATTCTGGAGCACATGCCCGACACCAGCCCTTCATCCCAAGCCCCATATCAAAACCTTTTGTTTTGCTTTAAGGCACTTGCTCTCCCAGCTCTGTTCATATATAAACTAACTGCATTTCTCTGGCTAATTCTAGCAACTTTCTCTGAAGATATGTGGTATAAGGATGGGAAAAGTTGAGGAACACTCCCATATTAATGTCACATTCCTGTTACTGGTGAACTTACATTTTCCAAGCGGAAAATATCACTTAAACTCAATGATGTGGTTTTTTAGCCCTGCAAAAGTTAAAGGCAGGTTTTGTTTTGGTTTTAGTGGTAATTGAAAGTCACCCTGGAGAAAATTAATATATGCCCCAAATCAGTAACACCTAGGTTTAAAATCAGGCCATTGGATATTTAATCAGAACAGAGGAGAAACTCAAAGTTGCTTGGAAACTTTCAGACTTGAAATGCTTGCAGAAGAATCTGTGTCAGGCTGATATAAAAGACATACTAAAAAGAGATGGGTTACAATTTATTCTTAAGGCTTTCCTAAAATGGGTGCAGAACATAAAGAGAAAAATAGTAGAGTGCTGTGATTCAGTTTAAAATACCCAACAAATGAAAGTGAAAATATCACAAGCTAAAAATTCTTGAAAAATATACCAAAATACTTTCTTAGTTGTTCTTTGTCTAATTCTCGATAGCTATACCAGAGCTCCTAAGAAGTGATGTGGGGAGGGTGCCTGGGTGGTTCAGATGGTTAAGAATCTGCCTTAGGTTCAGCTCATGATCTCCAGGTCCTGGGATTGAGCCCCATGTCAGGCTCCCAGGTCAGTGGGGAGTCTGCCTCTCCCTCTCCTTCTGCTTCTCCCCACTGCTTGTGCTCTGTCTCTGTCTCTCTCTCTCTCTCTCTCTCTCAAATGAATTAAAAAAATCTTAAAAAAAAAAAAAAGAAGTGATGTGGGAAACAGAGGCAGAAGAAAAATTACTAAATTTCCTTACTATCTATAGCCCATTGACAAGTCCTTGAAACAGGCAGAGTGGCATTCCTTGTGGCACTCAGCTTCCTTGATGTTAATAGCTTGCTAAGGGCAAAAGACAATCTTTTTTTTTTTTTTTAATATTTATTTTGTTTTATTAGTCACCATACAGTACATCCCCAATTTTTGATGCAATGTTCCATGATTCATTATTTACATATAACACCCAGTGCACCATGCAGTATGTGCCCTCCTTAATACCCATCACTGGCCTATCCCAATCCCCTACCCCCTCCCCTCCAAAACCCTCAGTTTGTTTCCCAGAGTCCATAGTCTTTCATGGTTCATTCCCCTTCTGTTTACCCCTCCTTCATTCTTCCCTTCCTTCTCCTACCGATCTTCCTATTTCTTACGTTCCATAAATGAGTGAAACCATATGATAATTGTCAGGACCCTGTAAGTCTGCTGTAGCATATAAAAATTCCTTTGGAAACTTCCTTTATCTTTACCCCCACCACCCCCAGATACATGTTGGCAATCATCCCCCAAGCACATGACCCACTGATATACATCTGAAGGGTCTCATGACTGAGTTTTTACTAACAGTAATAAATGACCTTTCCCAACAATAACAAGCCCCCTAAAGATCCTGGAAACCTTGTTTCCAAAATACCTGGGAGGCTCTTGCTATCCCTAACCCCCTCCCAACTTGAAAGGATACAATGGGCCACTCCTCATGACCCCAGAGCAGCTCTTTTTGCCCACGGGTCCTGTCCCTGTACTTTAACAAAACCACCTTTTTGCACCAAAGATGTCTCAAGAAGTATTTCTTGGCCGTTGGCTCCGGACCTCACCTATATTCAAAACTACATCAGAAGGGCTTGAACAGGACATGCCAGAGGACAGCAGCAGAGCCAAAATGTAAAAGATCACTTTCTGGTATACAATAAGCAGAGTCTCTGGCACGAAGACCAGCAAAACCTTGAACTTGGACGCTGTTTCAGAATCTTTGTCTTCCAGGCCAGCCGGACTTGTATGACTGAAAAATAAAACTTCTCACCTTCTCAAGAAAATGTCTTTGTCATCACCTCATTGATTTTCCTGTCTTTCTCTGCAAGAGCAATTATTCTCTCTCCAGTGGGATCATTGATATCTGCATAAAACTGTAGGGATAAATGATGAGATTCTTTACAATTTAGTGAATGTCCTTCTTAGCTCTTTCATTCATATGAACCACCTTTCACTGTCTTTGACCAGAATATTTCACAACGTTATAGATACAGAAGTTAACTCATAGAAAATAATAGGAATGCCTGTTCATAGAAATGCAAATTATGTCCAATGAAATGCAATTGATTGGAGCCTTGTGGATATTTTGCTAGTTTTGCAGCCACTTATAAATTGATTTCAGCATTCTTTCCCAGACTATAAATGTGTGGAACATATTGTTGTTGTCTGAACCAGTGATAACATCTTACTGGTTTCTGCATTCAATACTGAGTTAAATAAAACCTTTGATGTGTTTGTTCATTATTCGTACAAAAATCATGATTATATCCTCTTTTAAAATTTGTTCTTTAACAAAATAAACTTTCATCTAAAATAAAAGGGGGGTGCCTGGGTGGCTCAGTCGGGTAAGCATCTGCCTTCAGCTCAGGGTCCTTGGATTGACCCCCATTTGAGCCCATGTTTGGCTCCCGGCTCAGCAGGGCGTCTGGTTCTCTCTCTCCCTCTCTCTCTGCACCTAACTCCATTCTTGCTGTCTCTTTCTCTCTCTCTCTCTCAAATAAATAAATAAATCTTTACAAAAAAAAGAAAGAAAGAAAGAAAGAAAGAAAGAAAGAAAGAAAGAAAGAAAGAAAGAAAGAAAGAAAAAAAGAAAAAAATTACATTTACATGTTATTTCAAGATTTGCTGTTTTTATAATATCATTTCCTGGTCTAAATCTTTGAGATATGATTCTATTGGTGTTTATTTTACGGCTTTAATTAAAGTTATATGATTTTCTTTCTATTGATCCACAGCTTCCCTTAGTAAAATGTATTTGTAAATTACTTGTTGTTTTTTTACTATTTTAAATAGAACCTCTTCTTTCCTTTTCTATGTTTTATTCCTAGATTAAATACAATCTATTTATTTGGTGTGTACATATCTTGGATCTAAATACCTTAGCAATTTTCTTACTAAATCTAGATATTTTTACCATTTTTTCCCTTTCATAGAATTACAGTCTACCCCATTTTATAGATGAATAAAGCTGTCTCACAGAATTTTAGTGTCTTTCTCACTAAATTAGTAGCTAAAAATTTATCTCTAATTCTCAGTTCAGGGCATGCTTCACCAAATCATTGCAGCCATTGGTTGATTTAAAGAAAGTCACCTATGAGATAAACTGTTTCCAGGCTGCAAGCATAATACTGTAATTTTATAAGATACATTATTTATTTCTGGAGCATATAAACATTTGTAAAAAGCTCAAAAAATTTTTCAGTTTGAAAGGAAGAGACCACATGCTAAATTAGGAAGTAATGAAGGAGTTTTAACACTGCAACAGCTGGTAAAGTTAGGGCATTGAGATAAACTTAAATTAATTAAGGAAAAGGAGAATTTAATGCTATGGTCCAAGAACTGAGGAAGTGGGATCTGGAATAGTATAAATGTAGTCTAAGTTTACCAGGCTCTGAATCAGGTCTCCTGAACACTATTTTGAAAACAGAAAAAGATGAAAAGTGAAAACAAATGTTACTTAAAAATGAACAAATTATACTAATTTCTCTCTTCCATAAAGGATAGGGGATTGAAATTCAAGGCTTTCCCAATTGCTTTGTATTCAGAATAGAGAGAGCTAGAATTGATGAAACTTAATTTAGTGAGCAAAAGTAGTCCCAAAGGAGAGTAGAGGGTAAAAAGTTCATTGAAGGAAGTAGATATTGGAGAAAATAGAGCAAAATGGTAAAGATAAGGTACTTGTAAGAAATACCTCAATACTGAAGGGCTTTAAAATATTTTACCATGATGTAAAATCTCTTTATTACTTTAAGCCTATAGGAAAGTCTCCCAGAACCAGTAGAACAGTTGGTGTTTGAAACCAAACATTCTGGGTTTAGAGCCCCCCCACATCTCCCAACACACCTATTGCCTATATAAGGTACATAATAATATTTCTAATAAAGAAATTGAGATATACTGTAAGAATTATAAGTCTCGATGAAGTCCCACAAGCTCATTTTATCTTTTGTTTCTCTTGCCTTTGGAGATGTGTCATGAAAAACGTTGCTGTGGCCGATGTCGTAGAGGTTGCTGCTTATGCCCTCCTCTAGGATTTTGATGGATTCCTGTCTCACATCAAGGTCTTTCATCCATTTGGAGTTTATCTTTGTGTATGGTGTGAAGGAGTGGTCAAGTTTCATTCTTTTGCATGTAGCTGTCCAATTTTCCCAGCACCATTTATTGAAGAGACTGTCTTTTTTCCACTGGATGTTTTTTCCTGCTTTGTCAATGATACTACAGATAAAAGACTGGTATCCAAGATCTACAAAGAACTTCTCAAACTCAATACACGAGAAACAAATAAACAAATCAAAAAATGGGCAGAAGATATGAATAGACACTTTTCCAATGAAGACATACAAATGGCTAACAGACACATGAAAAAATGCTCAAAATCATTAGCCATCAGGGAAATTCAAGTCAAAACCACACTAAGATAACACCTTACACCAGTTAGAATGGCAAAAATTGACAAGGCAAGAGACAACAATTGTTGGAGAGGATGTGGAGAAAGGGGATCCCTCCTACATTGTTGGTGGGAATGCAAGTTGGTACAGCCACTCTGGAAAACACTGTGGAGGTCCCTTAAAAAGTTAAAAATTGAGCTAGCCTATGATCCAGCCATTGCACTACTGAGTGTTTACCCAAAAGATACAGACGCAGTGAAGAGAAGAGCCATATGCACCCCAATGTTCATAGCAGCATTGTCCACAATAGCTAAATCATGGAAGGAGCCAAGATGCCCTTCAACAGATGACTGGATTAAGAAGTTGTGGTACATATATACAATGGAATATTACTCAGCTATCAAAAAGAACGATTTCTCAACATTTGCTGCAACATGGACGGCACTGGAGGAGATACTGCTAAGTGAAATAAGTCAAGCAGAGAAAGACAATTATCATATGGTTTCTCTCATCTATGGAACATAAGAACTAGGAAGATCGGTAGAAGAAAGGGATAAAGAAAGGGGGGGTAATCAGAAGGGGGAATGAAGCATGAGAGACTATGGACTCTGAGAAACAAACTGAGGGCTTCAGAGGGGAGGGGGGTGGGGGAATGGGATAGGCTGCTGATGGGTAGTAAGGAGGGCACGTATTGCATGGTGCACTGGGTGTTATACGCAACTAATGAATCATCGAGCCTTACATCGGAAACCGGGGATGTACTGTATGGTGACTAACATAATATAATAAAAAAACACATTAAAAAAAAAGAATTATAAGTCTTACAGTTATTATGTTCAGAAAACAAATAGATTAAAGGACATTCTCACTAAAGATAACTCTCTTGAAATGTGGAATAAAACCTGAAAATTAAAAATCTGAGCATGCAGATGTCTTAAAATATTGCTGAAATTAAAAATAGATGCATTCATAGACATCTGCTGTTTAAAACAATATCAATAATAAATGAAAGGATCTGACAAGCTTTTAGGCAGACAATAAAGACAAAGTACATTTTTAAAAAGCTAATTAAATCATGTAATTGCAGTTTTAGAATGAATCTAGGGGCACCCGGGTAGCACAGTTGTTTAGAGTCTGCCTTCGGCTCAGGGCGTGATCCTAGCATTCTGGGATGGAGCCCCGCATCAGGCTCCTCCGCTGGGAGCCTGCTTCTTCCTCTCCCACTCCCCCTGCTTGTGTTCCCTCTCTCGCTGGCTGTCTCTCTGTCAAATAAATAAATAAAATCTTAAAAAAAAATGAATCTAAAGACAAGATATTTCAGATATAAAAAAGATGAGAAAATGCAAGTGTCTTGTAGAATTAATTACACACTAATTCAAGAGACAAGCAAGCAGTATTATCTCTGTAACATAACAAAGTCAAAGACATGCTATTTAATAGTTTCCATAAATTAAAAGAAAAAAGACTAACAGCACCCAGTTCTTTGCTTTTGAATATTCTGCTTATAATCATACATTTGTTTCTTTTGTTTATTTTCTGCCCCTCTAGTCTCTATCCTCACTGAAGTTAGAGGCTGTTGTTTTCCACCACCATATGCATTCTTTACACTGAATTTTATCCAACAGACACTTTTTATTTTATTTTTTAGAAGATTTATTTTTTCGGTGCCTGGATTGAGTCCCAGGATGGGCTCCCTGCTCAGCAGGGAGTAGGCTTCTCCCTCTCCCCCTCCTCCCTGCTCATGATCCCTCTGTCTCACACACTGTCTTTCTCTCTCTCAAATAAATAAATAAAACCTTAAAAAAAATTATTTATTTATTTATTTGAGAGAGAGAGAGAGAGAGTTGGGGAGAGTTGGGGAGAGTGGGGGAAGAGTGGAGGGAGAGAGAGTCCCAAGCAGACCCCACACAGATCTGGGATTCCCACTCAGGCTCAATCCACGAGTCTGAGACCACAACCCTAGCAGAAACCAAGAACGAAGGCTCAAGTAACTGCACCACCCCGGCACCCCAACTGACCCTTCTTAGATGTAGGTGAAAGTAAATATTTTTTAAATGAAGGAATTGATACCATTTTATTTACTGTAATATTTTTCTCTGTGAACATTAGGTGCAATGTTTCCTTATAGTCCTCTGTCCTATGTCTAATCTCAGTGCTTTGGATACCGATGCATTAGGGAAATATAATTATTGACTTTGGCATTGCTGTTAGGGAGAAATTTAAGTGATAGCTCATATCTTTGGCCAAGTATACTGATGGGAAATTTCTAAACCCTCAGAGATGGGAGAGCTATTCTATATAACATGTTTTCTCAGAATTTGCTTTAAATACCAATTTGATATCAAAAAGCATATACATACAATAGATATCAAAGTACATCAATATATATCAATATCAAAATATATATATATAATTATAAAATCATATATATAATTTTTCGAGGCAAATGAATGTCAGAGAGAGGATTCTTTTTTTTGAAATGGAAACATAATATGCTAAAAATCTCAAATTTGGGTCAGTTTACCAAATGTATCTCTATTAATGGTATATCACAAGAGTTTCTTCATAAGACTTTATGCAATTTGTGATTTATAATTGCAGAGCAATGTTAATTTTTCTTTTATTCTGACTTTATCTTAGGTATGAAGCCTCAGCTTACAAGAAATCTGCTGAGTTAAGCAGCTGGTAAGTTAAATCCAATTCATAAATATACCAGTAATTTTGCTTCAAAAGAATATTTGAATCACCTGATTATGATTGGTATCTAATGTTTTTAAGAAACCTTTGGATGGAAAAAAACCATAATCATTAAAATTATGATTTTTTTTTTGTTTGGGGAAAACTTCTGCTTTTCTTCCTTTTTTTTTTTTAAAGATATTATTTATTTATTTATTTGACAGAGAGAGATAGCCAGCGAGAGAGGGAACACAAACAGGGGGAGTGGGAGAGGAAGAAGCAGGCTCCTAGTGGAGGAGCCTGATGTGGGGCTCTATCCCAGGACCCTGGGATCAAGCCCTGAGCCCAAGGCAGACGCTTAATGACTGCACCACCCAGGAGCCCCAGAACTTCTGCTTTTCTTCCATGTATAACAAACTATAGCTATGATGGACCTAAGATTTTTGTGATGGATGTTCGAGTCATCAGTACCATTTTCTCAAGAGCTATCAAAGTATTAGTAGATTTATTTGTTTTGCCTTATTTAGAATGCCATAAATGTCATCATCTCATTAGCCCTCTATATTCCATGATCAAGGACAGTTGAATGTGAAGAAGGATGTACTGGCTCGGCAGGTCACTGGACAGTGTTTCAGTGAAGGGGCTGAATACATAATGATTGAAAAACAAAATACCAGCATGAACCTAAGAAACAAACTATGGAAAAAATTTCAGTCAACCTACTCAAATGCATCTACTCGAATGTATCTATGGGGTATGTTTCTTTCTTTCTAGGTTTAATATAGACATTTTATTTATTTACTTATTTTTAGGTGAAAGGGGGATATGAACATCCAACTAACATAGAGAGGGTTAATGATCCAAAGGAAAGAAAACAAAAGCAAATAATGACTGTCATGAACGACACACTGGCCTTCAGGTTTGTGGGTTGAAGTTCAGCTGATGAGGAGGGGAAGATTTTGTTTAAATGAAAGAATGTTAATCCCAATGTGAGAAACCCACCTCTCAGGTAAGAAAGAACAGATTGTTCATGGCAGGGAAACTATGCTACATCTTATCTACCTACCTTCATTCACCCATGTTGAAATATGATGTGTTTTTAATAAGCTATTCAAAATTTGTAATAAGAATAATAGTATGACATATTATTCTTAATTTATATTTATGTCCACTGATATGGCAAAAATGTATCATATTAATACTAAAAAGTTTGTTGAGTATCTAATTTTTATATAGCAGTTTCTGTAATTAGCTTCTACATAAGTGAACTCAATGAATCCTTATAGTAGACCTGTGTTATTGTATTACTCCATTTATAAATGAAGAAAATGAGGTTACATATTTTTCCCCAAGATTTTCCCATGAATTTTGGAGCCAAGATCCTATCTTATTTTATGTAGCTCCAGAACTGAACTTCTTAATTACTAGGATCTCCTACCACTTGAGTATCTGAGTACCTCCTGCATTATAACACTATTAGGAAGTTCCAATGAGGAAACAGGAGCAACTAGTAGGTTTTGAACATTGAAATTCATATGCATTATTTTATTTGAATTTCACAGTAATTCTGTAAGTTAGGCACTGCAATGTTCATTTTATGGAAAAAGAAAGGAATTGTTCAAGGAAGTAAGAATCTTACATTTAAGTATCAAAGCTATTTTCAGAACTAAGGTCGATCTCCAAAGTTTTTGTCATTTCCAGTATTATGAAGAGAGGGATAGTTAAGGTACAATTTCTGATCTGATCTACTTGCATTTTCTCTAGGGCTTTGACCTTGCATTTAGTAATTGTAGAAGGTGGCTAACAGTCATTGAATGTGTCATACTTTCAGGTACTGCTTTAAGAGATTTCACATTTATGAACTGTACTATTTCTAACATCACCCTATATGGAGATATTATTGTTACTTCAATTTTACAAAGAAGGAAACTGAAGCACAGACATGGTAATAAACTTGCTAATACTATATATTCTATAGTTTCAATGTATCCGAAGGATCTTGGAAGGCATGAGGGAGGCAGACAGGTGTTTTCCCCAAACTAATGGGAAATCAGGAGTCACATATTCAAAATCTGGGAAGAGATCTTCAGAGATTATCTACTCCCAACTCCTTTATTGGATTCCCATCCAAAATCTGAGGGAATCAGCAATTAAGATCTGCTGCTATAACTGATGAATTATTGAATTTTACAACTGAAACTAATATGTAGTAGATGTTGGCTAATTGAATACAATTTAAAAGATACAAGCACCAAAATAAATAAATATAAATAAATAAATATAAATTCCAGTTAGTTAAAATATAGTGGTATATTGGTTTTAGGGGTAGACTTTAGTGATTCATCACTTACATATATAAAAGAAAAAATCTATTGCTTTAGTGCATTGACCACACAATTTCCTCAGAATGTAGTATAACTGCTTCTATTTGACACAATACGAAGAAATTAAATTATTTTCTAGAATCATGCCACGTGTGCAGACGGATTCTCTAAGAAGATAAGGGAGAAAATGAAGCAAAGCAAGCTCCACTATTTTCTTGTATTGTGTTTGAAGGCTCTGTTCTGAAATTAAAGGAGTCCACTTCTTTGTAGGATATTTCCAACCTAGCCAACCATAGTTGATCACTTGATAAAATGGCCTTCAAATAACTTTTCTGAAAAATTACTTATTTTGAAAGAGTATATAATTAGGAAAAAAGCAGGGAATTATTAAAAATGAATTTGCACTGATCTTCACATTATTTCTTCATTCCACGCTGAGTGACAGTCTTGTGACAACAACTTTCAAAATTGTATAATGCTTTGGGATTTTCTGAGTCCTTATTTGTTTGTCTGACATTGCAAGATCTTTGGTATCATTGACACAGAAAATTGAAATATTCCTTTTATTTAACAGATTTGGAAAGAATTTGCAAGTTTATCAATCATCCAAGTAAAAGAAACCTGATAAAAATCAATGCATTTTTGTTTCTCAATAAATTCTCACTTAAGGATAAATAATTTTCAGTGACCCCCTGGTGTTAGTTTCCTATAAAAGTCTAAATGGGCTTCCTAGTCTAAAAGTCTAAATGGGACTCTAGTGGGCATAATTCTTCAATATTTTAAACTATATTTAAAGGATAAATGGATAATCATATTTACAAAGATACCTTCAAATTATTTTAAATCATAAGCATTAGTAATGTAAAACATACTTCTATTTATAAAATATACCCTTTTCTAAAAATGAATAGAAGTACATGGTAACTTTATGTTGGCTAATTGAATTAAAAAAAAAGTTTCGACAATAAAAAAAGAGTATAAATTAGAAAATTTAAATCTCCATAGTGCAATTATCATGAAATAGCCATTGTGAACAATTTACTTAAATATTTAAATTCATTTCTCTTGGATATGACATAACTAAATATAAACTGAAGAACTTTTTCACTTGGGATATATATTTCTTATAAAGAAGAAGCACTGATTCCAACTAATAATTCTGAAGTTAAAAAAATTTAAAAAAATATTTTTCAGCTACATGCCTCTTACTTAGCATTAAGTTTAATTTTACTTGTAGTAGAATACATCCAATTTTATATAAAAGCAGAAGACATCAATAATGTATACACATGTTTTAATTCATTTAAAAATTACTGAGCCAAGAATAAAATTTGGTTTTCCTATAATCCTTCAGAAGACAGAAATAGGAAAAGTAAAACTGTAGATATATTATGCTACAAATAAATCTTAAGTAATATAAAAGTCTCATGGAGTAATTTCTGTAGTTATTTCTTTTTTAAATCCAAAAATATTACAAGTCAATTTAGAAAAATAATTTCCTCTTTAGGTCTATCATGAATTACCTGATTAATGTACAAGTGGTTATTTCTAATATTGTATTATTTCTTCAAGCCTATAACACAGTCTTTACTTTCTAGTTTTTTCTTTAGTTAATACTTATTTAACATCGACTATATGCCAAGCACTGTATAAATCACTCACATGCCCTCCACCATTTTTGTGATCTCATTAGAAACCATCTGTTGGTAAATTCTATGGTTACCTCCAGTTTACATCCTAAGATGGCACACTATGTCTCCTTAACATTAATTGAATTAATACTTAACATTAATATGTATACTTTGAACTTAGTATTTGAACAAATACTTAACACTGTTTGATATATATATATACATATATATATATATTTTATTCTTAACAAGTATAATTTCCTGCTTCTTCACACAAGACTTTAAATTACACAAAAGCTAAGAGTTTGTTTAATTCATCATTATATCAAAGTTCTTGGAAGAGTACTGGCACTAGATACTTGAAAAGATTTTATTAAATGAATGAATTACTTCAATGGATCTTAAAATGGCTAAGGTCTTAAAATATGCATTAGGTCATTTTAACTGAATATTAGATTTCTGTTTTCTCATCAATGATTTGCTTTTTTTTTTTTTTTTTTTTTTGGTCATTTCAGATACCTTTCCGGAGCATCAGATCATGGAAAATAGAAATAATGTTACTGAATTTATTCTTTTGGGACTTTCTAAGAATAAGAAAGTTCAAATCCTCTGCTTTTTATTTTTCTTACTCTGTTACCTAGCTATCTGGTTGGGGAATTTGATTATTATGACTTCTATCACATGCAGTCAGCTAATTAATCAGCCCATGTATTTCTTCCTTAATTACCTTGCCCTCTCAGACCTCCTTTACACCTCCACTGTGACACCCAAACTAATGACAGACTTACTGACAGAGAAGAAGGTCATTTCCTATAAAAACTGCATGACACAGCTGTTTACCACACACTTCTTTGGAGGGGTCGAGGTCTTCATCATCACCGGGATGGCCTATGACCGCTACGTGGCCATCTGCAAACCACTCCATTATGCCATCCTCATGAATAGGCGAAGATGTAACTCAATTCTCAGAGCATCCTGTGCAGGGGGGTTTCTGCATTCCCTTGGCTTGTTTCTTCTTACGATTTTTTTACCATTCTGTGGCCCCAATGAAATAGATCACTATTTCTGTGATGTATATCCTTTGTTGAAACTGGCCTGCATTGATACACACAAAATTGGTTTCTTAGTCATTGCCAATTCTGGCCTGATGGGACTGCTGATCTTCGTGGTTTTGATGGCCTCCTACTTTATGATATTATATAATGTGAGAGCATATTCTGCAGAGAACCGCCACAAAGCACTTTCCACTTGCAGCTCCCACATCACAGTTGTGATCTTGTTTTTTGCACCTGTCATCTTTGTTTACATTAGACCTGCCACAACTTTACCAGAAGATAAAGTATTTACACTCTTCTACACAATTGTTGTCCCCATGCTCAATCCTCTTATCTACACACTTAGAAACGCAGAGATGAAAAATGCCATAAGGAAAGTCTGGTGCACTGAAAGATTTTGGAAAAGGAAGCCAATGATTTGAAGGCTATTCATCTTTGGATGTGAATGGGTATCATTCATCACACATCCCCTTTCTTTGATTCCTTGCCGATGGAAAAATTAGAGTATGTAAAGGCCAAGGCTTAAATATCAGTTTGCCATTGGTGGGTTCCTCTTTCCTATTCCTTTGCTAATGTGTTTCACTGGTTTTCATCCTTCACTAAGTTTTAAGTTCCATGAAAGTGGGTAGGGGTCATGTCATTGTTTTTTCACTGCTAATTTCTTAGTAGTCAGCAAAGTGTATAGTACATATTAGGTGCTCAATAAATATTTATTGAATGAATCTATAAATGTCTTGCCACATAGCTCTCTCATCCCTCATAGGAATCACCTTCATGGCTTAATGACCCTCTTGGACATTAGACACCACCACTGTGTTGATATGTATCCTTCTTCACATATTTCTCTCTATTTCCATATATTTTGGCTTCATATAGCCAAGAAGGGATTCTACCCCGGATCCAGTCAGTCAGACAAGATACTCCAAAAAGTGTATGGGTAGCAAAGATTAGTATGGCTGAAATCATACTATTTTAACTTGACATTCAGTATATATGATCAAGGAGTAAACCACAGCTACCTGTCCTGTAAAAAAGAAGAAAACATAGATCCTTCAAGATTAAGGATTTTTTCAAAGTGAGAGATTTTCATTTACTATCTAAATTCAAATTTTAAATAATCTGAAAATAATATCTGACATCAACTATAGAATGGATTTAGTGATGGGTAGATGATGATTATGATGATGATAGATAAGTAGATGATAGATGAGAGAGTGAGTGACTGAGAGGAGGGGGAAAGGGAATGGAACATTTAAGCAGTTCTCTGATGGAATTTAATGGAAAGAAGTGCATCTTTTGGAGAAGTTGGATTCACTCACCCAACTATGTGGGTTTGGGTTTTGTTTTGTTTTGTGCTGTTTTTAGCAGACATTCCTCAGCTGTATCTAGTCTGAAAGTCTCATCTGACTCCATCTTCTACTCTTTCTTTTATGCCTGTTACTATCAAGAATGAATTCTTTGATCTGGCTTTTATGAAGATTTCTTTCTTGCTGGCAAGCTTGAAATAAAACTTTGACATTTGCCTCAATTTGTATAAAAATTCTTTTTCTTTATCAAACTACTTAACTACCACTCTAGGTTCAGGTTTGATGCTTAGAGAAATGTTAAACCTCTGAATTTCAGTTTATTCATGTGTAAAATAAAGCAGATAAGTAGATCATGAATTCGAAATGAAAGCTTTAGAACTTTTTAAGAAAAAAATCCTCACGAATATCTTGCATTGATTGAAATCATGCTTTATTATAATGTTATTTAAACATGTATGGGCATAAGTCACAAAAATGCTAATCTTTCTAAAATAAAAATTTCAAAGTATAAAATGAAATAGTTATGTTAAAATTTTTAATTCGGATGTTTCACAGAAATTATGTACAGATACTAGGGATAATAACAATAATAAAAATGTATTCTGAGCAGTTTCCTTTCTTAAAACAATACTCATTTCCATTCATTTATACAATTACCTTATGAGGTAGTTACCATTACCTCCATTTTACAGAGGGAGAAAAAGAGGAGGAAAGCAGATTTGCCTTCCCAAGATCCCTCAAGTTGGGAGATATTTTTCATCCACTTGCTTAATTATCAGCTGTTACTAACTTCATATTTTTTTGAGCATTAGGAGAAATCCTTTGAATTCTAATTGTCACCTGGTATTAGTTTACTTTGCAATACCAGTTATATATAATCAAAATCATTTTTATTAGACAATAAATTTAAGAGCTTAACCCAAAATCAAGTGCTGATAATAAAGCATTTGTTAATAATTTTCTCACTGTTTCCAGAGTTACCTTTAATGAACTCGTACAGACCGACTGACATGTATCACAATGTTGGCTATATAATAGTTTTACTAAAGATTCAGTTAGGTAATCAACTGCTCTGGTAACAATTCTCTTAAATTTTTAATACCTTTGCAAATATGCCTTTTATAAAGACAACTCTCCAAACATATTTTTCTATTTGAACTTCTCTAAAATTTTTCATTACGCACTGTGCTATGACCTTTTTTTGCTGTTCCATTTACATATTTGGTCTAAGTTCCTTTTTCCCTGTAACCTTTGCAATATAATGCCTCACTCCATTCCATCATATTTGTTTCATGATGTCCAGTGAGTCCAATTTCATTAAATAATTAGACCAAAACAGTTATTTACTTCAATTATTTGAAAACCTTTTTCAATTCTACCGACAGGTATAAATATCCAGATGTACAGAAGTTCTATAGAAAATGGAAATTTGTAGTTTTCATCTTGATGACAATGGAAAAAATAAATTTAAGCATAGTCTAGATCAAGTAGTTCCAACGCTGACATTAATATTTGTTTTTACAATTACATTGTCTAAAAATAATATTAATCTAACTGGTACTAACCTTTCTACTAGGGCATCCATACTTCTCAGACATTTAAAAGTAGCCAAACTTCCTACTCTCCTGACACAATCTCCTTTTATGTCTATTGTGTCAGCACAATTGTCAGTAGACTCTCATTTTACACTCAAACGAGGCTCAGTTGGAGAATGAATTATATGGATACCCTATTTATTACCAACACTACTTTTTCGTTACTATTTTATAGCAAATATTTCTATAATTTTTGAAATGCTGTGATTTTGAAATACCTGTAAGCCATTTGAGAAAAACTCATCCAGTTTTATACAACCATTATTTCATACATAGTGTTTTTATTGCTTAGATGCTGTTTAAACAATTTTTGCTTTTTAAATTGTTGCAGTGAATATGGAAACTCATGAGCTAAGTGAAAAACATGAATCTAAGTTTCTGATGCTCCCTTCTGTTGAGAAAGCAGGTAGGACCCTTTATGTCTGGGATGATCAAAACGGATACAGCTTATGTACATATAAAGATTCATTCATGATTCCAAAGCATACGGAGATTAGAAGGGGGACCTACAGTTAGCAACTTATGGATAAAATCCAAACAAAAAATAGATCAAAGAAAATTGTAACAGAACTTAAACAAGAAAATGATGACTCAGATTACTAGGGGAAAACGTGAATAAGAAACAAATCAATAAAGAAGAAAGTAATTCAATATAAATGATCATATTAATGGAGTAACACTAAAGTCTGTGATTATTTTTCTTACAGCAAAGTTCATGGTTTTTCAAGTACAGTAACTATCACTTAAGTAGGTTATGTAATGATTTGCCTTCCAATCAAACAGGGTTTCTGACACCACATTTTTCTCATGGCATTCTTCATCTCCATGTTTCTGAATGTGTAGATCAGAGGGTTGAACATGGGGGCAATGATGGTGTAGAAAAGAGCAAACACTTTGTCTTCTGGAAAAGTTGTGGCTGGTCGAATGTAGATGAAGAGAACAGGCACAAAGAACAAAACCACGACTGTGACGTGGGAACTGCAAGTGGAAAGAGCTTTGGTGCGGCTCTCTGCAGGGTAAGCCCTGATGGTGTACAATATCAGTAGGTAAGATAGCACCAAGACCACAAAGGTCACTAAGCCCATCATGCCTGAATTGGCAACCACTAGGATTCCAACTCTGTACGTATCTGTGCAGGCCAGTTTTAGCAAGGGATACACATCACAAAAGTAGTGATCTATTTCATTGGGGCCACAGAAAGGTAAACTGATGGTAAGGAGACATTGGACAAAAGAATGCAGAAATGCCCCAGTACAGCTAGCAAGGACTATGGCATAACACTTCTGCCTGTTCATGATGATGGTGTAGTGCAGGGGCTTACAGATGGCCACGTAGCGGTCATAGGCCATCCCGGTGAGGATAAAGACTTCAATCCCCCCAAAGAAATGCATGACGAAAAGCTGTGCCATACAGCTGGTATAAGAAACCATGTTACTTTCTGCCAGCAAGTCGGTGACCAGCTTGGGTGTCACCGTTGAGGTATAACACAGATCTGAGAGGGCAAGTTTATCGAGGAAGAAATACATGGGTTGGTCAATTAGCTGACTGCATGTGATAGAAATCATTATGAGCAAGTTTCCCATCCAAATAGCTATGTAACAAAATAAGAAGAGTAGAAAGCACAAGTTTTTAATTTTCTTATTCTGGGAAAGTCCCAACAGAACAAATTCAGTGACGTTGTTAATATTTTCCATGGTGTAATGCAGTTAAGTGTTAAAGGTTTGCCTGGGGGAAAAAATGACAAGTCAGCATGAGAAATATTGAACTAAGCATGGGGTAAATTAGAGGGAGTGCTGTAAAAATAAATTCATTTATTAAATTGGTTTCCTACAGTATATTTTAAAGTAATTCTAAGCTTCATATGGATAAATGACCATATAATTTAACAGATCAGGTTATTTTGTAGAGTGAAAAGGAATAGTATTAATAGTTACACTTATTCAAGTCATAAAGATGTGTGGTCATCTTATGTAAGGATAGCAAAAGTGAGCTTAGGGAGGAAGCATTTATTCTCCTGGAGAAGCTCATCTGTTTGATAGGTTGAAATAGCCAGACTTAAATCCAAGTAAGTGAGAGGAATTGTGAAATTGCGAGGTACAATCCTGTCTTTATCTAAAATTCCAGTTTTTGTTGTTGCTGTTGAATCACTGAATTCTCTACCTGAAACTAATATTACAGTGTGTATTAACTAACTGAAATTTAAAAAAAAAACAAACCTTGGAAAAATAGATAAATAGAATTCTATTTTTATGGTGGAATTTGCATTTTTTGAAAATACTGCATAAAAATCTTATTGTTTTCATTATTGAATTGTTTGCACGCAAGGTGAGTAATTCATTTGCCACACCCTAGTCCTGACCCTGGGTTGAAACCATTTAATATTTACCAACATTATAGAGAGCAATAATGAAAATATGATATCAGTTCAAGCCTAAGTGGCTGTGACATTTCTTTTGACTTAAACGGATGTACGAAATAATAATAATAATTAAATACTTAATATTGAGAGTCAAAGACTTTCTACAAGACTAAGCTAGAACAACACATAGAGGCACACGTGGCACTTGTTTGACACACTTTGGACTTCAATCATTGTTTTTTTAAATACATAAAGGATTGCATTAACTAAAAACTTATGATTTCATCATTTCTTTTATTTTTTAAAGGTGACTGAATTATTTCTTGCAGAACTAATATGAATTTCATAAATAGTGAATCCCAAGGACTATTTTTCAGGCTATCACAATATTCTCAGTATTTCCATTATCAGAAAAAATATATAGAAGTTACTTTAAAAAAAGAGCTTTACTTTAGATTGTAGGTATGTCCATTTTCAATTAATTTGCCAATATGTTTCTATAGTCGTAGCATACCTTTTGTCCTTTCCAAGAATTGAAGCTCATTTTTAATACTTTTCTTCATATAACCCTTGAAGAAAAACATGATTCACATAGGGAAAAAAAAATACAAGTAGCAAAATTTCATTAATTAACCAGCAGGGTAGTTTCAAACTCTTTCTTTCTCTGGCACTCTTCCTCTCATGTTAAGTAGATCCCATACTGGCAAGATGGACAAATAATTCAATGACTTCCCTTGTTTCCCTCAGCTAAATATTTCTTCTTGACAATTCTCCAAAGTATCATCAGATACCCAAAGAATTCGTAATTACACTATTTAAATTAGAACTTACATTTCCAACACCTTCACATTATTTACAATGTCTCCTTTGTTAATATTACAGTCACTGAATTTTAGATTTACAAGATCCTGATTTTATGTTTGTGTGATTTACATAGAGAACTTGGTATCAGAAACTACGAGGAGTAATTCTGGCGCAAGGCAAATTCACGAGCTGTAACTATAGTCTGGTTTCTTTACTTTCCCCTAGCCCCTCCTTTCTCTAATCTTGTAGCTAAAATAACACTTTCCATCTCTGTACCACATGGGACTTTTCAAAGTTTCAAATCAATTGCATGAATAAGGGTTTCAAGATGCTGAGGACAGAAAGTGAAATGAATAATTTCTTTATTTAACAAACATTTTTTGAGTTCCTACTATGTAACAGGTACCATCCCAGGCACTGTAAGGACTTTAAAACTAGATATGGAAGGTCCTGACACTCATGGTGATGACACGGAGAAAAGCAAAATAAATTTCAGAATGAAAATGGAATCCTGGCACTTAAATTTAGGTTTAAATATGGAAACATCACATAAGTATTCTCAACTTTTATGAATACCCACACAATAAATATATGAAACACAAGTAGAAAAATTAAAACTGGCACTTCCTAGTTGATTCAGTTAATTCTGCAACAACATCTATCAAAATCGTGGAAGGTACAGCCCACATGCTTTTGTAGGAAGCATTAGCCTTAACAGACTTTCTCAAATAGGAACAGTGATATGTCTTTTTTTTTTTTAAGATTTATTTATTTATTTTGGAGAGTGGGAGAGCACAAGAGCAAGTGGGGGGGGATGGAGGGGAAGGAGAATCTCTAGTAGACTTGCCACTGAGCGAGGAGCCCAATGTGGGGCTTGATCCCACAACCCTGAGATCATGACCTGAGCTGAAAGCAAGAGTTGGACGCTTAACTAACTGAGCTACCCAGGTGCCCCAGGAGCAGTGATATTTCAACCTTAATTTTATGTGTAGTCAAAGAGCTACCTAGTTTACGAGCTGAGAAACTTTTTTTTTTTTTAATTTACTTTGCTGTATTAATTCATATGCCATAAGATCCAGTCCTTCCTAGACTCTTTGGCTTTCCCTTTTTTTTTTTTTTTTCTTTAGAATGTAAGAACTAAACCAATGTTTTTAAGAACTTGAAGTTCTGATGCTAATTGATTCCTTGATTTTGGAAAAAGAATGTATCATTTTTTTTGAAGGATGGAAGGGGTAACAGACTGTTATCTGGCCATCCTAATTTGCAACTACTAGATACTCTAAGGCACTATTGGGGTGATATTTCAGGCTCCCTCCTGCTGTTAGTCCTCTCTCCTTTCTGATAGCAAAGGGTCATATAACAGCACCCAGGTAGTCCCCTTGTGTATGACAGAGATAGTCCACATCTATTTTAATAACTCTTTGTTTCTTTGTAGTTCACTTAATATACCATGCTAGATTAACCTCTAAAATTTTGGTTTCCTATGTTACACCCACGGCTAAAAGCCACTCTTTTGCAAATATGTGCACTCTTACATTTATTGCCACATTATTTACAATAGCCAAAATATAGAAACAACTCAAGTGTCCATCAATAGATGAATGGATAAAGAATACACACACACACACACACACACACACACACACACACACACACACACAAATGGAATAGTACTCACCCATAAAAAAGAATAATCTTGCCCTTTACAACAACATGGAGGGACCTAGAGGGCATACTGTCAAGTGAAATAAGTCACTCAGAGAAAAGCAAATACTATATGATTTCACTAGTATATGGAATTTAAGAAACCAAACAAACAGACAAAGGAAAAAAGATACAAACAAACAAAAACTCTTAAATACAGTGAACAAAGGAGTGTTGCCCAAAGGGTGGTGAATGAGGGGATGGGTGAAATAGGTGAAGGGGATTAAAGAGTACACTTACCTTGATGAGCACTGAAAAATGTTGAATAAACAAATTTAAAAAGCCACCTCTTCTTGTCTACCTCCAGGAAGACATTTTTTGGCTCTTTAAACCTATGGAAATCTTTCTCATTTAACCCTCCCTGAAATACTTCCATTTATCTCATTATTAACATTTAAATTTGAGCATCCAGGAAATTAATTTTCATTTAATTTGTTCAAGGCAGCTCATGAGACAGTGATTGTGCCTTGTATTCTTGTCCTTGATAACTTGGTATTATAGTCAGTAAATTAACTTTGGATTCACACAAAAGACCTGGATAGCAATCTGGCCATATGGTCTGGAGTAAGGTAATTAACTTGTCTGACAATCAGTTTCTCCCATTTTAACATGGGCATTCCTAACACTGATATTCCGTAGTTGTGTGGGTTGAATAATCTTGTACAAAGTATACAATAGGCACTAATTAGTTTCTCTTTCACATTGCTTTTGCTCATATCATTATGTATAAATTAGGTCCCCATATATAATGGAAAAAATAAGCAAATGTACATTAAAATTTTAACAAATAAAAATGCAACCTATTACAATTTATATCAAATAGGTTGCTTTTATCAGCAGCCTTGCACAGATATAAGATAGAAATAATGATAATGCGTAATATTATTTAGTCCTTACCATACTCTGCAGGCAATTCTAAACCTTCTACATGCATTAAATTGTGAACCCTAAAGGGCCCAATGATTCTTTTATTATCTCTATTTTGCAAAAAGGAAACCAAGTCTCTTTACAATTTGGATAAAATACTGATCGTTCTAAACACTAATTTTAGGCATATTTTAATTATTTTTTATTATCTGGATACTGATAAATTTGGTTATCAAGTTCAAATTATTCTTAGAATTATTCTAGGCTCATATTACCATTTTTTGCTATTTCTTTCTGTAACCAAGTTGCCTCTCCCAAAATCAAGGTTGAGCTAAATTTTTGCCAACAATGTCAAAGTTTTCTCCCAGTGCCAGTATCCAAGCTTGACTGACCCAATTCTATTTCCTTTCTTTCTTATTGTTTACCCTTTTCTCATTCCCCCTCTTCAGATTTGCCCCACAATGATGTGTAAGATCCTGTGATATTAAAGTTTTCCAAATCACAACACATCATACTCTTAATCACTCACTGTCCATAAAGAGCAGCAAAAGAGGCGAGGGGGGGAGTGTGTCTTCACTCTAGTGCATTCCTTTCATTATATTTAATTTATACCTCTTTCCTCTTTATTTTGCTTTCTTCTGCTTAAATTCAAGTTGCTCGCTTGATTTACTATCAATTCTTTTTCAGATACACCCCATATATGCCATGAATAGCATTATTATTTCTTTCATGAATTTCCCAAAATCATACTACAAAATGGTCTGCTTCATTTTGACATCTGCTAAGGGACATAATATTAATCATTCATTGAATTGTACTAATGTAATGGAAAGTTATGTTACAAAATATTTGCAAAACTTGAAGAGGGAAATGCATCTATAAAATCAGTATACTTATAGATAAAAATTTAATTTTTATTATATACTATATATATATATATACAAGCTATTTTTAATTTGAAAGTCATGTTTCTTTACTATATGTTGGTTAGATTTTTACTTACCAGGTGATTATCTCATTAGATACATTTCATTATCTTTGAGGAAAAGGTGGGATCTGGTGTTTTCAATACAGTCAAAATAAATGCTTAATTTTGCTGCTGAAGATTAACGAATTTCATCATGCAAGCAGCCCATGTAGGTCCTGGTTCTGGGACTTTCCTATTTCCCTTATAAAGGGAAGCATTCTCTCCTGATTTTTGAAACTAAAAGGAAATAAAATCATCATTGGCATTTATGTTGAAAAATGTTTTTGTTTGTTTTCTACCCAAAAGTTGCACATCCATTGGTTTCAGTATTGGAAATATATACAAGTTTCCTGTTTAATTTCCAAGTGTCATTTAAAGTAGATTACCTGGGAGAATACAACCCCAAACCTCCCTATCACTTTTGCTATGGGATGAGACATTTCCCAAAAGAAAAGTTGGCCGATGTACATCTGAAAATAGCTTACGTCCTTTCCAGTCCTTAAAAAATGGTTACTCCATAGTTAATAACTTTTTATACTCTGAGGAGTTCAAGCACAAACTAAGAGTTCACTTCTATTCACTGTTGATAGGCCATAAATCATATGCTTTCTATTGAAACATATTATGAGGAGCAGTAGGGAATACTGTCTCAACATGGGTTAAATTAGAAAATGCCCAAGACGCCTAAGGCCAGGTTGTGAAGTCTGCTTTGGCGCAGAATAAATTAATTGAACAATGGGTCCAAACTTCTTGTGCGCTACCTCACATCCCAATGGCCCTACTTCCTCCAGCCCCCATGTTGGCAACCAGTGTCCACAGACCTAACTCAGAGAGCAGGTGTAAATTTATAGCCCTTCCTCCTACAAATACCACAATGAGGAGTTGTGTTCAATAAAATGTAGAAAATGTTCCCCTAAAATAAATAAGATGTTTTTGTACCATTGACCCTTGAACAACATGAGCTTGAACTGTGTGAGTTGTATTATATGTGGAGTTTTTTCAATAAATACAGTATAGCGTTATAATATATTTTCTCTTCCTTATGGTCTTCCTAATAACTAGCTTATTTTATTGTAAGAATGCAGTATATAACACATATATCATGTATAACATACAGAATATATGTTCATTGACTGTTCATGTTATCAGTAAGGCTTCCAGTCAACAGTAGGGGATTGGTAGTTAAGTTTGGGGCAGGGGTCAAAAGTTATACACGTCCCTAATCCCCATATTGTTCAAGGGTCAACTGTAGATTATGAAAGGCATAACTGAGGGACTTTCTGATCTGGATGAACAATATGAACAAAGACTTGAGGCAGACTGAGCATGTCTGAAAATGATGCGTAGGTTATGATAAGACCGGATAAGGAGAGTATGCTGACTCATGCAGGAGAGAAGTGAGGAATTTGGTTGTTATCAGGGCAACCATAGTCTAAATAACATTGAAAACCATAGAGCTGGGTATTCCTTTCTGTGGAAAAAAAATTGTTAAGTGCACAAACATTTAAGTTAGTAATTTGAGAGAAACTCTAATAATGCTTATGCTTTAAAAATTTTGACCTTGTGTTTGAAAGAACATTTTTCTAATTTTCCACACAAAAAATTTACTGATTTTCCACAAATAGCATTGACATGTTGGGATTTACAATGGCTGTGGAGCTTGAATGGTGTGTGGGCAATACAGAATTATAAGGATTGTGAAGTGGCCTGCCTTCTGTTAGTGGCATGGGCAGCCTAACGTAAAGATAGGGTAGTTATTGCTTGGCCTACACAACTTCAGGTACACCATCATGATGAGAGGTCTTCTGCTGCAGTTCAGTCTCCAGAAGCCAAAACACAGACCCTGATGAAAATGAAGCCATGGGTATGATCATAGGCATGACAGGGCTTTAATGGGAACAGAAAGCACAGCCTCTATGGTCTCTTATGTCAACAACAGAACACTAAAAAGAAAAAATAAAACTGAAATTAGAGATAATGATGTCTAGGATTGAATCTGAGAATTCTGAGCACCCAAATGCCCTGAAACCTCTGCACAACAGAATCCACTTCCTGCATCTTTCTGGAGGAGAACAGATTCTCATGGCCTGGGGATGATATAGTAACCTCACCTGAGTTATTTCCTTGCAAAATGATGCTTATTTTTTTAAGCTCTGATAGGCTCAAGAAATTTTGATAAAATTCCTTTGAAGTTGTCTCCTTTCTCTCAGTCAACACCTGTAGATTTATGGGAAGTTGGCCAAAAAGGAAATATATGATTGTATCTGTAGTTCTATTTGGCACCAACTGAAATGGAATGTTGTAAAAGCCTCAAATATGAAAGTCATAAAAAAGATAGAGGTTAAGGAAAATCTCCTTAGTTAACAAATCCTCAACCAGTGCATTTGGTTGACTACTTTGTACAGACCAAGAGATAACTAAAGGCATAGATCTATTCCAATTCACTGCCGTGAATTGGACCAACGAAAACCTTGCTAAAGGTTTCGCTTGTGTTTAGGGATTTAGAAAGTATGGGTAGATGGTGTGATTATATGGGTAGACCTCATGGACAAAACTAAGACATACAAATGCTCACTACGTGGTGTACATGGCAGAGGAAATTCTCAGTCGTGGTAGATAAGATGACTTCGTGGATCCCAGCCATCATCTTTACCCAACTACCCAAGTTCTAACTCATTGGTCTAGGTCTAAAGAGCCGTGGGTAGGGCACCTGGGTGGCTCAGTCGGTTAAGCTTGAAACTTTTGGTTTCAGGTCATATCGTGATCTCAGGGTTGTGAGATTGAGCCTGGTGTTGGGCTGCACTCTCAGCATGGAGTTTACTTGAGACTCTCTATCCCTCTGCCCCTCCCCCTGCTCTCTCTCTAAAATAAATAAATAAATAAATAAATAATAAATAAATAAATAATCTTAAAAAACATTTTAAAAAATAAAGTGGTCAAGGTGTTTTAGGAAGCATCCCTATGAAGGCTATTGCTAGGTCTGAACAATATGAAATTTACCTCATGAAGGTTCATCTGGCTTGTGACTACAGAATATCAAATGTTTGCAGTTATTATGACTGTGTAAGATAACCCCAAATTTAGTGTGTAAAACAACCAATTTACTATGCACTTGGACTCTATGGATCAGGAATTTAGACATAGTGAAGATGACTTCTCTATGCCCCATGATGTCTGAGGTCTTAGCTGAGAAAACTCAAAGACTGGGAGTGCTCACTAGCTAGCAGGTGAAATCATCTGGAGTCATCTTGATTTACATGACTGGCAGTTGCCACTGGCCAAGGGCCCAGACATCGGATGAACTGTTGGCCCTAAAATTCTTCATCTGGCCTCTACATACGGTATCTCCATATGGACTCATTAGGAAATATTGCTGTGACCATCTTTGGAAGCTACTCTGTCACACCAACATTGAATGCCCAACATGCAAACTCCTCAGGGTGACTACTCAGTCCTGTGGTGGCAAGTTGATTACACTGTAAACCTTCCATCATGGAGGAAACAGAATTTGTCTGCATAGAAATAGACACTGATTCCAGGCAGATTTGTCTTTCCTGTTTATAATACTTGCACGAGCAGCACAATGAATTGACTTATGGAATGTCTTATTCACCATCATGTTATTTCACTTAGGATTGATTCCAATCAAGTAATGTATTTCATAGTAAAAGAAGCATGATAGTGGACATACACACAGGAATTCATTGATCCTACCATATACTCTGTTGTAGACTGAATTGAGTTCCTGAAAATTCATATGTTGAATGCCTAAATCCAAGTAACTCAGAAGGTGACTATTTAGAGATAGGGCCTTTAAAGAGGCAATTAAGTTAAAATGAGGCCTTCAGGGTGGGTCCTAATCCCATGTGACTGACATCCTCATAAGAGAAAATTCAGACACACAGAAAAAACACCAGGAACGTGTGTGCACAGAAAGAAGACCATGTGAGGACACATGGAGAAGGCAGTCATCTATTTGGCCAAGGAGACAGACTTTTGAAGAAACTAAACCTGTCAGTACTTTGACCTTGGACTTTCAAACTCCAGAACGGATGGAAAATACTTTTTGTTGTTTAAGCCACAATGTCTATGGCATTTCCTTACGGTAGCTCTAGCAAACTACTTTATACCCATTTCTCTGAAGTAACTGGTGAGCTACAATGAGGAAATGGCTTACTGAACAGAGTGCCAATTGAGAAACAGCACCCTGAAAAGCTCGAGTTATATCTTCAAGGATGTGTTGACCAACAGATGATTATATTTCTCCCATAGCCATGATAAACAGTTATAGAATCCTATGGAATCAGAGGATGTATATGCAAGTACATCCTTTATTATTATACTAAAATCCTTTAGAGAATTTTTGTTTCATGTGCCAACATTTTTCAGCTCATCTGGCTGATAGATTTTAGTTATAGATGTTATGTTTTCATGAGAGAACACAACAATTATTTTATTGAACTGGAAATTGAAGTTGTCACTTGGACACCTTTTGGGCTCTTCATGCCTTTACTAAACCAAAGACAAAAAGGGGCTGGAGCAATTGGTATTGACGATGAGATCAGATCTGTTTGTTTGACACAATGGGGCATGAATGATCAATATCTGGAACCCAGGGCATCTGTTAAAATTTCTAAAACCAATAGTACAAGTTAATTTAAAAAAAAAAAAATGGCAGGGGGTGCCTGGGTAGCGCAGTCGTCAAGGCGTCTGCCTTCGGCTCAGGGCGTGATCCTGGTGTTCCGGGATCGAGTCCCACATCGGGCTCCTCTGCTGGGAGTCTGCTTCTTCCTCTCCCAATCCCCCTGCTGTGTTCCCTCTCTCGCTGGCTGTCTCTCTGTCACATAAATAAATAAAATCTTTAAAAAAAAATAAATAAAAAATAAAAAAAATAAAAAAAAATGGCAGGACCATTAAAGATTTGGAATTTCAGGAATGACGATTTGGTTCATACTAGTAGATAATGAACCCAAATCAGTGGGAAGAGTGAGCAGGCAGTGCAAGAAAGAAAGGTATAAATGTTAACTAAAATCTCATGACCAATTATAGAAACAAGGACACTTAATCGAATGTATCAATGTATTGAGTAATTTTACAGCCTGTTCTTAATGTTACAGATTTTTCAGGAAGGATCATAACCTGAACTAGAAGAGAAACTAACATTAAAATTAACTTCGTCCAGAATGTTGAGGATGTTATGTTTCCTTTCTGGAAGGGAGAGAGTGAGACTAGGTTCAAATATCATACAGAGAGTGTTTATGAATGCTGAATAGCTCATGAACCTATTCACCTCAGCTCAAAAACCTACCTTTATATGCTCTCCTCTGAAATGCTGGGAGTAAAATCTACCTATATTTCTAATCTTCCAGATGACTTCCTATTGTTTCTGTTAATAGGAACGCACAATGTAGTGATAGTGGAAGTCCAGAGGACGTGGGAAAAGACTTCCTTCTATGTTCAAAATAAAGTATCGAATTATGGAGGACTTGGGACTGGTATGCAAGGAGAATAGAGGAAGAATGAACTGAAAAAATAAATGAAAATTGTCCAGTCATCAATAATAATGTAATTACTTTGTGTGGTGACAGATGGTAATTAGACTTGTTGTGGGGATCATTTCAAAATGTATCAAAATATCGAATCACTGTGATGTACACCTGAAATGAACAGACTATTGTATGTCAATAATACTTCAATAAAACAGAAGAAAAAACATTTTTTTTAAAATAGTAAATTGTCCAGGCAGGAGGGGTCTGAGGAAATGCTAAAGATTCTGAGCTCCAACCTGTGGTTGGCTTTTGCAATCACTATACACTGTATATCATTTCTTATTAATTCTAGGGCTCAGGATAGAATACCCTAAAGTGAAATTCGGGAATGCTTTTAACACCAGTTACTTCCCTTCCAAAAACAAATAATGACACCACACTTTCCTCATGGCGTTCTTCATCTCCATGTTTCTCAGCGTGTAGATCAGAGGGTTGAACATGGGCGCAATGATGGTGTAGAACAGAGCAAACACTTTGTCTTCTGGGAAAGTGGTGGCTGGTCGAATGTAAATGAAGAGAACAGGCACAAAGAACAGAACCACAACGGTGACGTGGGAACTGCAAGTGGAAAGAGCTTTGGTGCGGCTCTCTGCAGGGTAAGCCCTGATGGTGTACAATATCAGAAAATAGGACACCATCAAAATCACAAAAGTCATCAGAGCAATCAGTCCTGAATCAACAATTACCAAGAGACCGATTCTGTATGTGTCGGTGCAGGCCAGCTTCAGTAAAGGATACACGTCACAGAAGTAGTGATCTATCTCATTGGGGCCACAGAAGGGCAGGAAGATGGTGAGGAGGAACTGACTGGCAGAGTGGATCAATGCGCCGGTGCAGCAGGCTGTGACGATTGCGTGACACCTCTGTCTGCTCATGATGACGGTGTAGTGCAGGGGCTTGCAGATGGCCACGTAGCGGTCGTAGGCCATCCCTGTGAGGATGAAGATCTCCACGCCTCCAAGAAAGTGGAGGATAAAAAGCTGTGTCATGCAGTTACTATAGGAAATGGTCTTCCTTTCTGCCAGTAAATCAGTCATTAGTTTGGGTGTCACGGTTGACGTGTAGCAAAGGTCAGAGAGTGAGAGGCAGTTAAGGAAGAAATACATGGGTTGGTTCATTAGTGGACTGCACGTGATAGAAATCATTATGAGCAGGTTTCCCACCCAAATAGCAATGTAACAAAATAAAAATAATACAAAACAGAGGATTTCAATGCTCTTGTTTTGAGACAGTCCCAAGAGAATAAACACAGTGACGTTATTCCTACTGTCCATGATCCAGTGCAGTAAAAATGCATAACAGTCCCCTGAAAAGACATAATGCACAAGTCAGTGTCAGACATGTGCTTGGAGAATATGGATGATGACACCGATATCATGAAGCTATATTGAATGGATATAATCCCAGCGTTTTAGAAAATAAGATCTGATATTTAATTTTTTTTTTTTTTTTTCTGATTAGTCTCATGGTGATTTCCATAAGTTAGTTTTTCAGGACATTAGGTTTGATCTTGACATTATGTTTCATGAATGAATTCAATCAGTAAATTTAAAAAATGTTTAAAAATTATGATTAGTTGCCAAATGTTTTTCAATTCTAGAGGAATATACAACAAAGCCCTTGGAAAGGACATTTCTGCAGGTCCTTGTAAACTCACATTTGTTAAAGATACAAGTATGAGTCATTAAAGTTGCTGTTAAACGATACAGAAGAAACGTTAAGCTTGAGTGGTCACTAGTGGGATATATGCTTCCTCAAAATAGTTTCAGGATGAGGTAGAGAATGAAACTAAAGATTTATATGATATGTATATATTTACAAGGTGTAAGATAAAAAAATCTCTGCAGGGGGCCCCTGAGTTGGTTTGAATAATTTTTTGATTGCTTGTTCATCTTTTACTTAGTGATTTGGGACAGTAAAATGATGACATTTTATATCAAAAGTTTATTTTTATAGGCACATCAGTACAAATCATGTACTTAAAATGAACCACAGAATAAAGTGATAGTTAAAACTAAAAAGAAGAGCAGAAGACATTTTTACCTTTGTGGTTTTGCTCTTGATTCTGCAAGTCAATTTCTTCACAGTGGTTTGAATTATAGTATGAATTTCTTTTTGATATTCCTCCAATGCATGCCTTTTGCCAAACCCTTAAAGGATCTTGATGCTGCATAATTCAAAGAAAAAACTTACAGGAAAGGTTTATATGAAGACAAACAGCTGGAACCCAGGCTCCATTACTAACGGTACCAGTGTGTGAATTTGGATACTAATCAATTTTTTTAATTTAAATTATCTCATTTGTAATATAAGAAAATCTGACTGAACTTTGCCACAAAATGGTTAAGAAACTAACAAAAATATTAAGAAATGACCCTTGCTTTATTAACCATTAGAGTATTAATTGCTAATTTTATTATCTTAGTGCTAGTGTTACCAAATCAGTAAAGTTTTCAATAATGAAGTCTAGTAAATATGATTCTCATGTAGAAAATGAAATTTTAATGTCATAAAATTATTTTGAGCAGGAAGGTAACTTTGAGATCTGCACTAACCAAATCTCCTAGTTCTAAATAGAAGGGATTTTAGTTAAAAGTATATAGAAAATACCGGGACACCTGCCTGGCTTAGTCAGTGGAGCATGTAACTCTTGTTCTTGGGGTTGTGAGTTTGAGCCCCATGTTGGTCATAGAGATTACTTAAAGAAAATCTTCAAAAAAAAAAAAAAAACAGCTAAATAACAGTATATAGAAAATACACAGAATGAATGAGGATAGCTTCAATCTCTTCATCATTCACCAATTATATTAAACCTACAGGCAATTTAGTTGGTGTTGACCATAGCTTCTGCTAACTTAATTTGAGCCTCAGTGCTCATGAAAAAAATAACATTGAATTGGTAACCCATGATCCAATTGTTTTTCTTAAATTTTGACCTCAAAATGCATTGCTAATATTTACCATCTTTCTTTAGAAATTTTGATATTCCTTCTTCCCTAATCTTGTAGCTACAGTTTCTCACCAATTAATTTTTAAATTCTCCCCTCATCACTCTCTTTTAGATATTAAAGTAACTGTCACACACCAAATATGAAATTCCTTTGTAATGGGGCCTTAAAACAAATGAATTTATTTTTTTGGTGCAATTTTAAGATTTAGAATTAGCATAGAGAGAACCATTGAAAAGTTAGGTTTGGTGCTTCCAATGATACCATGAAAATTTCTTCTTACCTATAAATAAATGCACACTATTTTTAAAATAATATTTGAAATTCTTGTTTAGTCGTTTTTTAAAGTGATTGCTTGTTCCTTTTGGATGGACCTAAATAAAACCATTATCTTAATCATGTGCACAGAAATAAACAACCACTTGAACTGTTTTGCTTCTTCCTCTGCCCCAAAATTAAACAACAAAATTTTACTTCATACCTGAAATTAATTCTCTGTAGAAACTAGTTGTTAGAATATTCAGGCAAAGCCCATCTTTCTGTCTTCATTCGATAGAAAATTAATTTTCCAATTGATTAAATGTGGTCTAACCTTATAACAAAACAATATTGTTAAATATGTGGTCCAATTTCCTATTTTCTCTATTCTTGAGTCCACAGAAAATGCTTCATTTCCCTTCTTCTTTTTTTTTCTTTTTCATTTCAGTATTCCCCAAACTTATGTGGTTCATCAAGTATAAACTATCACCTATATTTCTAACTATTTTCGACTCAGTCATCAATTTTAAGTGTGAACTCCAAACTGTATTTCCCTCACCTCTTTTGCTTGTACAAAATACAGACAAATTACTTGTTCCCTAAATAAATCAGGGACTTATGAGTTTCAAATTTAAAAACTGATGTATGAGAACTGTGAAAAAAATACATCTAAACAAATATGGTATTAAGTGCAGTTTGATGCACATACGAGAGTAATAATACCTCACAGAGATAAAAATTAGTTGAAGCTTTCCTGAGAAAGTCTACATAGAATGCCTAACTAGTATTTTGCAAAACAGAACTTGAAACCAGAGTTTTCTGAACCAGAGCCCAAGTCCATACATAAAAGATATAGATAACAGAATAAATTTAATGTCAAAAACCCTTTCTTCCAATTACCTAATCACATCATTCCAAACCAGATAACCTCCAAAATCATGGTTCTTAAACCATTTCAGCCATTCTAAATTTGATATGCATGTGACAAAATGAGATAATAAATTAGAACAAAGTCTTTTAGTCTATAAAAGGTAGAAGATACTAAAAAAACCCTACAATTTCTCTCCGTTCCTCTCTCCTCCATATGTAGTCCAATGGCAAAGAGTAAGAAAGTTCTGCTCACATAATGAATAAAATGCACTGAATCTTGCCATGCTCTCAGACACACTATTCCAGCCACAGATAGTCTCCTTGTAAGATCAGTGGTTAGAAAAAAGAGATTGTAATTTATTCTCTGCTATGGTTCTTCACTCACTTTAGAAACTTGTATTTACTTGTTCTAGAGTCCCCATCTTAAAAAGGATAAATCTAGTCTTGATAATTTGTATGTTTCACTTAAGATTTTGCATAACCCTTGGGTTCTCTGCTATTATTAAAGTTTTGAAAAACCTTGAACACAATGAGGTGAACTTGGTTGGGCTTATATTCTGATTTTGCTACGAATGAGCATATGGCCTCACTCCATTACTTTACTACACTAGGAGGAGGTCTAATAATTTGTACATTAGCTTATAATTTTAGCATTCCCACATGCCTAACATAAGCTTTTTAAATTCTCACAATAATTCTAAGAAATAAATATTACTAATAAGTTCATTTTATAAAAAAGGAAACTGAGTCATAGAGAAATTAAGTAATTAGCCCAAGACAATAGACCTAATTAGTAGAGTCTGAAAATCTGAAATAACATGTCTCACTTAGCAGTGCACTTAACAAAATGTTATGTACTTACCATAGTTACTGATACTTAGTATATACTCAATAGATATTTGATACTATAATTATTTAAAATAGTGCCTCACTTGACCAATATTTCCATTTTTAATTTATGCCAAAATAAACCCAATATATTCTTCAGTTTTGTGATCTTAAATTCCTGAATGATGGAGAGACTGTCTTCCTTTCTGCCTTGAAATACTAAGAAGTGCTCGCACAAATTTAACTTTGAATTCTAGCCATGTCTCCCTGATCTGTACGATCTTTGGCATGTACTGTTTTTTCCTCAGATCATCATATTGCAATGGATAAATACATCGGTGGTGGGTACGTCTATCTCCTGACACTGTTGTGAGAATTAACTGGATAAAATGTCTAAGTCACCTAGTACATGATAGGGACTTGATAAGTATTTCTAATTATTTTATCTTTGTTCTATCTCTTGTCAAATACAGGCTACCATTTATTTAACCATTACTCAGTAAAGTTTGTAAATGATTAAAAGAAATAACTTCACTGATTTCAAATGGTCTATAAAGAAGATATTCCATAATTAAAATTATTGTCATAATACTTATTCTCAGAAACAAGGGCAGACGACAAAATAAACAGAGTTAAGGTAAACAGAGACTCGAGTTTTGAGATACTTTCGTTTGATTTTTTTTGTTGACCTGAGTAGGGTCTTAGGTTATGTTGATTCTTGGGGCTGTTTTTGGAGGCGTGGGGAGGGAGGTATCAGTAATCATGATAGTGGTTACTGCAAGGAGCTTTTTTGTCTTTTGAATCTGGGCTTTATCACTTTCCTAGTAACCTGTGAATCACTTTTTTCTTAATCAATACTTTTTCAGCTTTCCCCCAAAAGTTCTAAAAGTGTTCTTTTTTTTTAATTTGAAATTTGTTATCCACTTAAGCATCATTTCCCGTTCACTGTCTGCCTGTCTCTTTATGAATGTCGTATGGCCCTCTCAGTGGGCAGCTCTTTGAATTTATTGCTGCCCCAACCTCAAAACAAACTAATCTATAACATTCAGAGAAGATGCCTGTATTTAACTTTAACTGAAAGTCAGTCTGCTAGCTATACAATGGAGGCAAAAATATATTTAGTGGATATCACAGTCAGGCAGGATAATGGGAAGGGAGGAGAAATAATTCACCACATGTTCTTTCACTCTGTTGTGGATCCATTCCCACTTCCTCCTTCCTTCCTTCCTCCTCTCTTTCTTCACTGAAATTCTGGTTATTCACCTACTGTTCAGAGCATTTCATTTCATCTTCTTGAATTCACATTTCTCTCAGCGTAACTCGTTAGCCATTCACAGAGAGAAAGCTTGTATCATTTTAGAGACAACTGACACCACTCAACCAACATTTCCAGTGAGAAGTCATACATTCCGAGTGACGGTTTGAAGTCAAGTGGGATAATTTTGTATCCAAAGGGATCAAATCACAATCTATATTTTCATCATTAAAGTTACTCCTAGAGATGCCCAAGCTCACATGGATAATTAATACTTACTAGAGAATACATTCTAAAACTACCTTTCTTTTATTCTAGAGCACTGACTCTTCTTTCCAAGTAGTTTGGATTTACCTTCCCAAATATAAGTTCACCAGGTGGATTTCCTTTAGATCTAAGTTATCAGACAAAGTGCAGCTAGGATAGGATCTGGATTATAAACTGTATGCAAGCTGCAATTACCATTGCGTGTGATTGAGGAATTTGTCATTAGAAATTCCTCCTGGGCCCCAGTGACTGCACTTAAGGAATTTTGTGTTGAAAACAAACTTGAGGGACTTTCTCTTTAAGGGCCTTTTCCTTTCTCTAATCTCTATAAATTGACAGGAGTATAGACAGCCCTGGCCCTCAAGGTAGCTAATGGTCTTCACCTCTCCTCAAAAACTGTCTTATTGTTTTCTCTAAGGGTTGCAATGGGTTATAGTATATTTTCAAGTATATAGGTAAATTTCTGGAAAAATTACAAACTAATAAAGTTTAGTATTATTTTGTATTATTTTTGGTTTAGAAAAAAATTTTAGAGATTTATTTTTAGAGAGAGACCGAGAAAGAACATGAGCAGGGGGAGGGGCAGAGGGAGAGGGAGAAAAACCTCAAGCAGACTCCCCACTGACACAGGGCTTGATCCCACCACCCTGAGATCATGAGCTGAGTTGAAATCAAGAGTTGGACGCTTAAGGGACTAAACCACCCAGGTGCCCCTGGTTTAGAACATTTTTTTTTTTTAAGATTTTTATTTATTTATTTGACAGAGATAGAGACAGCCAGCGAGAGAGGGAACACAAGTAGGGGGAGTGGGAGAGGAAGAAGCAGGCTCATAGAGGAGGAGCCTGACGTGGGGCTCGATCCCGGAACGCCAGGATCACGCCCTGAGCCAAAGGCAGATGCTTTAACCGCTGTGCCACCCAGGCGCCCCTAGAACATTTTTAAAAAGTAATTTGAAAAACAAAGTTTGCATTTCAACAAAATTTGCATTTGAAAAATTTTAAAGGAGGGTTTGCTGTGTATCATACACCAAGCACTCCTGTTTAATCTTCACAAGGACCCACTGTGTTCTTATTTTACCCACAAGAAAACCCTGTAAAAGCTAAGATAAATACTTGGCTAACTAAGGTCGCTGGACAAGGAGGAGATATCCATAAATGTCAAGAGAATAGTTAGTACTGGGGAAGGGGAGGAGTGAGGACAGGATGGTTGACTCTGGAGGTGATGGCAGTGTTCTGCTTTTTGATTCATATGGAGATTACAGGGATATTCCTGCCCAGTTCTCTCCCCCAACCCCAGGCCCCATCTCTCTCTCTCTCTTATAAGTTTCGTTGTGTGTTTTATTTCATAAGTTAAATATGGGAAAGATACATAGCAAGACAACCCTAAAACCATATCCAAGGCACTGAAGCTACCTGGGGTAGAGTTTGAGGTTGAATTTGCCTTCAAATAATTAACTTGAAAGCAAGTCTAGGTATTTCATCTTGGTCCAGTCTATTCCCCATCCTCCTAAGGAAATCTGGTGGTGGTGTTTTTTTTTTTTTTTTAACTTTATTGAAGAATCATTAACAAATATATTGTATATATTTAAAGTGTACAATGTGATGATTTTATATGCATATATACTGTGGAAGTATTAATAATACATTATTACCATCATTTTACATAGTTAACCACTATTTGTGTGTGTGGTAAGAATGCTTACCATCCACTCTCAGCAACTTTGAAGTATACAAATCTGTATTATTAACTGCAGTCACCGTATTATGGTTACATCTTCAGAACTGATTCTTCTCATAACTGAAAGTTTCTACCCTTTGTCCTAGGTCACCCCACTGAAACCTGATTTAAGATATTCTAACACTTTACTTAAAGATGCCTTCTCTACTCTAGGTCATGTTTTCACCATTATTCCTATTCTCAGCCCAGAACTTCCGTGGGATCCCCTCTCAGCTTCCAGTTTCCTAAGCAGTCATCTCCAGGCTCTCCTCTGCAGCCCCTACCCCCGAATCTTTCTAGCTTTACTTCCTCACCAAGGGAGATTGTTTGCTCCCATAGACTCACCATCCTCCAAAATGAAAACATCCAAGTATGTCTCGCTATACTGGCTTTTTAGAAAATATCAATTTAAAAAAGTATATAAACTATAGTATCCCTATATTTAGATAGAAACACCATTAATACATATCATATGTATATACATATACATTTTTTCAAACCACTTTTTCAGTACTAATAGTATCACTATAGTATCACTAACTCTTGAAATAGGCATAAAGGCAAAATAAAACCTATTGCTCTCTTTCTTCTTCCAGCAATAATTACATTCAATTTTGGGGAATATTTTAATATGACTTTTGGTCTTTGCTTTTTGCTTTTTTATTTTTACATATTTGAACATTGTATGTGTTTTATGACTTCTTATCATAAATTTCTTGTTCCTTAATTTTATTAATGTTATAATATTTTCTCTTGTGCATTAAATTCTTAATGGAAAACGCCTTAGTGGAAAATTTCAGTTTCTTTGGTGATACAATACAAACGTTTAATAAAAATTCTCTATATTGACATCAAAGAGAAATACAGCTAATAATACCTTTGTTTCTTGCTCAAATTATGAGTCAAAATGGGAATTAAAGGCGTTTCATTACAAAAGTCTTAATACTTACAGTAGCATTTAAGAGGTTAATGTAACATGAATAGGCTATCAGTTAAAAATGATGAATGAGTTAATATTAACTCATAAAGCACAACAGGAGGAAAGTTGTTGAAAGAGGAATATGCTCTTGATAAAGGCTGCTGTGATGTATTAGGAAAAAGTCTAGCCGGCTTTATTAAAAATATATATTTTGGATAGGTTGAGTTTGGATAGAATCTGGGCAACTCTAAAGGTTAATTAAACATATGTGCTAGCTGCCTATCTTGTATAGTTAAACCTCAATTTTAGCAGTTTGGGAGAATTTATTATAACTTATGTTTCTCTAACTAACATGCTGTCTTCTCTGTGGGTTCATTTCTTCAAGAAGAAGATCAAGAAGAAAGCATCATGAAGACAGAGCCGTTGAGGGAAACATATGGAAATAGTTATACGACTTCTGTTGTAGATGATTATGTCTTAAGTAATAACTACTCCATGTATCTTAGCCACTAATCAATTTCTCAAATGCAATATCAACTTATCATTTCATATTTAAGTGACATGAATAAATTTACTTACCAGTTTTATATTGTAAATGGAGAATACAAGATGCATAGATGTTTGTTGATTTGACCAGAGTCATGACATTAACAAAATGGTATGCCATGCAAATCAAAGTATAAGGACTCCTGGTTTGATGCTCATTCTTTTCCCTAAGTGTTATTAAACATGGTTTTTGAGGATGAAGGAAAAATATATCAATTCTTTATATTCTGACTTTACTTTAAGTTTTTTATATGGATTCAACACTTACGGTGTTATAAAATTTTTCAGTAATGTAAAACATTTGATAAAGTGAACACGTGGGTAGTAAATATTAGGCTGATATGAAGGTGTCTTTTTATGTTTTGCATAAACGAAAGGCAGTAGGACTAGGAATAAGACTTCTCACTCTCATTCTTTTTCTCTCAAAACCCGTAGGCTTTGCTACACTGTCTCTTACTCTTTGGTATTAGTGATGTGTTTTAAGCCAGCACAATATTCATTTTTTATTAGTAATTTGTCTAAATTGTAATGTATATAATTCTTCTCTCACATAAATTTGGTACAATTTGCATTTCTTATCATTTTCTCTCCCTTTCCTTCTCCATTTTTTTAAAAGATTTATTTATTTATTTTAGAGAGAAAGAGAGCACAAATGGGAGGAGCGGAGGGAAAGGGAGAGAAGGTCTCAACCAGACTCCACGCTGAGTGTGGAGCCTGACACTGGGGTCAATCTCATGACCCTGAGATCATGACTTGAGCCAAAACCAAGAATCAGATGCATAACCCACTGTGTCATGCAAATGCCCCACCTTCCCTTTCATTTTATGTTACTGTTGAAATTATTTTTATGAAATTCTATTGCATTTTGTTTTCAAATATTCTTCATGTTTTTAAAATAACTCCCCTTACCCTATTACCCACCTTCTTATGAATGTCAATTCTTTTTCATAAAGATCTTAATTATTTGCATTCTATTGATGATAAAAAAAATATTTTCTTACATTGTTTTCTTATTCTCTTGGGAAATCTTTCTCTAAAATACCTACAGATAATATATTCTATTCATGGACGATGGTAGTATATTTTCGAATATCACAAATAACTGTGTTTTTTTATTATTACTTCTTTTAACACCTTAAGATGAAAAAATATATATACAGTAATTATGTTAAAGGAAGATTTCTATCTCAAAAAAAGTTCAGGTGGCCCTATTTCTTGTCCATTAGGATATAAATGGAATTCATTTCTCATGTCTACATATCAAGGCAAGCTGATATGTGCAGTTTCTCCCAAATGCACAGTCTTGAGGTCACTCAACTAATTGAGCTCTATGGAAGGGGATATGATCTATTAATTTTCTCATCTTGTATTTCCACATTCTGAGTATCTGTGATGTAATAAATACTACAACAGAAACATAAGTTTCTACCTGTCCCTTTATCCCTGCCTATGACCCTTTAAGGGAGATGGGGTGGCGGTGGGTGTTGTAGCTCCCAGCAGGAAAGTATAACCACCCCTTTTTTTTTGCTTTTTCTTTGGTTTAGAACCAAATTATCTAAATGGATTTTTTTCATCACATACATTATTTCACATAAGATTTAGATGAATATTAGGGGCGCCTGGGTGGCACAGCAGTTAAGCGTCTGCCTTCGGCTCAGGGCGTGATCCCGGCATTATGGGATCGAGCCCCACATCAGGCTCTTCCGCTATGAGCCTGCTTCTTCCTCTCCCACTCCCCCTGCTTGTGTTCCCTCTCTCGCTGGCTGTCTCTATCTCTGTCAAATAAATAAATAAAATCTTTAAAAAAAAAAAAAAGAAAAAAAAAGATTTAGATGAATATCCTACAGGAAATGAAGTTCAAAACAACAAAAAATCTTTTCTTAATTTCTGAAAACCACTTTTAATCTCCATTTCTACAGAATGCCAAAATGTTGTCAAATCTTCATGTATAAATTTCATATGCAAATTAATATTAAAATTCACAATCAGTCTCACAGCTTTAGAACTGCTTACTGTATATGACATAGCCACCATTCCTTTAGCTTAGAATATTTTTTATATACATATGCTCCTACCCAATCTCAGTTCCACTAGTAAAATTGTCACCTTACTCATAATTCCTCAGCTTATCATGTCCGACATTCATAAAGTGAAAGATCTGGTTTCAATGATCTGAAAGCTAATAGAGAGCTCTCTGATTCCGGGTCCACTTTTGCTCCTGCATAAAGTTTTTAGCATATTGAATAGGACAAGTCAATTGTGTTTTTCTTCTGAAAATATCCTTTGACACCAAACCCTTCTCATGGCTTTTTTCATCTCTGTATTTCTCAGAGTATAGATTAGGGGATTGAACATAGGAGCAATGATGGTATAAAATAAAGCAAATATTTTGTCCTCAGGGAAAGTGGTAGGAGGTCGAAGGTAGGCAAAGATCGAAGGCCCAAAAAATAAAATGACCACAGTGATATGAGACCCACAGGTGGAGAGGGCTTTGTGTCTTCCCTCAGCTGAGTGATTTCTTAAACTGAATAATATAACAATATAAGACCCAAACAAGAGAACAAAGGTTACTAAAGCGACCATTCCTGAATTGGCAACCACAAGGACCCCGGTGATGTAGATATCGGTGCAGGCGACTTTCAGCAAAGGGAAAATATCACAATAGTAGTGATTGATTTCATTGGGGCCACAGAAGGGCAACAAGATTATCATAGAAAACTGAGAAAAAGAATGGATGGCCCCACCAGCCCAAGCAGCCAAGACTAGGAGATGGCACCTTGTCCTGTTCATGATAAGCAGGTAGTGGAGAGGTCTGCAGATGGCAGCATAGCGATCAAAGGCCATGACTGTAAGGATGAAGATTTCAATCATTCCCAAGAAGTGCAAGGAAAAGACCTGTAACATGCAGTTATCATAAGAGATGGTTTTTCTAGCCAATAGCAGGTCACCAATCAGTTTGGGGGTCACGCAGGAGGTGTAGCAAATGTCCATAAAGGATAAGTGGCTGAGGAAATAGTACATCGGTTGGTAAAAAAGGTCACTGCATCGAATGGAGACAAGAATTAGGAGATTTCCCGCCAAGATGGAAACATAACAAAATAAGAAGAAAACAAAGCAAAATATTTGTGTATTCTGGTTATATGAAAGTCCCAAAAGGATAAATTCTGAGATGTTCCTCTGACTTTCCATAAATTGTGTGTTATGCACAATAACTGAGTCCCTGAAAAGAAAAATAATTTGGATGAAAATGTTGACAATATTAACACAATCATATAAAATTTACTAACAAAACATAAACCTCATTCAACAATTTACAATAGCTAATTTATAAATCAATATTATGGGTTTTTTTCTCAGGAATCATAACTGATTTTACTATGATTTTTAAAATTTTTTCAAATATTCTATTATTTTGAAAAGCAAAAAATATTTTTGATTAAATTTTAAAAATATAATGATTTAAAATTTACTGTTTTCTTTTTTCTTTTTTTTTAAAGATTTTATTTATTTATTTGACAGATATAGAGACAGCCAGCGAGAGAGGAAACACAAGCAAGGGGAGTGGGAGAGGAAGAAGCAGGCTCATAGCGGAGGAGCCTGATGTGGGGCTTGATCCCATAACACTAGGATCACACCCTGAGCCGAAGGCAGACGCTTAACCGCTGTGCCACCCAGGCGCCCCCAAATTTACTGTTTTCTAACAAGAAATTGTACCACTGTTATTTATAACATTTAGATGGTAGTGGGATTAATTTAATGCAGGAAATTTATTTTACTCAAAACGTTCCATTGTGTTCTTTATTTATAATAGACTTTTCATTCTAGGTAATGTTCCATTTCCCCAGCATGATATGGAACATTCTCCTAAATTGGCTGTAGACATACGATCAAGGAATGTGGTTGCATTTAAAAAAAACAGAAACAAAAATACATCTGCCTAAATCGTGAGTTGGGTGATTAGGATCACAAGTAATATTCTTTGAAATACGAGGGTGGGTGTGGGGTGGGTACTATACATTGAGCTTAAGGAACCAATCTTACTAGCTACGTTGTAAGGCAAAAATAGTTGAAAATACAACAAAAAGTAGATTATCTTTTTTGGTCAGTGAAATTTTGAAAAACAATTAGAAAAAATAGGTATATCTTTTACTTAAATTTTAGTGTAAAAGAATGTTTTAAGGTAAACTCCATAGCCATTAAACTTAATAGTGTTAATAAATAAAGACAAAAAACACTAATGGAAATGGAAGACATTCTAGTCTCCCTTTTTAACATGAAGGCGTCAGATCTTATCCTCAAAATTATATACACGTTATAGTTCTTTCATAAAATTTAATGTTTGTCTTATATCTTTATGTACATTGTTACAATTACAGTTGCAAATAATAGTTTATGAAAATATTATATTGCATTCCTTTAAATAAGTTTGCATAAAAACTGAAAGTGAGATAGTTTTGAAAACAATTATTAATAATAAGTAAGTCTAGTTATGAGAATGATTTAAATATTCAAATACTCATCTAATCCCACCACATTCTTTTCAGTGTAAAAGGAGCAGATTAAGAGAAACTAAATGAATTTCCCAAATCAAAAAGCCAATAAAATGAAGTATTTATAAGTTATATCTCCTAATTCTTATTCTTTTAGTGTGCCTTCCCACAGAAAGGAGCATGCATCAGAGAAGATAGCAGTGGAGGAATTATCATAATTTGCATCTCATGAGAGATGATGGACGCCCAGATCACTGTAAAATAGAGCACAATAGTTCTAAGGGTAAATGTGTGGTGTTGTAGCCTTTCTGTTTTGAAGTCCCTTCACAGCATTGGGCTTTCAATTTTACCACTACAGCTGTTACTATTCCAGTCTGTGTACTCGTGGAAATACCATCACTCTTGGAGGCGCTAGTAGAACAACAATGTGACCAACTTCCTGAGAAAGAAATTTTAGCAAGGGAAATACATGTCATTTTTTAAAAAATCTTCATGGCGCACTGGGTGTTATACGCAACTAATGAGTCATCGAACTTTATATTGGGAACTGGGGATGTACTGTATGGTGACTAACATAATATAATAAAAAATCATTAAAAAAATCTTCAAAGCATTAAACATAAAAATGAAGAAAAGGAGACATTTTCAAATAAAAGAATTAGCGATATTACAAAAGCAATACAGAGAGAATTAGAAATGATGAGGAAGATAAAGTAGGGTAGAGCACAAACCACTTGTGTTCAAGCATTGTGTATATTATCACTCAATTTCTGATGCTATTGGTCACCTAGAGGCTTTCAACATTCAGCTGTTTGATAACAAGTGGAATAACGTGAACTGCAATGTGGTGACTTTTGGGTTTCAATCTGAATACGTAAGCTTTATTTGGAAGCTGATATCCAAATCTAAGCAGACTAGAGGAGATAATCATCAAGCATGAATTTAGATAATTGCCACACCTTATTCCCAAAGTTTTATACATTTGACATTCTGTTACCATTTATAATGAAATTTTACCAAAAATAAGTAAAACTGCTTTGGATTTCTCCGTTCACATAAGCAGTTCTCACTGGTACAAAACACTGAACCTTTCTAATCTTGAGCTTCAAACTTTGTAACTCTGATCTAGACACATCACCTGAAGAAACAATGATGAATTTATGAAACAAAATTGCCAGGGAAAATTGAGAATATGTAACAATTTTCCTTTGTTCAACAAGTTTCCTTTGTTGAGAATATGTAACAACTTTTCCTTAAGTGCCTCTTTCTTTGAATGAAAAGATTAAGAAGTAAATTGTCCTCCAAACAGACATACGCCCTGATTCAAATCTCTTGAAATAAACAAAACAAAACTGCAACAGAGATTTTAGGAGGACAACAGAAACAAACTTCAAATGGATAATGTTTTGGTGGCAAAACAAAATTGATCTGGTGAAATTATTGGTTACCTGGGGGAGTTTCTTAACACTTAATTTTAAATAGTCTTTTTAAATGCTACCAAAATTAAATAAAAAACCACTTTGTACCTTTTGTAGTATTGCTTAACAGTTGTGTTCCCCCCTTATGAGTTACCACCAGCTCTGTAAAACCGCATTCTCCCATAGGTCAACTAGGGTAAATATATATTAAATATATACCTTTCTATTGATATAATCAACATGTGCCTTACTACAAACTTACTTTACCTGATTCTGATGAATCTAGAAAAATTTTAAGAGACTGATGATTTGAAAGGTGGGATTTTCTTCAAAGATTGGAGGCTGAAAGGTCCCTGGCAGCCTGAAGATTTTATTATTTTTACGTGTATTTTTCAAAAACACAAATTCTGTTTGTAATACACAATAAAACTATTGCAATTTTTTACTCTTGCTTTAATTTTGGTATACCACATCAGAATGTATAATCCTTAAAATAACAGAATAAATGGCAAATAGATCTAATGAGCCTAAAACAAGGGTTATAAGTGTGATTACCTGAATGTCAATTCTGGGTGGTCTTCCAGTTAGTTTTCGGTTACTCAGGAAAATGTCTTGGTCACACATATGCCCGCTTCAGTTTCACTGGCATTTACATCTGGAAATGTGAGACTAGAAAGCAGTGATTCAAACAGATCTCAGTAAATTCTCTAAAAATATCTATTAGTATTGCTTTCCTTGAATTTCCAGGAAGGAAAGTCTTACCCTTTTGCAAAGTGGGTGAAAAAATAAATACCACTGAAAACGATCCTGATTCACAGAGAAGTATGCGTTCGCTTCACAAGAAAGTGATCTGGGACTTTAAATGCCGAGACATAATTCCCTGACACCTGCTCATATTCAGAAGTAAACAAGAGCATTTTGAATTATCTGCTAAAGTATCCTGCATATAAATGCCCTAGAAGTCACGTCTTTCAGGTGTATGACTGCAGGAAGTTCGCTCTCCAAGAGCCAAATACAAACTGAGAAGAGATCATAAGAATTTGTTGACTTTGAAAGTTAAAGAGATTGTTTTCCCAGAAGTATTTCTTAAAAGATCCTCAGCAAATAATACTAATCGGTTGTCCAAGTTTATATTCCCTAGCCTCCTGGGAATTTTCAGGCTTTAAATGTATTTTCTGCTTTTGCATTAGCCAAGCTCTGGGCATGGTGTCTCTAGAGGTCACTCTTGTTATTCAGATCCAGAGTAGCTAAAGAAATTCTGCTATTTCTGGCTAATTTCTTCCTCTGAAAAGCAGGAGGGAAACATGGGTAACCCTATGGGAACATTGCTTTGTTTTGGAAGAGGTCTCTATTTCTAGGGAGGAGAAGGTAAAAGAAAATCAGAAAGAGGCATTTCCAGAGTCCCAACAAGAGTCATTAACAAGATGCCTAACAGCCAGTTAACAAGTCAATGACCTGTCATCCCACTATTCTCCTGGACCAGTAGCCACACCCAATAGTAATTAACTGTCATTGCTGCCATGAGAGATTGGGTTGTGAAAAGAAAAAAAAATGATTAGCAAAACAAATGAAAAATTAAAGCAAATTTCCCACTCCTGTTTGTAGGTTTGAAAAGGATTCATAGTTTTTGTTGAAAAATATTGGAGAGGATAACCAATGAAATACGTACAGCTCTGTTCTAATTACTACCAGGTACTTTCCTGTGTGTGGTTTCAGTGCTGCGAGGCATATAAACTCGGAATCATGTGCACTGAAATTCAGGTGGCCTCCCTTCTTGAACAGAAAATCCATTCATCTGCGTATTCATGTGATTTCAGAAAATCAGTGTTTTAGAGCTTCTCATCTGGAACAGAACAATTCACATAGTAAACTAATCATAATATTTATAAGCATTTTAAAATTACTATATGTCAAACACTGTATTAAGTATCTCAAGTGCATTCACTGATTTAATTCTTCAAAAGAAAATTCTAAAAAAATTTTTTTCAGGGGAATTATTGCCCCTTTTCCTCAAAGGGGGAAAAAAAGAAATCTTCTAGAGGTTAAACGGCTTGCTTAAGATAACAGAGCTGGTTTCCAAAATAATAACAATATATCTGGTCTTCATAACTTTTGTAGAACTAAAACATATAGCAACATTACATAAAGGTTGGAAGGAGAGAAATGGAAGGATATTATTGTAAAGCTATTATATTATACATAAAGTGGTATCATAAGAATGCTCAATTGATTCAAGGGAAGACAAAGAAAAATAGAAGAACAAATAGAATTAATAGAAATTATTACAAGGTGATAGATTTACACTCAAACTTATCAATTATTACATTACATGGAAATGATCTAAGCAATAAAATTGAAAGTTAAGATAGGACAAAAAAGCAAAACAAAAACAAACAAACAAAAAAACCCCTCATAACCTAACTATACTCTGGAAACAGAAAATGATGTATTTTACATATGAAGATACAAATAATAGATTAGAGGTAAAAGGATGGAAAAGATAGGGGCGCCTGGGTGGCTCAGTCGTTAATCATCTGCCTTCGGCTCAGGTCATGATCCCAGAGTCCTGGGATCGAGTCCCACATGGGGCTTCCTGTTCGGCAGGAGGGCTTCTTCTCCCTCTCCCACTTCCCTGCTTGTTTTCCCTCTCTTATTCTCTCTCTCTCTGTCAAATAAAGAAATAAAATCTTTAAAAAAAAAAAAGGATGGAAAAGATAAATAATGCTAACACCAATGAAAGATGGAAAGGCTTTTCAATTATCAAAGGAAATTTAAGAGCAAAAAATATTACCAAAGATAAAAAAAATCATGTCATATGATAAAGGGGTCAACTAATCAAGGAGACATAACTACCTAAATGTTTATGATCCTAATAACAAGCCTGTAAAATTCATAAAACAACTTATAGAATCTTAAGAAAAAATAGACAAATTCACAATGTGACTATTTCAGAATACATCCATCAATAATTAATAGAACACGTAGACAGAAAATCAGCAAAGATAGAGTAGACTTGAGCAAAACCATCAACTGGCTTGACATGCCTCTATGAAATACTTCATCTGACCCTAGCAGAATACATATTCTCATCAGGTTAGCTCAGAGCATTTACTATGACACATCATTTTCTGGGCCATCAAGTCTCACTAATAAAAGGATTCTAGTCTTTCAATGTTATTTGACCACAATGGAATCACATTTGAAATATTAGAAAGAAATCTAGGAAATTTCCAAGTATCTGGAAATTATATAAGGCACTTCTAAGTTACCTCATGGGTCAAGAAGAAATCAAAAGAGAAATTAGAAAGTAGCTTTATATGAATAAAAAGAAAACAAATTCATCATAGATTGCTGGATCCTGCTAATGAAGGACTTTTAGGGAAATTTATTGCACTAAACATCTATGTTGGAAAAGAATAAAGTTTCAAATTAATGTCTTCAGCCTCCAGCTTAAAATTAGAAAAAGAAGAGCAAGTTAAGCCGGAATGAAAAGAAGGAAATAATAAAGCTCAAAGTGAAAAATCCATGAAAAACAAAAGAGAAAAACAACAGGGAAAAAGGAAAGCAAAAAATCTATTTGAGAAATCCAATTAAGTTGATAAACCCCTGGCCAGATTGATTGAGAGCAAAGGAAAGAAGACATAAATTACCAATAGCAAGAATGAGAGAATTGACCTCACTACAAATTTTGCAAATATTGAAAGGTTAATCAGAGAACAGTATAAGCAATTTTATGTCTAAAAATTCAACAACTTAGATGAAAGTCTTTAAGATGGGCAAAAGATTTTGAAAAGGCATTCACCAAAAGACATTGCACCATTTTCACCATGTCAAGAAAGTGCGTGAAAATCTGCTCAATATCATTAGTTATTAATGTAATGCAAATTAAAGCTGCAATAAAACACCAGTTCATAGCTTTTAGAGTGGCTATAATTAAGAAAATTGGTGTACAAAGAATGGAAGAGAAATGGGAACACTCATAAACTTCCTGTGGGGATGTAACTTTGAAAAGATAGCTTGGTGGTTACTTAAAATGTGAAATATACAGCTACATATGACCAACCATTCCACACCTAAGGATTCACCTAACAGAACTGAAAGCATATGGTCCACACAGACACTTGTGCTTGAATGTCTATAATCAGCTTTATTTGTAATAGCCCAAAACTGGAAACAACCCAAATGCCCAAGAGCAGAATTTTAGAATTTGCGGAGTAGACTTCCATTCAGCAATAAAAAGAGAACACACAACTGACACATGCAACAATATGAATTAATCTCAAAATGTTATATGGAAGGAAGCTAGTGAACACAGAATATATACTGTATGATAAATTTTTGTAAAAATCTAGAGAACACTAAAACTAATCTATAAAGACACAAAGCGAATCACCAGTTACCAGGGAAAACTTTTCAGAGGGATGGGTACTCTCACAATCTTGATTATGGTGATGGGTTCACAGGTTTATACTTGTGTCACAACTTAATCAGATTGTACATTTTAAATATGTGCTGTTTATTGTATGTGAAGTATACTTCAGTAAAAGTGTTAAAAGTAATCTGGGACTGAGGAAGAATACCCAAAGAATGAACTTGGAAGAGAAGAACCCTCCCCAAAGTTGGGATTGGAAAAGGTGAAGTTGTAGGCGTGGCCAGAACAGCCACAGTCAGCCTGCAAGTGGGAAGTGCTTTGGGAATGCAGGACAGTGCAGGCTGGCAGGAGGCTATGCACAGGTTGAGTGCAGAGAATAAGTTAATGCAGGGCTGTGTGAGGCTAGGAGCAGGCATAGGTCCTTACAGAAGAGCCTAGTGAACTATCTTTCTTGGATGTAGGCTGGCAGATGCTGAGTGGGGAGTGCTCAGATACAGTGGAGACTTGTGAACTGGGAGGCTCAAGGCTCAAGGCTCAGAGTGTCGGCTTCTGGAGGGTCAGGACGGTCAATGCTAAGCATTTGTCTCCTCTATCCTTTTCATCTTTTCCACTTCACTTTTCATGCCCTATAATCTTTTGTAAAAGCACATTACCATATTTTAATCCATTATGATAATCTTTGTTTTCCTACCGGAGAATTTAGTCCATTGTATTGATTTTGTTTTACTTCTGTATTTGGACTGAGTTCTTTCTATGACTTTTTCTTTTCTCCTTCTTATCCTTCCCCTTCCTCCTCTTCTTCCACTTCCTCTTCCTCCTCCTCCTCCTCCTCCCCCTTCCCCTCCTCCTTCTTCTTCTTCTTCTCCTTCCCCTTCCTCTCCTCCTCCCCCTACTCTCTTCCTCCTTCTCCTTCTCCTCCTCCTCCTCCTTCTTTCTCCTTCTTCTTCTCTTCCTCCTTCTCCTTTCCCAATTTGTCTATTTTTTCCCTTTTCTTGCTTTTTAATTGGATTGGCCTCCTTTCATTCCTTCAATGCATTTTTACTTATCTGTTTATCTACCTCCCTTACCACCCTCCTACCTCCCTATCTCTTATTACTTTAGCTGTAAGAAATCATGTCTGTACATTAATGCCCACAAGTGTCTGAAGCTGACAGCAATTACCCTCCTGCTGAACCACATGGTACTTACAACCCTTTTTTTCGGAGTGTTTTCTTCCAACCCACATGATGTTGTGGACAAGGATCTTTGTTCTCTCTTCTATGCTTTATCTCATATATTAGATAAGATTGCCAATTTTAATACAATTTTTAGGATTACAAATAAGCCGACCATTTTCACTCTTCATTCCTCCTAGAATTTATCTTCCTTCTCAAACTTCCTCCCTTTTTAATGAAAACATTCTTCACAACTTCTTTTAGTGAGCATAGGTTTGTAGTCAATTCTTGGTTATTTTTCAGTGTTGTTCCATTGTACTGAAAAATCCTCATTTCACTCTTCTTGAAAAATCCAGAAGTCAAGGGTAACAGTTTTCTTTTAGTGCTTTCATTATGCAATTCCATTTTCTTCTGTTTTCTACTCTTACTATGATTTAAATATCATTGACTGGAAATTGTGTTTTCTGTGATTCTTCTTAAGAGCAAATCTTTTTGGGGACACCTGGATGGCTCAGTTGGTTAAGTATCTGCCTTCAGCTCAGGTCTTGGTCCCAGGGTTCTGGGATCAAGCCCTGCATCGGACTCTCCCGGCTCGGTCGGGAGTCTGCCTCTCCTTCTCCACTTGCCTCTCCCCCAGTTCATGCTCTCTCTCAAATAAATAAATAAAATCTTTACAAAAAAAGGAGCAAATATATTTTTTCTTGTGAATATTTTCTAAAGATTACTTTCATCAGTTCTCAAAAATTGCCAATAATTGTATTTTTAATTTTTTTTTTCTATTAGCCAAACCCTGGAGTCTGATAGATACATGTTACTTTCTCTTACTTCATTCATAATGTCTCTTAATATATCTACATTTTATATCACCTCTTCTTTCTAATTCAGTGTTCTGGTGATTTGTTAATATCAAAATTCCATTCACCCTATCTTTCTTAATATAGTTACTCTGTTTTATCCATCAAGTTTCTAATTAGAATATTCTATTTTTATTTCTTAAATTATTTTGTCTTTTAACACCTTGGACAGTTTTGAGATTCCTGTTCCTATATCATGCTTTTATTTATTTTTTTAAAAAGATTTTATTTATTTATGAGAGACACAGATAGAGAGAGAGAGCACAAGCAGGGGATGGGGGGTGGGAGGGAGAAGAAGGCTCCCTGCTAAGCAGGGTGCCTGATGCAGGGCTTGATCCCAGGACCCAGGATCATGACCTGAGCTGAAGGCAGATGCTTAACTGACTAAGCCACTCAGGCACCCCTATATCATGCTTTTAAAATTATTTTTTATTTTTATATAATAAACATACTCAAATTCTATTTGTGTTTGAGAACTGCACCCAAAGTACCCTTGTATTATATATTCTGCTATAGCCGTTTTCAACATAACTTCCTCCTTTATCAGTAATTTTTGCTGTGTGATCATATGCTTTGCACAAAAATTAAATATTTTCTCTCTCACATTTCATTTTCTACTCAAGTCTGTAATTCGGATTATGGCAGAGATAGAAGTCCCTGGAAAATGTTATTTTCTCTACTGTGTACTTCTGCACATGTGTGTGGATGTGTGGCAATCCAATGTTAGCATGTCTGTATAGCATACCGTCTTCACCTGGAACCACTGCCCTTATTTGAAGTCTACCAAAATATATTTTTTTTTCCTTTTTAGGAGTTATATAAAGAATTTTCTAGTTTTGCTTACTATGACAAACAACTTCATATACTCCAATGAATATCCTATGTATTAAAATTTCCCAGTTGTGATCACCAATGTGTTAATCTTGCTAACATAACCTAATTCCTGAAAGATTTTCTCACCTATGTTGTATGGACTATCTTTCTAAGAGCCCTCTTCTTTCTAAGAACTGTATGTCTATGACAGACAGGTTGTTTGAATTAATTAACATATTACATACCATGGATCCTAGAAGTGTCAGAAGTTTTACATATTTCTAAACCATTTATCATACTCACCCTAACATTTTTCTATTGATAATATTTTTTATTTAATATATTTTATTTTAAGTCAGTAACATATTAGGAAAGAACATTAACACAGGTATACAACCACTATCTTAAAATTTTAAGTCTTAATTACAATATAAAGCATGTTAAAGAAACAATAGAAGACCTATATTCACCAAAAGAAATGTTCAAGAACGTTCAAAGCAGTGCTACTCATAATGACCTAAATGGGAAACTACCCAAATGTCTAGCAGCAAGAGAATGGATAAATTAGCTGTTACATGCTCATACAATGAAAAACTATAGATCAATGAAAACACTCAGAAAATACTCAAAACATGAGGAACGAATATCACAAACATAATGAAGAGACACTAAGAGTATGATCTGTATCATTATTTTTCCACAAAGTACAAAAGTTTGTCAAACTAATTGATTTAGAGATGAAGATAGCAAGGGGAGGTTAGTGGTTTTAAAGAGAAATGGGGAGGACTTCAGGTGTAATGGTAATTCCCAACTCTTACTCTGGTGGCTGATTACAGGATATTATGGCTCCATTTGTAGTAATGCATGAACTGTGTATAAATGTTACGTGCCACTTTCTGTGTTGAGAGTTGAGTAAGCAGTTGAAAAATAGAAGGTATGCTTTTCTTCAGCTCTTTAGCATTTTAAGGTGAACAAACAGATGGTCTGTTTTATCTGCTGTGTTTTGATTTTTTTCAACACAATGGCCAATAGGTGATATAATCTTTTATATTTAAGAAATCATCTGGTTATTTCATATCATATAAGCACAAGACTTTTTAAAATATTTATTTATTTTAGAGACAGAAAGAGAGAGAGCAAGAACACGGGGGTGGGGAGGGGATAGAGGGAGAGGGAGAGGGAGAGAGAATCTCAGGCAGACTCCCGCTGAGTGCAGAGCCCTACCTGGGTTCCTTCTCAGGACCCTGAGATCATGACCTGAGCTGAAATCAAGAGTCAGGTGCTCAAACGTGTGAGCCACCCAGGCCCTCTATAAGCACAATTCTTAATGACTGTATCAGCTGAAGAAGCATGTGAATAAGAATTATACTCGGTTTGTTGATGAAGTGTCAGATTGAGGCATGAAACAACAGAGGTGATGTGTTTCCTGCTTGCCCACCTCTCTCTCCAAGCAGCGGGGATGATAAGAATGGATCTTATTCGCAGTCATGGGTTTCACGGAACTGCAGCCTGAAAATCAGAAAAGCTTCCGCAAACCTACTTTCCTTCCAAGAGTTCATGACGACACCACACTTTCCTCAAGGCGTTCTTCATCTCCGTGTTTCTCAGCGTGTAGATCAGTGGGTTGAACATGGGCGCAATGATGGTGTAGAACAGAGCAAACACTTTGTCTTCTGGGAAAGTGGTGGCTGGTCGAATGTAAATGAATAGAGCAGGTGCAAAAAACAGAACCACGACGGTGACGTGGGAAGTGCAGGTGGAAAGAGCTTTGCTGCGGCTCTCTGCAGAATACGCTCTGATGCTGCACAGTATAGAACAATATGACAACATCAGCACGACAAAGGTCGCCAAAGCAATTAGGCCTGAATTAGCAATGACTAAGAGACCTATAAGATGCGTATTAGAACAGGCCAGCTTCAGTAAAGGATACACATCACAAAAGTAGTGATCTATCTCATTGGGGCCACAGAAGGGCAGGAAGATGGTGAGGAGGAACTGACTGGCAGAGTGGATCAATGCGCCGGTGCAGCAGGCTGTGACGATTGCGTGACACCTCCGTCTGCTCATGATGAAGGTGTAGTGCAGGGGCTTGCAGATGGCCACGTAGCGGTCGTAGGCCATCCCTGTGAGGATGAAGATCTCCACGCCTCCAAATAAATGTGTGGTAAAGAGTTGCGTCATGCAGTTACTGTAGGAAATGGTCTTCCTTTCCGCCAATAAGTCAGTCATTAGTTTGGGTGTCACAGTGGACGTGTAGCAAAGGTCGGAGAGTGAGAGGTAATTAAGGAAAAAATACATGGGTTGCTCAATTAGTTGACTGCACGTGATAGAAATCATTATGAGCAGGTTTCCCACCCAAATAGCAATGTAGCAAAATAAAAATAATACAAAACAAAGGATTTCAATGTTCTTGTTTTTGGAAAGTCCCAAGAGAATAAATATGGTGACATTATTGCTTTGATCCATGGTCCAGTGTAGGTAGAATATAGGAATCACCTGGAATACAGAATTCATGAGGCCATATTTAGAAGGATTTCTTAAGTAGTGGGATGATCATATCCTATTCAAGGAATTTACTAGGTTGAATATGTCTCATTCAAGAGTCTCAGATTATATAAATGAAGTATTCAATTAAAATGACCCCTAAGTAGACTCTGGGGAAACAGAAACTAGCAGATTTCCATTAAATCTACCAGCAAATTGTGATCAGTGTCTGCCTTAGTCAACATGAAGGCCTTTGATCTATCCGCCATTGAGTTGTGGATGATACTCAAAACATGGTACTGATTGCCTAACAATAGGTTCCACCCAATACTTTTATAATTTTAGGATCAATTCTAACCAGCTATCTTCATGATATCTGTATTTTCATGGTTCAGGGTCATGATGCAACCCTGACCTTACACCTGGCTTCTCAATCAATTCGTATTACTGAGTAAGTTAGCATGGTCACCCATACAATGAATAATCACGCTATGATAGATCTGGAATTTTAAAACAAAAAATTTCATTTCTATAGGGGAATTTTAAGAACTTGAATTAATTAAGGACAAATTATTGAGAAACAACTTCTGATGATTCTCCAAATCAGATTATACTGATATTAGCCAATAAATTAAAGAGGCTATTTTAATTTAACTAAAATATAATGCTGAATATACCACTGGCTTGAATTATCCATTAAAAATACCTGAAATATGTTCCTTATGCAGAAGGCTTAAGCATAAAGGCTTTTTACATAATTTTAAGTGTCTAAGTAAAGAAAGTCCTGGAATGTTCTCAGGCAAAGCCATTTCATCAATATGTCTGCATTTATTTGGAGTTTGCTGAAAATATTACTTGAATCTCTAGTTGTCTTGGTGCAGAAGACAGCTATGCTTAATGTCCTTCCTGGCAGTCCTTGGTTCACCTTCCTTACAGACATAGGGCTACCGTGATTAACTGCCACATATTTTCATGTCTTTACAAAATCGTGTGTAGGGCACCTGGGTGGCTCAGTAGGTTAAGCAACTGCCTTTGGCTCAGGTCATGTTCTCGGGGTTCTGGGATCGAGTCCTGCACCCGGATCCTTGCTCAGCAGGGAGACTGCTTCTCCCACTCCCTCTGCTCCTCCCCCTGCTCATGCACTCTCTCTCTCTCAAGTAAATAAATAATCTTTAAAAAAAATAAAAATAAAAATTATTTTAAAAATCATATGTATTATGGGATCATTCATTATAGTTTTGGAGGAATCTCTGCTTACATATCTTAATTCAGCCACTAACTTCAGATATGACCTTTGCACATCCGTTAATTTATTTTAAAAAGTTTTTTCGTAAGGAGGGCACATATTGCATGGTGCACTGGGTGTTATACACAACTAATGAATCATCGAGCCTTACATCGAAAACCGGGGATGTACTGTATGGTGACTAACATAATATAATAAAAAATCATTATAAAAAAAAATAAACTCACACACACACACACACACACACACACACACACACACAAAGAAAGAAACCTAGGAAAATATATCCTGCTCTATATAATTCAGACTATCGCTGAGACTCAACTTTGATCATAGGTAAGAAAGATTTAAAAAAAAAAAACAAATAAACATGCACACATGACAGTATTATTGTATTGAAATTAATGTGCACAAAGAAAAATAAAATTACCTTAGGTTTATAGAGGTTAAGGAACGTACGCATAGGGAGATGGCTAGTGTATAGGCAATATGGTTTATAACCTGAGTTTTCTGACTCCAGTGCCTGTGTTTCTAAACACTTTACTATATAGCCTCTCAAAAGGAAAATACTGAAGCAACAATATACATTTAATATGAACTCTGGCTGTCCCAACTCTGAAATTTGCACACATTTCTGAATCTTCCAGACAAAACCAGGATCTCTCCTAAATGGATCACTGTCCCAATGTATGCACTCAAATTTACACCGATGTTTAAAAAAATGTGTAAAAGGAAACACAGAACTATAAGATAAACTCAAGTCTCCATGAAAAACCACAAACTAAATCAGTTCAGGATTCTGGAATGAATAAGCCAGCTCTAGAAAGAAAACAAACGTACAGCTCCTGTGTTTCTCTGGGAAACAATGTATTTCTTTTTTTTTTTTTTTAAGATTTTTTATTTATTCGACAGAGATAGAGACAGCCAGCAAGAGAGGGAACACAAGCAGGGGGAGTGGGAGAGGAAGAAGCAGGCTCCCAGCGGAGGAGCCTGATGTGGGGCTTGATCCCACAACGCCAGGATCACGCCCTGAGCCGAAGGCAGACGCTTAACCGCTGTGCCACCCAGGTGCCCCAAAACAATGTATTTCTTATTCTCTCTAGCATGAGTAGTGATACTGCAACTTCAGCTATTGGCCAAGTGAGACAAATAGGTAGGCGAAAACTATTCGGGCGCATGCCCTCATACCGCCACACCTTACATTTGGGACCTGGTACACACTTGGCATATACATTTCCTCTCTGTAGAATGAGGGCACTAGCTTCAGTGATCCCATCATGATGTCTTTTGCAGAATTAAAATTACTTTATTCTTGATCAATGATTTATTGACCATCTCCTTAAAGTTGTAATAATTTGTCCTTTTTTTATGTTCAGTCATCTAATAAAATCTAATAAAACTTCGATCTTAGTTTTCTAGAATATGTCATCCTACCCTCAGTAGAAAAACAAAATCTCTTTGAATTTAGTCCTTTCTTAAACCAGAAAGTCTTAGACTGTAGAATTCACTGTAAAAATCTACTTTAAAATTAGCTGCTAATTAATGTTTTCCCATTTTAGTATATGCGTTACCAAAGCGAGCACTGTTTTCCTAACACAGTAGTTAAAAATATTTTTTCCAAAGTTATTATTATAGATTTGTGCAGAATAATGGTAAAAAAAATTACTCACATTTTTTTCCTCTGCACTTATTTTGAATGTGTTCTTTTATAGTTTTTGATGTCTTCTCTTCATTGAAATCACAGGCATTCTTTAACTATTTGAATGATTTTCTTTTAAGTTTCTGCCTTGAAATTTTTCTCAGCTCAGCAAGTGCTACTGATGAGTTTCACTTTCTAATTTCCCCCGATGTACACAGGAAAAATTACAAAATTCATGCATTTTTTGTAACTACTCTCACCTGTCATACCTTCAGTTCAAATAAATGATAGGAGGTCACCTGCAGGAAAAAAAAAAAAAAAAAAAAAAAAAAGCTTGAAGTCAAGAAAGGACTTCGTTTTCCAAAATTAGTCAAATCATATTTTATATGCTCTGTAACTGTACCACCACATTATTCTTGAGGGTCTCAAGGCTCAAATGCTAAGTAAAATTTTAGGTAAAGTTTATATCCTGAAAGTACATTTGTTTCCTCCCAAGGTGTTGCTTTTTTAGTTTGAGTTAATTATTTTCTGTCCCCAAGTAATCAATTCACCAGTTGGTATCCTCTTAGATCCAAGTTACCTGGAGAGCTCTACAGCTGGATGGCAGATGCCCTATGCAGAAGGTAACTGCGGCTTGTCGTTAGAATGCCACTCATTAAAAAGTCCTTGGTGACTGAGTTCTGTTGTTTATGCAATTTGAGTTTCTTTCTCCCTTCCCTATAATCTGGGGATCGAACGTTAAGTTTTGGTCCTTATGTTAAGAAATCATATGGTCCATTCCCACGTACTATTTTTATCATTCTTTGGGGGAAAGGATGTGTGTGTGTTCTTTAATGTATTTTCATTTAAGGTGAATTTTCTACTTTCCATTTAAGGTGAAATTTTAATGGTGTATTTCCTTTAAGGTAAATTTCCATTTCAGATAAATTAATTTCCCTTAAGGTAAATTTTAAGGAAAATTACAGACGTCTAGAACTTTCTTTCATCTCTTTTTAGGTTTACAAAATGCTCATTAAAATACTTTGTCAACATTGGAGTTGAACATTCTATAATTTTGCTCTAGCCTATGTCACTTGCAATAAGCTTTCCTCTTCTTACATTTCTATTCAAAACTAAGACTCCATTCTGCTTTGCCCTCTGAGCTCCACTAACAATAGCAAATATTAGGTAAGCACGTGTTCTGTGTTGGACCTGAACCATTGATGGGGTTAGGTTATTTCTCTTTATAACAACTCTATGCCATAGATAATATCTATTTCACAAAAATTAATCAGAATCATGTCAAACCTAGAGAGAAATATATTTGAAGAGTGCTGAAGAAAGGTACTACATTAGTACGATACCTTAGAACTCACAGCATCAATGAAGTGTTCATTGAAAATTGAGAACAAAATAGTGCAGTGACATGAAAAAAACACACACACAGAATGTACCTGATGAAGAATATTAATTTTTGTTTAAAATATCCCACAATATCACGTAGCACCATGAATTAATTTGCTTTAAATATTCCATATCATTGCACAGAACACTGTAAATTAATTCATTTTTTTGCAGGTAAATCGTTTCACACCTGCCCTTCTCCTCATTCATGGTCATGCACCTGAATAATATGAATACATTTTTCTGCTTGGGTTGATCCAGGATCCTGTTGGGAAGAAAATAGTGTTTGTCACTATTTTCAAGAAGTTTCTTGAACTTCTATTTGGGGACGTGTTGAGTAACTTTCTGATTATTACAACTATCAAGATGAGCTGGACACTCGGGAGCCCAATATACTTCTTCCTTTTCCACCTATCCTAATCAGACACGAGCTTCTGTACTTCCACAGCCCCTAGAATGATTACGGATGCCCTTTTGAAGAAGACCTCTATCTCTTTCAGTAAGTGCATGAGACAAGGATTTTCGTTCCATTCCTTTGGCTGCCTGGGCTTCTTCATCCTTATCCTCATGACCACTGACAGCTATGTGGCCATCTGTAAGGCCCTGCGCTACACAACCATCATGAGTCCACGAATCTGTGCTGTATTGGTGGCTGTGGCCTGGGTGGGGTCCTATGTGCACTCTGTAGCTCAGATGTTTCTGGCCTTGAGTTACCTTTCTGTGGTCCCAATGTGAGCGATCACTATTTTTGTGACTTGCAGCCCTTGCTGAAACTTGCCTGAGCAAACACCTATGTGATCAACCTACTCCTGGTGTCCAAAAGTGGGGCTATTCACACACTGAGTTTGTCCTGCTGATGTGCTCCTATGTTATCATCTTGCATTCTCTGAACACCACGGTGCTGAAGGGAGGAGAAAAGCCCTCCCCCACATCATTGTGCTCATCCTGTTCCTTGGTCCTTGCATATTTATATACACACACCCTGCAACCACCTGCCACATAGATAAGACGATAGCTGTGTTTTATACACTTGGAACACCTTTGCTCAGCCCTCTGATGACACTCCGAGGAATGCAGAAGTGAAAGTACCATAGGAAATTATGCACCAAGATGTGCATTTCAGATGATCAAAGATGGAAGGATGTTTCAAATTTTTCTTCAGTTCTTGGATTTACCTACAAGTCCATAAGGAATGTCATCTCCAATGTGGAGCTAATACAATCCTGTCTTTGGACATGAGCACTACTTCCTTCAGGAAAATAAGCCATATGAACACACACACTGGTTGGTCTTAAGTCAATTTTATGTAGAGGAATAGACAGAAAAAGGTACAAAGAGACACATAAGGTCTATAGCCTTAGATGTCCTTCACCATTCTGTCTCTGCCTGTCTTGCCTGCCCACTCACTTGTGGCTTTGTCTAGCGCTTGCCCTGTCCCTCTTCATGTGTGGACTCCTGGTGCCCTCTGCTGCTCCGCTGCTCTGTCCCACCTGTATGTTTGCATCCACAGACTGGAGGCTTTCCCTCCTCCAGTTTCCTTTATTAGGCACTTCCGTGTTATCATCGCAGACCATGAACCTTCAATTTAGTTGTTCTTCCCGACTTGTAGAAGGTATCAGATTCAAATAATTATAGGAGCTTCATGTTGTAAAGGACGCTATGCAATCTAATAATCTCCCTTCCAATTATTGGGGTCATATTCTGAAATCCCTTTTTTTAAGATTTATTTATTTATTTTAGAGAAACAGAGAAAGACAGTGAGACAGACAAACAGAGGGACAGACAGAGATGGCATGAGGTTGGTGGGGGGGGAGCAGAGGGAGAAACTCAAGCAGACTCCACTGAACAAGGGGCCAGAGTTGGGGATCCCATGACCCCGAGATCGTGACCTGAAGTGAAATCAAGTGTCATACAATCAACCAACTGAGACACCCAGGCGCCCCTATATTCTGAAATCTTATGATACGTTTACCTACATCCTTCTAGAACAGTAACAGAACTTGTTGAGAAAATTCATGTTTCTGAGGTAGTTCTTTGATATTAAGAAGACTTTAGTGGTTGTGTTTATATGTCTATTCGGATTCTCTTGGTAAAATCTACTTTATGCTCCTATATAGTTCCCTTCTAATTTTGGGGGTGTTAGGTTTCTTTTGAACCATACCAATTATAGTAATTTGTGTATAATACTAATTATGATAATTATAGCATGGATGACCCAACTTAAGGATGATATATTTATGTGGCAGAAGTAGAGAGTGTAAGCAGTAGATAATAGTGAATTTTAAATTATTAATTACTAAAACAATAAATGAGATAGTCCCAAGGAGGATATATAGGCTTTGAAACAGAAATACATTACATAACATGAATTACGAATTCCTTTTTTTTAATAAGGAAAACCTGGTCTTAGTAAAAAAAAAAAAAAAAAAAAAAAAAAAAAAAGAATCACTGGTTGGCAGAGACTCAGGGATAAAGGAGAAGGGGTGAAGAGGTGGAGCATGGGGCATTTTTAGGGAAGGGAAACTATTCTGCGTGATACTGTAATGGTGGCTACATGACATAATGCCTATGTCAAAATCCATAAAACTCGAGGACACCAGGAGTAAATCCTAATGTAAGCTACGACCTTTAGGAATACTGTATCAATATTCGTTCACTACCGGTAACAAATGACCCCACTGCAAGATGTCAGAAAACAGAAATGGTGAGGGGCAGAGTGTGTATATGGGAAATCACTGTACTTTTTGTATAATGTTTCTGCAAAGCTAAGTCTGCTTTAAAAAATAAAATCTATTTTAAAAACATATTCATGAGAACGTGCCATTCTGCCATTACAGTGCTTAAAAATGGTTTATTTGAACTTTTATACAAATTTATTATAAAAGCCACATATTGATGCCCAGAAATCCTTAACAGTTTATGCTGGTTGCCCACTCCCCCCACCCCCCTGCTCTCTGAAACCCTCAGTTTGTTTCCCGGGGTCCATAGTCTCTCACGGTTCGTCTCCCTCTCTGATTTCTCCCCCTTCAGATTTCCCTCCCTTCCCCATGGTCCTCCATGCTATTGCTTATGTTCCACATATGAGTGAAACCATATGATATGGAGTAATTCTATAATCTATATCTTTAAATCCTCGGGCAGGATTTGTGTAACAAAAATGACTGGCATCTAAAAAATTCATGTCACAGGAAAACAATTTGTTGCGTATGTGTGTGATGGATGTTAGCTAGATTTATTGTGGTGACTATTTTTCAATATATACTCTTATCAAATCATGATGTTGTGTACAAGAAACTAATATGTTACACATCATTTATATCTCAATTAAAAAAAAAAGAAAGACAAAGCTCTTAACTTACTAAACGTGAAAGCCACAGTCCGAAGTCATTTCTGTGAAAGTTATTGATTTGATAGAATGCGAAAGTCTCTTTACCTTGAAATGTGTGTCTAGATTTGTAACAGAAAAAGTCATTAGCCCCAGGTCGACATTGTTTGCAGATAGTAATTTTGATCACTAGTAATGTTCTAAAAGAGAAATTCACGTTATTAAGAAAGCATGATAATGAAAACAAATAATATCCACTATATAAAAGAGTCCTTTAAAATGAATCTGTTGTTTAATTATCTGAACTTCTATTTCATTTTTAGAGACAGCTTTCTTTGGTCCAGTTAAGTAATTAAACATTACAGAACATGCCCAGGAGAAAAGTTTTAATCTGGCAACAGTGTTGTTACTTTGTGAATAACCGCTGAGACAATCTGCCCACTTCCTCTCTGCTGTAACAGCTCTGGTTAATTTCACCTTCCTCATTATTCTTTCTGCTCTTTATTCCTGTTTGTATGGTGCCTCCAGGCTGATAGGAACTCTTGCAATTGACTTACATGTTCTAAAATGCTTTCTGTATTTTTACCATCTTCCTTTCAATAAAATCCTGTTATCTAGCATCTTCTCAAGAATGCTACTTGCTGTGTTTCTTAAGTGACCTTTATTTAAATCCTATCAAGCACGCAAAAAAGGCCTTTCTTAATTTTTTTTTCTGTAGAAAATGTTTTTCAGATGTCTCTTCTTCATTACAGTTACAAGATTGGATATATCAATCGCGCCATAGCATATATTTTTAATTAGTAAACTTTATTTTTATTTTTTTTAAGATTTTATTTATTTATTCGACAGAGATAGAGACAGCCAGCAAGAGAAGGAACTCAAGCAGGGAGAGTGGGAGAGGAAGAAGCAGGCTCATAGTGGAGGAGCCTGATGCGGGGCTCGATCCCGTAACGCCGGGATCACGCCCTGAGCCTAAGGCAGACGCTTAATCGCTGTGCCACCCAGGCGCCCCAATAAACTTTATTTTTAAAAAGCAGGTTTAGGTTCATAGCAAAACTGAGCAGAAATCACAAATATTTCCCGTAATGCCCCTGTCCCCGCACACAGACAACCTTCCCCACCAGAGTGATAGATCTGTTACAGTCAGAGGAACCTATGCTCACACATCATTATCTCCCAAATAGACTTTTCATTAGGCTTCACTCTTGATGTAGTACATTTTACAGGTTTGACATGGATAAGGACATGTATCCACAATGGTAATAACATGCAGAAGTGCTTCCTGCTCTAAAAATCCTCTGTGCTCTGCCTATTCATTCTACCCTCCACACTGACCCTTGGCAAACACTGATGTTGTCGATGCCTCCATTGTTTTGCCTTTTCCAGGATTCATAGAGTTCCAATCACATGATAGGTAGCCTTTTCAGATTGGCTTATTTCACTTAGTAATATACGTTTAAGATAATTCCAGATAAATTACAATTTATTTATCTATTCCCCTATGGAGGGACCTCTTGGTTACTTCTGAGGTTTGTCAATTATAAGCAAAACAGCTACATACATCCATATGCAGCCAAAATGTGCTTGCAAAATATACTTTAGTTTGCTTTTGGTGTTAGACCATTTCTTAATCTGTCTTTTGCTACGTTGTTTTGTTGTTGTTGTTTTGTTTTGTTTTTGTTTTTTTCTTTTTATAGCAGACAAGTTCCTTCATTCTGGATCCAAAACTTTCCATTTATCAGTTGCAGGCAGGTAGGAGTTTGAAACACTTACATTTCATTATTCAGTCTCTTAGGTTTTATGGAAAATATTTTATATTCAGGTCAATAGGCGGAATAACAAGTAATTATGTTTTTAGCATCCTGAATTATTGACTCTTGCTCTGTCTTAACTAGGTATTACTATTATTTTTAATATGAATTCAGGAGAATTGATCACCAGGAACCACTTTAAAATAGGTTCTGCTATACTGATTTCTATGCTGCACAGCTGATTTCTGAATACCACTAGAGGAAGTATAAATGAATGTTTTATCATAAGGATATTCATGATGATTAGAAGTCATTATTTTAATTTTAGATTTCAACTTCATCACTACTGCAGAATATATATCACTATGACTGTCATATAAGCCCAGGATTTTTAATAGCATTATCATTAAAATTGTTTTGCCTTTGTAATTCACTGACCATATAGTGTTGCTTTATTTGCTTTGGCCCAGACAGTTTTTTCTGCAGGTAACCCTATCACACCTCCTTAATACTCCATAAAATTGAGTTTTCAATTAATTCTGGTATGTGGGAATTAAGATTCATTTAGCTATCCTTTTAAGTTTCTTTCTAATTCTTCTTTCTTTCATGCATTCCATTCATGATAGTGATAGAATATAGACTATGAAATATTTCTTAGCTCCTTTAGTCACATCAAGCCCATTTCTATATAAAGTTCCTTAGGTATATGTTTCCTCAAATTAATTGTGTACTTCCTTTGAAAATAATGTTTGACACCAAACTTTTCTCATAGCATTTTTCATTTCTGTATTTCTCAGCGTATAGATTAAGGGATTGAACATAGGAGCAATGATGGTGTAAAATAGAGCAAACACTTTGTCCTCAGGGTAAGTGGCTGGAGGTCGAAGGTAGGCAAAGATTGAAGGCCCAAAAAATAAGACGACCACAGTGATATGAGACCCACAGGTAGAGAGGGCTTTGCGTCTTCCCTCAGCTGAGTGATGTCTTAGACTAAACAATATAATGACATAAGAAACAAATAAGACAACAAAGGTAACTAAGGCGACCATACCTGAATCGGCAACCACAAGGACCCCAGTGATGTAAGTATCAGTGCAGGCGACTTTCAGCAATGGGAAGATATCACAAAAGTAGTGATCAAGTTCATTAGGACCACAAAATGGCAATTGGATTGTCATCATTAATTGAGGGAAAGAATGGAGAGCGCCACCAGCCCAAGCAGCCAAGACTAGGAGATTGCACCTTGTCCTGTTCATGATAAGCATGTAGTGGAGAGGTCTGCAGATGGCAGCATAGCGATCAAAGGCCATGGCGGTAAGAATGAAGATCTCAATGCCTCCAAAGTAGTGCATGGCAAAGAGCTGTAACATGCAATTACCATAGGAGATGGTTTTTGTCCCCCCTAGTAGGTCAGCAATTAACTTGGGTGTAATGCTAGAAGTATAGCAGATATCCATGGAGGATAAGTGGATGAGGAAGTAGTACATGGGTTGGTGAAAAAGAGGGCTGCACCAAATGGAGACAAGGATCAGAAGGTTTCCTGCCAACAGGGCAACATAACAGAATAAGAAGAGCACAAAGCAAAATATTTGAACGTTCTGGTCATAAGAAAGTCCTAGAAGTATGAATTCTGAGATGTTTCTCTGCCTCTCCATATACTTGAGCTTGCTGTATGTTACACGCAAATGAGTTATGTATCTGAATGAAATAAAGAGAAATTTGGTGAAAACTTAACAGTATGAACACAACGATATAAAATTCACTAAGAGTAGATTGACTTGAATATCATATTAATAGTAATTGTTCTTGATTTCTTAAATTAAGCTCTTTTCTCTTGTTTCATTGTCTTTGATTTTGTAGAAGTATTGTGGAATAATTTTATAAAGAGGATAATTATGTTACTCAATTTTATTGGTAATGATTTTTAAATATTTAAATGATGTTTTGAAAATTAAAGACTAATTATTATCATTAATTGTATTATTTAGATAAGAAAGACAATTTTAAAAATTGTCCCCAGTCAAAAAATGCTTTGTTGCATACATCTTAAATGTGTGGCTAATACATGAGGTCAAGTTTCCTATTTTCAACATTTTCTCATCAAATTTCATGAATTATCTGGGATCCCATTCTCAGGAAATGCAGGTATACTGCCTGAACTGCTAAAAGTTAATTTGTATAAAGCACACTCTTTCTTTGCTATGTGACCAAACATTGCCAATGGGTCATGCTTAACCAATGGAATCACTGTTTTTTTAAAAAAGCAAAGAATGGTGGAAAAGTATACAGCAAAATGAAGAATATCAATTCATGACTGAAATTGCGGAAAATAATTAGCAATTTCCTTCATTTCTCCCATTTACATTTCATGTGTTAACGAGAATTTTAAAAATGTAAATATTGTCATCGAAGTTTGTGATGACGATCATTAAAGGACAGATAAAATCATTAAATTTCTCAAGTATGTTTAAACTGTGCATATGCTATGGCTCTTGCTAAAAGTTTCATGTGTTTTAAATACAATCTAAGGAACCAAAGTCAATAAAAGGGGATGATACAGAGCGTAACATTAGTCAAACTTACGTGGTCAGGTAGTGTTCAAGTAGTACTCAGTGATATTTGTTGAAACAAAATTAATGAAACATTCATGTATTTGCATCTTTTGTATCTGAAGTGTAATTTTAAGACATTATTTAATCAGTACAAAATAAGTTAGGAATAGAGAGAATACCCTTCCAGGAATTATTTTCACATTGATGAGGAATTATCTGTCCCTAGGGCACTTTCTATATTTCACTGGATCTGATGGGACAGTCATATCTAGGCCTCCAGATGTCTATTTTTAAAAAACCCAGAATGCTTTTGTAGCAAAATTATATAGAAACTATCAACAGTAGTGAATCTCAAAATTAGTATCTATGTGTTTTATAGTCTTGGAGACTGTATATATATATTATAACCTCTCTTTATATTTTATATATATTATCTCTTTGTATATATTTATTATATAATATTATATCACATTATATTATATTATATTCATATATAGAGAGAGTTAAGAAAATGGTCCATATTGTAGGAGAGCAATTCCATTTTAAATTATTATTCAAAACTCTAACTTCACGAAGGAGTAATTTTTAGTGTGTTTCTATTGTTTTTTTTCAAAATAATGATGAGTTACAGATTATTCAGCAGTTAACCTTAACTGAAGAGTATTGAAAAATTTTAGGGAGGTAGAGTTCATTGACCTATTTTCTACTCATTGCAAGTGATGCTGTTTCTTTATTAATGAGGGAGAAATAAATTAAATTTTCAGATAAAGTTATTTACCTAGAATAATTTGGTTCAAAAAGAATTATTATACAAGAAAACTGCAAACAATTTAAAAGCAGAATTCACTTGACTAATCTAAATCTCTGATTTTAAAAAGAAGAAACTCAGATCAAGAGAATCTAAGCATTTCTCAGGATGGGGAAGAAACATGCTGTGAATGTCTGGAGACAGAAATCCTGATTTCCCCTCAATTTGGGACTAATTTCATGGAAGAGAGCTGAGTGGGATAATGAAGGGTGTCATGAGAAATGCATGAAAAGACTATTCTGAATCCATATCTGAGTAGAAAAGAATATGCAAGACGATGGGTGAACAGACACCAGTCTGACTTTCTGAGTATTTATGGACATAAAGATATATGGGCTATTTAACATAAATGTCATCTGGAAATCTCTCATTCTAAATCATTTTAAATAATTTTCCTTCACATTCACTAACAATGTAAATTGCTGAAATCAGGATTCTTCCTGGTTTCTAGACCATCGTTGGCCTTGAACTTACAATAGTGCTTCCCATCTATCTCACCCTGTAACCTGAGGGACCATTACACATGAGCGCTGCAGAGAGCAGCTGTAAAGGGAAAAGGAGAGGAGAATTATTGTCGTAAAAACAACGTTTTGACTGCAGAGATATTATGGACCCCTCTTAGGTAAAAACTGAAGTTACAGTTGATGCAGAAAGAACATCAGGCAACCAGTGAACAAGTGGTTAGACGGGTAGCAACACAGGAAGAGGTAGAAACATGGAGGCGTCTTAGAGAAACCGACCAGGGCAATCCTTGGGCCAATTGCTTCATCTCTTTAAACTTCATCTTACTCCTTTTACAATTAGGATAGCATTACAAAATTCAGAATTTTAAAGAGAAGTACGTGAGGTAATAAGAAATATCCCGTGACACGTGTGGTTCATAACGGATTAGTTTAGAACCACAGAAAGTGTCACGCACCCACAGACAACCAAGGCCAGTGGAAAAATAAAGGAAAAAAAACATTCATAACATGGTTTTCATAACTGAGAAGGTAAACTTCAAGTTCAACAATCTTTTGGGGAAAATATTTACGTTAGCTTGATGGCAAAATTGGTCACCTAGCGAATGCCTAACCCTAACTCTCAGCCTGATTTTTTTGAACAATAAAAATAAAATGATTATTTCACTTCTTTGGTAATACTAAATAAAAATCCTGAATGCACTTCTGGTTAAACTATCAGTATAAGAATAGAGGCTCTCATGCTTAAATTAAAGCTTCCATCATGGCTGCCCAGGTGGCTCAGTCAATTAAGTGGCTGTCCTTGTCTCAGATCACGATCTCAGGGTCCTGGAATCAAGCCCTGCATTCAGCTATCTGCTCAGCAGGGAGTCTGCTTCTCCTTCTCTCTGTGCCTCTCCACCATTCGTGTTCTCTTTCTCTCTCCCTCTCTCAAATATATACAAAAAATAAATAAATAAAGCATCCGTCACACGCTCATATTTTCCCTTAGTGTAACAGAATAGCATGCTATAAACTTAACAGAGTTGACTCAGGTGAAATTAGTCTATTCTAGGATGGCAAGGAATATAGGAAATACATTTGAAATATAGGAAATTCTTCATTTTGTAAATATTCAACCATAAACAGGGCTATTTCTTAACAGAAATATGGAATGTTGTACATAAGAACAATAATTGGACGTAATCAAATTCACTGCCAACTAGAAAATGCTTTAATCTCACTGTTATTAACTGGAATTTTGCTTATAAATAATACACAATTAAAATTAACATATTGTAAAGCCGTTTTATAGTAATAGAATTACCAAATACTGCAAAAGACATTATAGACTTTAGAATGAAATCATATGGACCAAGAGCATATAATTAGTCAAGCTCGAGGTTGGTGGGACCCTTCCCAAACCAAGGTGACAACGACAACTCACTAACCATAAGATCTGAGTGGCTGCCAGGTTAGTTTTAGGCTACATCAGGTAGAATTCCATCCCCCAGATACTCACTGTGCCAAATCATCCCCAGCATCAAAATCCGGAATAAAGTGAAGAGAATTATAAATCAGTAATTCACGTACTTCCAGATTAATTCTCTACAAATATTTTGGAAATCTCAGTGTGACTTACACCTTCTACAGGTTTACAAGGGAAGTGGACTTCAAATATTTACGAAACCTATCAGTGATGAAGAAGGCATTGTTATGCCCCAGGAAAGTAGGCTAGGATTTTTGAACACTGATTTAAGATCTCAATGCCAGCTCACTAAAAAAATAAAAGTATTTTTAAATTCCTGAAAAAGATAACAGGAGTATTTAGGTCCTGGAAATCATCGACTTTCTGCTTATTCTTGAAGAAAATTTGGTTGAGACACACAGAATATAAACTCAAGTGACAGCACAGAACTTAATAATTCTTTGAAAGCTGTAAGTAATTACATTCCCAAAGGCATTTCCAGAGAGATCCTGGCCAAGTGTTGCTAAACCGCTGTCCAGAGTGACGTCCCCGGTTGCCTTGGGTGCTGCTTTCCACTTCTGTCTTAAGTTTGCCTCAAGTGCTATATCTCTGGAGATCCAAAACGGCCATAGTCGGAGCTGTTCAGGAAAATTTGACTGTTCTGTATTCATCCAGCTTTCTGAGGAATCAGAGGGAAAGCAATGTAGCCTGAAATAGTATTTGGTTTGCTGTCAGGAAAGTTTGGGATGAGACAGAGCAACAATAGGCACCCACAAGCATTTATAGTCCAAGTATGACCCGTTACCAAGATCTTATGTTTGTAGGGTAGTTAGATCAATACAATCAATGACCTTCAACATGAAAACAGGTGAAAACTCTTTGTGGTTTGGGACTAACATTGCTGGAATCGATGGTTGGGGGATAGGAGACAAATAAAAGGAACGATAAAATAATAAACCTTTCTTTCCCCATGAACATGGAAAGTAGGAGAAGTAAAATAGATACAAAAAAATTTCAGAGAAAGAGGCACCTGTGTGGCTCAGGCAGTTAACTGTCTAACTTTGGCTCTCATTTTTCAGGGTCTTGGGATGATCTTGAGGTCCTGGGATTGAGCCCCCCATCGTTATGGAGTCTGCTTCTCAATCTCCCTCTTCTCACCCCACTCCTTCTCTCTCTCTCTCTCTTTTTCTCAAATAAATAATAAAATCTTAAGAAAATTCATTAAATTATTTAAGACTTACAATAGTGCATATGTTGATGTAAGTATTTTTACCACTGTTATGCATATAAGAACACGAGAAGTTACTAGATTCTAAATAACTGGCCCAAATAGCCATTACGGAAGAAAAAGGATATTTCTAAATTTAACACTAGCTTCCAGGCTTTGAACGTTTAGTAACTCCGAGTAAATGAAGGATTCTAACTGATGGGGTTCAGGGCAGGCTGCCCCCGTGTGCCACTTTGACATGTAGATTGTTCTGAGCTGAAAACAATCAGACCCAAAGGATTCAAGAGGAATTTATTTCTTCTCCAGTAACTGCCTGAAAGGATTTAGACAGAGGGCCTGGTCCAGGAAGAGAGGTACCACCAGAGAGAATTAGAAAGAGTGTGGGGTAGACATGGTAAACTGTGGGGGACTCTGCAGCGCTTGCTTGTCCAAATTCCCCTCTGGGGCCCATTGAATCTTCACCCCCTTCTCCTAGCTCAGAATAGCATATAAACCTCAGTTGCCTGAGTATCAGGGAGTTTCATTGCTTTGGGGTTCCCATACGTATGAAATAAAAGTTGTTTTCTCCTGTTAATCTGTTTTACGTCAATTTAATTGTTAGATCAGCCAAAGAACAGAGAAGGAAAAAAAGCAAAAGCTTTCTTCCCCTACAGAGGCCTATTTACTTCTGGCCTCTTGGTGAATGTAAAAATGAACAAGCAAACAAACAAAGACTAAACAACAACAAGAACACAAAGCAGCTTTTGGAGTCCAGAACTTTAAAAGGGCTGCCATTGATTTCATGCCCTCACCGCTCTTGCTCTCAAGCAATCAGTAGCAGGTTCCAACAAAGTTTTATTGCTGCTAGGTAGACAGAAGTTCTCTCTGTGACGTGAATCAACAAGTTAACTCCATCACAGGTCCCCACACTGGAATTACGGCATTTTCCTATTTGCCTGATGTTCAGCTTTCTTAGAAACTCAGGTTCACTCAGAGAAAGGGGATTCCTACATGTTTGGGTTCCAAGTACAGGACATGCAATTCCCTATTCAAAGTTGGGTGTTTGTTAAACATGTCTCTTCAGCATGGTTTCTAAGAAAAAGCCTTTCTGTCAGAGGAGATAATTAATTCCTGGGAGAGAGAGTAACAGCACCAAAGCCCTTGAACCTTTATGGAAACCTCTTTAAATATCCATGTAGTGCAAGGTGAAAATGATTTTTGTTGATCACATTTGCAGAGCAAGATTCATTAAGGTTAGAATGAGCCATTTGCATGTGTTTACTCCATACTTCTTGCCTCTTGGCTATGGGACCAGAGCCATCTGTAGGTGACTTCTCCACAGTGCTTCAAAAGAATCCATTCTAAATTCAAATCCCAAGTGCTGTGTAAAAACTTTTTGAGGCTTTCAGCTAGAAGGGAATCTTTTGATTGATAAAAACACTTTCTTAAAAACTTGATTTGATATCAACTTATTTGCATAGTCTCTTCCTGAGTGTGTCTTATCTTTCATATTGAAAGTTACTTATCTAAGAAGAGATCAGTTTGAAGATGGGGTTATTTCTGAACACCCCCAAACATCAGTAAGATCTTCTAAGTCTGTAAGGTAAGTTTTCAATACTGCTGATGCATCTTAAACATTGTTCCTTCCCATATCTATTAATCATTGTTTCAGTCCCTTCAAATATAGTATTAGAGTATTCTATCCTCACCTCAGCTCTATAAAGGACAGTTGGTAAATATCATTCACCTAAGCTGACAGATAAACAATTTGAAAATCAAGGAGTTGAAGCCAGTTGTAGGACCCTGCTCTTTGTCACCAAACGGCATGTTTTTGCAATGAGACATCTAGTTTAATAATGTAGACTACTCATGAGAGTGAAAACAAAATGTAAATGCACTTCTCACATAGAAGAGACATAATTATGAATAATAAATGATGTATGTCATCAGCTGTGAAGTCCAAGCAGGAATGGAGAATTCTTTCTGGTAACAAAGGCTACAGATAATTGAGTCTGTATGCCTTCTTTTAAAGTAAAGTTGGAGAGGATTCTTCCTGAACTTCTTGCACAGTTAAATTATTGCCTAACTGTCACTCAAAATGTCAAAAATTCCTGTATCCTAGGTGCCTACACAGTTACAGAATAGATGAAAGTCCTCTGTGTGCACACCACGGTGGTGATACGTTCAAATAGGTTTCCTTACACAGCTCTCATAAAAACCTTTGATACGGATATTATTAATTTTGCCTTATAGATGAGGAAATAAGGATGTAATGTGCTAGAAAGGTACTCCAGATAAAAGAAGATGCAAGTGGAAACATCAGAATTCTAACCTGGTCTTCATGATTTTCGAACCAAAACACTTAACCGCAGTGGAAATCCTTTTCAACATTCAACATTCAACATAAACATTCAACATTTAAAGATAAAAAGATCTTTTAATGAATACATTACTACATTTTATTTGATAACTGGGTGTTCAAGTATGTCAGTGTGTGTGTGTGTGTGTGTGTGTGTGTGTGTCCCCTAAGGAAATTGTGTTATATATACGTGCCTCCAAAATAGTAATAAAGCAAATATAATTATTAAGGTCATAAAAAGGAGATTACTAGTTCATTGTTGTAAATTATGACAATATAGGGCATGGGTAAGAATTTGGAGGAAAAACATGAACAAAAATAATCTGAACTAATCTTGGTTCTGCCCTTAATTAGCATCTTGGTCTTGGCAGGATCTTTAACTTCTCTACGTTTCTATTACATAATGTATAAAATAAGTATAAAAGCAATAGCCGGAATTATCTTGCAGGTTTGTGGTTGTGATTAAATCACCAAATGTCTGCAAAAACACTCAGAGTCACTAAATATTCAATTTTAGTAAATATTGTCATTGTTACTATCACCATCAACTTAATTCTCTGACACTGTTTCCTCATCTCAAACTGGATGGAATAATACCAAACACACAGGATGTTATCAGTATTTAAGGAGATCCTATCTACACAACACTTGATATTATGCCATGAACATAGTAATCAATTATTAAACTCTATATGTATGTGTATATAATATATACTAATATAATATTATTGTATTTAGACAATAAGCATTATGAATCATGTTTATAGTAGCTTTTGTATACTTTCTTTACATACCCACCAACAACACCGTTACCTCTATGTCAACAATTATAAATAATCACGTAACTGGGGTTTCTGTCTCTGGCTTCCAACCCCTTACGGAACCTCACCCCACTTCATCCAAGGCACATGAAGATCTTTATTAAATTATATCCCTTATTCCCCTTTCCTCAAATTATTCTTCCGTTTTCCACCTATATTTTCACTGTCTTCCCATGGTTTCCCATTTCCTAAGGATAGAGGGAAAATTCCTTAACCTCGCATTCATAGCTTTTACCTCATAAACTACCTCCCCTTTCTTACTTAGCGGCCACTATGTGTACAATTTACTACTTCATGTTAGGCTTAGTCACCACACATGATGACGTGTGCACAGACGATCTCCTGCCTGTGTGCTTACAAAGTTCCTGCTGTCCATACTCAATAGAAACTTCACCAAGGAGATAAATCAAAAAATCTTAAAGAACTCAAAACTTATTTTCTATCTCAGAAAATCTCATAGAATCCACAAATCATTAGAATCTAGGTATTTATTTTTAACAACATGAGCAAGCTTAATAAATTCAAGGTCATATTAATCAAAAGTAATTTTTTTTCAGGTAATGCAATTAATCATAATATGAAATAATGGTGAATAGGAACAACGTGACAGAGTTTGTTCTACTGGGGCTCACAGAGAATCCAAAGATGCAGAAAATCATATTTGTTGTGTTTTTGGCGATTTACATCGTCTCTGTGGTAGCAAATGTCCTCACCGTGGTCACTATTACTGCCAGCCCATTATGGAGGTCCCCCATGTACTTTTTCCTTGCCAATCTCTCCTTCATTGATGCCTGCTATTCTTCTGTTAATAACCCTAAACTGATCATAGATTCACTCCATGAAAAGAAGACCACCACATTCAATGCATGTATAACTCAAATTTTTGGGGAACACTTCATTGGAGGTGCTGATGTCATCCTGCTTACCGTGATGGCCTATGACCGCTATGTGGCCATCTGCAAGCCATTGCACTACATGACCATCATGAATCGGCGGGTTTGTGTCCTGCTAATGGGAGTGTCGTGGGTTGGAGGCTTTCTTCATGGAGCCATACAAATCCTCTTTATCATCCCTTTACCCTTCTGTGGCCCTAATGTCATAGATCACTTTATGTGTGATCTGAACCCTTTGCTCAATCTTGTCTGCACTGATACCCACAGTCTAGGGCTCTTTGTTGCTGCCAACAGTGGTTTCATCTGTGTCTTAAACTTCCTCCTCTTGATCGTCTCCTATGTGGTCATTCTGCATTCTCTGAGGAACCGTAGCTTGGAGGCGAGACGCAAAGCCCTCTCCACCTGTGTCTCCCACATCACAGTGGTCGTCCTATTCTTCGTGCCCTGCATATTTGTGTACATGAGACCTGCAATTACTTTATCTATTGATAAAGCAGTTGCCGTGTTCTACACTATGATAACGCCCATGTTAAATCCTTTAATCTATGCCTTGAGAAATGAACAGATGAAAAATGCCCTAAAGAAATTGTGTAGTAGAAAAGTTATTTCAGGTGAGAAATAAATACGCCCGAAGCTCAACATTGATGCAATGGAAGCAAAGGTCAAATGGGCATTTTGGATTATCTCAGCTAGGAATACTTACCAAATAAAGAAAATTGTAAAATGCTATGAATGATTCTGCACTGAGCCTAAGAGAAATGTGTGCAAGAAACAGAAAATGTAACCACAGACTAATATAAATATATATATATATATATTCCATATCTATAAATTCTAACATATTTGTGTAAAGAATTCTGCTCATTTTTATACACCAGGTTGATGATAACATGTTGCCTTTAAAATTATGGTATAAAACAACTCTAGGGTTATACAAGCAAAGCGCCATTTAACATCTGTGGGGTAACAAAGATTACCCCAAGTTTCCAAATGTCCTTTTAGGCTTAGAGTAGTTTTGTATTGCTTATGTTACCTATCATAGGCTGCTAACCCATCAGAAAGAATGAAGACTCAAAAAAATGAACACCTTATTATTTGAGAGGAATTTCTAGTTATTTGAAGTCACACTCTATAGAGTATTTGACTACTTGTTGAAAATTTGTACAAGGAAGCATAATGCCTGGGGCACCACAAATATTGAATGACTGATAATGGTATAATGGAAGATGGATATAGTCAAGAAAATGTAGAGCAGAAGAATAGTACTGGAGACAAGGGACTTTTTCCTACTTTTCTCTGATTCAGACTCAGAATTCTAGCTAGATCTTTGAGAAGCCAGTTTGTTTTAACTGCTGCCTAACCTGTGTAATGAGAAAGAAATTGAAACTGATATTCTCAGTGAAGGAGAAGATAGATTTTTTAAAATAACTTTTTTAAAGATTTTATTTATTTATTTGACAGAGAGAGAAAGATGGCACAAGCATGGGAAGTGGCAGGCAGAGTGACGGGGAGAAGTAGGCTCTATACCCAGGAGGGAAAATGATGTGGGGCTGAATCCCAGGACCCTGGGAACATGACCTGAGCCAATGACAGACGCTTAACCTACTGAGCCACGAGGGCCCCCTGCAAATAGCTTATCTTGATATTCTCCCTGCTGTCAGTAAGATTTCATCATCTTATGTACTTGAGCTGTTCATATCATTTCCGTCTGTTAATTAGTTTACTTCTTTGTAACATTTCATTATGAAAGGCTGTTTTAAAAAATATGTGGCTTCATCTACAAACAAAACAACTTCAGGATAAATATACTCTATTTATTCCTTCCATCCCTCACTCATTAATCAATAGACATGTCTTGAGCCCAAAATTACATCGGACACACTGATGGTTGCTGGGGCTTCAAGTGCGAATAGAAAGGAAACTGGGTCTTTACTTTCAGAGAGCATCGTATCCACTGAGAGACACCCAGAGTGGAGCAGAAAATGACAAAACCATGTTATAAATGTTCAGAAGGTAGTGGCAGCACAGGGTGCTAAGAAAGCATGTTTGAGGGATGCACAACAAAGACCAGGGGGGTCAGGAAGATTTCCTAGATAAAAGCACATGAAAAAGGGGCACAGAAATTGAAAGGGAATCATCAGAATGAATAGGCACCTGTCGCCTGAGAGGATTCCTAGGAGAGGATGCATAACAAAGACCAGGGGGTGGAGAAGGGTATGCAGAAAATCTAACCATCTCAATATGTTGTGGCTGTTGGCTCATCTATTCATATAATAATTAATTATTGAGCCCCTGCTGTGTGTGGGGTTATAACCCTGACACTGAGCTCCTTAAAGTCTAATTAGTAAGATATGAAACTGGAAAGTTAGTGACAGGGAAGACAAGAAGAATGTCATAATTGTGATGGAGCTGAATGCCATGTACCATGGGGAACACATTGAAAGGGTCTTCCGTATCTTTTCATGGCCTGTAGCTTATTACTCTTGGCACCGATTTATACTAGACTGCCTGTTTATCTATCCTAACCTACTGGAGGATGTCTTGGCTGCTTCCAATTGTACAGACAATTATGAATAAAGCTGCTGTTAAACATACATGTGCAGGGCTTTTTGTGGACATAAATTTTCAACTCCTTTGGGTAAATGCCAAGGAGTGTGATTGCTAAATTGCTTTAGTTTTGTTAAAAAAAAAAAAAAAAGACAAAGAACTGGCAAACTGTCTTCTTAAATGGCTGCACCATTTTGCTTTTGCACCAGCAATAAATGAGAGTTCCTGTTCCCACATCCTCACCAGCATTTGTTCGTGACAGTGTCCCATATTTTGGCCGTCCTAATACGTGTATTCTTATAAAACCTCCTTTGAGTCATTTGCTTATCCAAAATGTGCAGATTAATTAATTCAAGAAGGCTCACGGACCTGAAGCCAATTGGTGCAAACCTCACAATTAAAATATGACAGGTTCAGAATCTATGCATGTTTGACCTGATGTAAACATACTGAGTCCCATCCATCATCGTGAATGCTAAGATCAAAAAAGTGTGCTTTGGTCAACATATAATGAATTCTACATACGACACTCTTCTTACATAAAGTTAGATTTTATTCCAAGGGCAGTGGGCCATTACCCACAGTTTCCGGACAGCTACTAAGGGAAGAAGAAGTAGAAGGAACGAGATTAAAAACGGGGTACAGGGGGCGCCTGGGTGGCTCAGTGGTTAAGCGTCTGCCTTCAGCTCAGGGTGTGATCCCGGCGTTATGGGATTGAGCCCCACATCAGGCTCCTCCGCTATGAGCCTGCTTCTTCCTCTCCCACTCCCCCTACTTGTGTTCCCTCTCTCGCTGGCTGTCTCTATCTCTGTCGAATAAATAAATAAAATATTAAAAAAAAAACGGGGTACAAACACAGCGGAGGTGAGCGACAACAACTTCATTTACCATGAGAATTGTCATTTCTGGGTACAGGATGGAACTGAGGATCCAAGTTTTACACACACTGACAGCTACTGCTGGGACCTAAAGGAATCCGCAGAGCTTTGGTCAGAGATCTAGGGAATCTCGAGGACACATCCGTTTTTCCCTTGATTCATTTGTGAAACCACATAGCAGAACCGGGAGAGAAACAGACTTTTTAAAACAATAGTTTTATTTATTTTTTTTAACTTTTTTTTTTTAAGATTTTATTTATTTATTTATTTATTTATTTATTTATTTATTTATTTATTTGACAAAGAGAGAGACAACCAGTGAGAGAGGGAACACAAGCGGGGGGAGTGGGAGAGGAAGAAGCAGGTTCCCAGTGGAGGATCCTGATGTGGGGCTCGATCCCAGAACGCCAGGACCACGCCCTGAGCCAAAGGCAGATGCTCAAGGACTGAGCCACCCAGGCACCCCTTAAAATAATACTTTTAAAAGACAATATCATCTTCTTCCTTTACCATAGTGTTTTAGAGGTTTATCACACTGTATTATTGGTAGTTTGTTCCTCTTTATTAAGAATAGTATTGCACAGTACGGCTCTACCACATCTTGTATACTTCTTCACTAGCTGATGGACCTTTGAATTGTGTCATGTAAGGGCCAGAGTGAATGATGCTGCTGTGAACATTCATGGACCAGCGTTTGTGTGGACACAGATTATCATTTCTCTTGGGTGGATACCTAAGAGTGGAATTTCTGAGTTATTTATCTTAAGTGTATATTAGCATTTTAAGAAACTGCCAATGTGTTTTCAAAAGTGGTGATGCTGTGTTACATTCCCACTGGCAATGAATGAGAGTTCCCGTTTCCCCACAATGTCACCAGCACTTGGCATTGTCAGTCTGTTTAAATTTAGCATACAGCTGTTCAACATATCCTCTTATGACTCATATTTTCTGTAGGGTCCTTAGAAATAGTATTGTATTTGTTGTTGATATAATCCTTATCACTTTTTCCTTTTTTTTTTTTTTTGTCCTATTGGATTAATCAACACCTTCAGTATAATACTAAATAATGTTAATATGAACTGGTGATATGAAGTGTCAATTCTTCCCGATTCCAAAGAAATAACTTTTAATATTTTACAAATAAATATGTTGCTTGTTCTAAAGTATTTATAGGTAATGTTTTGGGCATTGTTACAATTAGGGTTTTTTTTGTTTTGTTTTGTTTTTTTAGTTTTTATTTCAATTCCAGTTAGTTAGCTAGTCTAATATTAGTTAGTCTAATATTAATTAGTTTCAGGTGTAAAACTTATTTTTTTTGTTTATTTATTTTTGTTTGTTTGTTTCCAATTTTATTTAAATTCCAGTTTGTTAACATACAGTGTTATGTTAGTTTTTGGTGTAGAATTTAGTGAAACATTACTGACATTCAACACCTCGTGCTTTGTCTAAGATCAAGTGTAGTTACAATTAGGTGGTAATACATCATCTATTGATGTAATAATGTATTTTGTATTTTAACACAGGCTATAGGGATTTACCTCTAAGCATTGACATACTTTTTTGATAAATAGTTTTTTTATCAATTTTATTTTTATTATTCTCCAATTTCTATTATGATTTATTTTCACTGTTTTTATTTAAAAGGATTCTAAAATTACCATATATTTGAGATTGACTCTTACTCCTTTCTTATTGTTTCGTACTTTAACTGAATTGTCATTAGACAAGTGGCTCTGAGTGGCACAGGTAATTTGACACCTGTTGAGAATATACTTGTGGCATAAAATAGGATCAATTATTTTAAATAACTCATATCCACTCAGCCGCTGATGAGCGTAGGGTTTTTTATTTACCCATAGCTTGCTGCTTATTACTTGGATCAAATCCTCTATATCCTTCTACCTTTATACACATTCAGATTTGTGCATGTGTCAGTGTTGCAAATTCTATCAATACTGAGTGATTTTAAGAATTGTTATTGGCTCTTGCCTTAAGGTCTGTTATTTAAATATATATATATATAAAAACAAAATAATATCAAATATATATACCGCTGCTTCCAACACTACTGCATTTTGGTTGCCTGAGTAGTTCATTTGATTAAATGTCTGCATTCAGCTCAGGTCATGATCCCAGAGTCCTGGGATGCAGCCTGACATAGGGCTCCCTGCTGTGCAAGGAGCCTGCTTCTCTCTATCCCTCTGCCTGCCACTCCCCCCTCTTTTGTTCTCTCTTTCAAACTAGTAAATAAAATATATCCAAAAATAAAATAAAATAAAATAAAATAAAATAAAATAAAATAAAATAAAGAACTAATACTACTGCATTTTGACTGCTCCATGCTTTTCATGCTTTCAGTTTCCATTTTTTCATGCCCTAGGATTTGGGTGCATCTTTTGTAAAAAGCACATATCAATAGATGATGTATAGTCAACAAAATGCATGTTTCAAAATATCAAACTCTACTCACAATATGCTTGAATACAAAATGCCTGAATGTCTAGCAACAAAAGAATGGATCAATTGTGCTATATGCATGCAGTGAGATACCCTAGATCAATGAAAATAATCAAGAAATAGATAAAACATAAAGAATGAATCTCACGAACATACCGATGAGAAGAACAGGCATGTAGAGAGTATAATCTGCATGACTGATTTTCTACAGATTCAAACACCAGGGATATTTCATCAGTTTTATAGATGAAGATAGTGATTACTTTCCGAAGGTGGTGACTTTAAAGAAGTAGGAAGAGGACTTCAGGTGTGCTGGTGATTTGTGACTTTTACTCTGATTGCCGATTACATGATATTGTTCATTTTATTGATGTACCCTTCCTACACATGAAGATGATCTCTCTTCTAGTAAAGAAGTCGGTCATTTTAAACACTTTCCCTTTCAATATTTAGACTGATAAATGTTTTATGATGCTCTTTCAAAACATAAAGCCAAATCACGCCATACTTTTGTTTCTTTATTGGTAGCTGCTGAGAAGGTAGTTTGTACAATTTCTCTTTTTTATAAAAACTTGACCTAGTTTTTTCTCCCTCACTATTTTTCCTGCTGTCCATGCTTCTTTGCACAGTGCCTGCAGAATGCTTGTAGCTCCTGCATCGCATGTGTCTAATCTAAAACTCCTGCAGGGGCACCGGGGCGGTTCAGTCAGTTAAGCCTCTGCCTTCAGCTCAGCTCACGATCCGTGGGTCCTGGGGTCAGTCCCAGTGTCTGGCTCCCTGCTCAAAGGGTCGTCTCTACTCCCCCACCCTGCAGTGTGCTCTCCCAAATAAATAAAATCTTAAATAATAAATAAATAAATGAATGAATAAATATATAAATGAAATTATTTCGGTATTGTAACTCTCTCTCTTCTTATAAAATTCCACTCTCCAGTCCCTTCTCTGTCACAATGGCTGTGTTTCTAAAGATAGCTTATTTTAAGTGCTATGAAGCATGAACAAAATGCCTTACGTTACAGTTGTAAAGTTTTAATGTATTATCTATGTTCACTAGAAAAACTATTTCAGAAGACTCTTCGTTTAGTTACAAGATGACTTTCGTTAGGTATTGCACTGCAATGTATTTTGTGATTAATAAACGTTATTTTTTAGAGCAGTTTTACTTTCATACAAAATAGAGGAGTGACTACAGAGATCCAATATACCCCCAGTGCCCCGCACTGGGACATCATTATAACCCAAATCCAGTTTACATCAGGCTTCACCCTTGGTGTTGTACCTTCTGTGGGTTCTGGCATGTATGATAACACTCTCCAACATCCAGGGACATACAGAACAGATTCCCCACCCTAAAATCCTCTGTGCTCCACCTCTTCCTCCCTCCCCTCCCTAATCCTTGGCATCCACGGACTGATCTTTTGCTGTTTCCATAGTTTTACCTTTTCTAGAATGTCATACATACATAGATGGCCGCCAACTTACAATGGTTTGACTTGTACTTTTCCAACTTTACAAAGGTGCAAAAGTGATATACATGCAGTGGAAACTGTGTCTTGAAATTTGAATTTGGGTCTTTCCCGGGCTACTGATATGCAGCACAATCCTCTCTTGTGACGCTGCACAGGGGCATTGAGGTGCAGCTCCCCGTCAGCCAATCAACCACGAGGGTCAATGATCAATATACTAAGAACCCTCTGTACCCATATAGCCATTCCACTTTTTACATGCAATACAGTATTTGATAAGTTACATGAGATATGCAATGCTTTCTTACAAAATAGGCCTTGTATTTGATGACTTTGTCCAACTGTAGGCTAAAAATGTAAGTGTTCTGAGCACAGTTATGGTAGGCTAGGCTAAGCTATGAGTTTTGGATCCTAGGAGTAACCATTGGTTACCCGTTTTAGGCAGGTAAGGTGAGCAACACATAAATTTTAATTCATAGCTCTTTCACTTCATGGGAAGTGAACTCTGGGCAATAGGTGGGATGCCAGGAAGTGTGTTTCAGCTTTCTGAGTTGTAGATTCTCACTCTGCTTCACTATTTATTATTATTGATTTCAATGGGACACCAGGACAGTTGACCCCCAGAATCCACTTTAAAACAGATTCTACTTGGGGCACCAGGGTGGGTCGGTTGGTTAAAAGACAGCCTTCGGCTCAGGCTATGATGTCTGGGTCCTGGGATGGAGCCCTGCATCAGGATCCCTGCTCAACGGAGAGTCTGTTTCTCCCTCTCAATGTATACTCTGGCTCTCCTGCCCCCTGCTCCTGCTCGTGCTCACTCATGTGCTCTCTCTCTCTCTCTCTCTCAAAAAAAAAAAAAAAAAATTAAAAAAATAAAACAGATTCTACTCTAAATATTTATTCATTTGCATAACTGATTTCTTTATACACTAAAGGTATAAATATATATATATACACACACACATATATTCAATCAGAAATTTAAATTAATCTTTCAGTTTTAGATTATTGCTGGTTTCTTTTCCTTTTTATTAAGATTACAACTTCTGAATGACCAAAAAATGTCTGTCACTCTGTGGTCTGGCCTCTAAGTGCAATATATTATCAAAACTATGATTAAAATATTTCCCTTTATAATTCACTAATAATATAGCATTGGTTTATTTGCTTTGGCTCGATTGATACTAATGACATTTCCCCTACCTATACTATCTTAATACTCCACAAAATTAACTTAGATTCCAATTAATTTTGGTTTGTAAGAATCAGGACTTGCTCAATGTTACTTTAAACCTGTAGTCCTACTGCTTCCATTCACTCCCCACAGGACAGTGATGGTCCACAAACCCCATGAGAAAGCCCTCCCTTTTTCATTCACATCTCCCTCTTTCCTTTCTCAGAGTTGCTTAGCCAGTAAAATTCTTCAAATTAACTGCGTGCTTTCTTTGGAAATAATGATGGGCACCAAACCTTTCTCATGGCTTTTTTCATCTCTGAATTTCTCAGAGTGTAGGTTAGGGGATTGAACATTGGAGCAACGATGGTATAAAACAGAGCAAATATTTTGTCCTCAGGAAAAGTAGTAGGTGGTCTAAGGTAGGTAAAGATTACAGGCCTAAAAAACAGATGACCACAGTGATATGAGACCCACAGGTGGAGAGGGCTTTATGTCTTCCGTCATCTGAGAGATTTCTTAAAGTGAACAATATTATCCCATAAGAAACAAATAAGACAATAAAGGTCACTAAGGAAAACATACCTGAAAAGGGAACCACAAGAATACCAGTGATGTAGGTATCCGTACAGGCCACATTTAGCAAAGGAAAAATATCACAAAAGTAGTGATTGATTTCATTAGGATGACAGAAGAGCAAACCGATTGCAGTAGAAAATAGAGGAAAGGCACTGATGGCTGCACCAGCCCCATCAGCTAAGACTAGGAGATGACACCTTGTCCTGTTCATGATAATCACATAGTGGAGAGGTTTGCAGATGGCAGCATAGCGATCAAAGGCCATGGCGGTAAGAATGAAGACCTCAACACCTCCAAAGAAGTGCATTGTAAAGACCTGTAACATGCAGTTACTGTAGGAGATGGTTTTTCTTTCCACTAGTAGGTCAGCAATTAACTTGGGCGTAACCGTAGAGGTGTAGCAGATGTCCATGGAGGATAAGTGGATGAGGAAGTAGTACATGGGTTGGTGATAAAGAGGGCTGCATCGAGTGGAGACAAGGATCAGAAGGTTTCCTGCCAACAGGGCAACATAACTGAATGAGAAAAGCACAAGGCAAAATATTTGAATGTTCTGGTCATACAAAAGTCCTAGAAGTATGAATTCTGAGATGTTTCTCTGGCTTTTCATATAAAATACATTTTATTACTACTAACTATACTTTTAGGTAAAGGACTGCTAATTATATTATTTAGTCTAAAACAAGGAAAGATTTTTTTTCTATATTTCCCAGTTCTTATAACTTACATATAAAATCAACTTTCCTTCTTTTAAAATTGTCCGAGAAAATTCCCTTAATTTTCTGGGAATGAATCCTGAAGAAATGCACATTTGTTTAAACTACTGAAGCATAATTTGTGTAGAGCATACAACATGTTCCTACCTGGTCAAATATTATAAATGGGTTATAGTAAATCAATGTAATTGCTCTTAAGATTAAAGCGCAAAGAGTACTTGAAAACAATGCAGGAAAAGAGAGAATACCAATTAATGACTGAAATCTTGAAAAATATTCAGGAAACCCATTCATTTGTCACATTTAAAAAAAATTTAAAAATATATGTTGTCATTGGTGTTTGTGATAGCAATTGATAAAGGATAAGAAAATTGTTGAATTGCCCACATATTTTTGAATTATGCACTAGTCATGGCTTTGGCAGAAAATTTTACATTTTAGATACAATCTAAAGATCAAATGCCAGTAAAAGGGGATGATACTGAGAGAAACTCAAAGATACTCTTCCTGGTGAGTTAGAACTCAATGATATTTGTGGCAATAATGAATAAATGAAAAATTCAGCAATTCACATCTTTGTATCTAATGTATATCTTAAGACATCATTTAATCATGCACAATGAGTGTAGGATAAAGAGAAAGCACTTCCCAGAGCTATTTTACCCACTAATGAGGAAATATCTGATTCTAGTGCGTTTGCAAAAACTAGCACACCTTCTACCTTAGTCCGAATCTCAAGTGACAGACATATCTGGGCCCCCAGATGTTTATTTAAAATACAAAACGCTCGTTACAAGCATTTAGCAACCATCATCTGTAGAGACACAAACTTAATATCCATGTTAATGATATTCCTCAAAAAGATTTTAGATGGCACATAGTTGACAGCTATGGCATTTTTTGAATGGTCTGTACCATAAGACATCAATTGTTTTTTATTTATTTATTTATTTATTTATTTATTTATTTATTTAGATGCGTTAGTCACCATACAGTACATCCTTAGTTTTTGATATAGTGTTCCATGATTCATTGTTTATGTATAACACCCAGTGCTCTGTGCAATACGTGCCCTCTTCATAAACATAGAAACTTTCAATTTGTTTCTATTTTGCTATCTGGATCACTAACAAGGCTCCCTAGCCTCCTTACATAACAAAATAATATAATGATGTCGCAGAGTGCTCAGCAGTGAACAGTTACTAAGGGGTCCTGAAAAGCCGTAGGAGTGTACGGATCATTGACCTCTCTTCTACTTACTATAACTGACACTAATCTTTGTTTACAAGGTGAAACAATTTAATTTTTCAGATCTACCTAGCTAGCTAAACAAATTGATTTATAGGCAAATTTTATCTAAGTAGACTGTGAACAATAGAAATGTGGGAATCACTGGACCAATTCAAATCTCTGATTCTAAACAGAAGAGGCATATCAAGAAAATGTAAGTATTTTTTGGGATTGAAAAGTAACACACTGTAAATGTTACAAGACAGAACTCCTGTTTCTTCCTCAGTCTGGGGCTTTCATGGGAGAGACCTGAGAGGGATGTCGTGAAGGACAGTATGAAAAACTTTTGATTCTTCCTCTGAGCAGAAAAGAAAATGCAAGTTGATGGGTTAACCGATGCCCAGCTGTCTTTTTGAGAATATATGGAAGTGGTACAGAGCATTCAATATACACACGTATTCTAGGATTTGCTGATTCTAAACATTTGAAATACTTTGCCTTCAGTTTTACAAAAACGCAAATTCCTCATCAGGATTCCTGCTTGCTTTCAAGACCATCATTGGAATTTCATCTCCAATAGCTCAAATCCCCAGCCTGTATTCGGAGGAAATTTTCTGTATGACCAGTGCTGTTGGTAAAAGGGAAGAGGGAAAAGTCAGTTGAGGGAATTTACTCTCATCAAACAATACAGTGATACCGAGGACCCTCCCATGGAAAAACTGAAGTCACAGCTGGGAAATAAAGAACTTCAGGCAACCAGTGGACAAGTGGTTGAAACAGTAGCAACACAGAAAGGGGGAGAAACCCTGAGGCATCTCAAATCACCTGACCAGTGTGATCCTTGAGTAAATGGCTTCATCCCTTTAGGCCTCCCCTTTCTCATTTCAAAAATAGGATATCATTACAAAATTCAGACTTTTAATGATCTGTACATGAGGTCACATGAAATAGTCAGTGACGTGTGGTTCAAAACTATCGTTTGTCTTTTACAGTCTTTCCTCTCTGAGTGATTCGTTTAGGACCACAGATTGTCATGTGCACACACACAATCAAGGGGAAAATAAAGGAAATAAAACAGAATTACTCATAACATGGTTTTAGGAAGTATGATCATAATAAACTCCAATTCAACAATCTCTTACTGAAACTCTGTTATTATCATAATCAATTGGTTATATTAGCCTGTTTTTTAACACTAATAACTAGTCTAATTTTTTTTCTCTACAAAAAGTTTCACAAATGCTTACCTTCTGGTATTATTGAATACTAATTACGTATATATTTTGGATTATGCTGTTTATGAAGGAATAGAAACTGTCATATTTAAATAAAAGTTTCTACCACACATTCAAATTTTCTCTTACTATAACAGAATGTAGGGTGCTATATCCATACCATGGTTGACTCAGATAAAACGAGTCTATTTTAGAAAGGCAGATGTTTTGAAATATAAGAAATCCATTATTCTTATACTTATTCAAGCATAAACTGATCTGTTTCTTAACAGGAATATGGAGGACGGCTTGTATTCAAGAGTTGGGGAAACCAAGAAATTCACTGCTAACTTGAAGATGATTTATCTAACTCTATTGTTTTGCCCCCCAAAAGAGAGAATTTTGTTAATAGCTAATGTGCCATTCACACTAAAGTATGCTGAAACATTTTTATAGTTATGAAATTGTCATATGCTGCAAGAGAAGTTCTATGTTTTAGAATGAAATCACGTAGAATAGATATAAAGAACACACACTTAGTCCAGCACATGTGTGGTGGAACCCTTCCCAAACCAAGGTGACAAGGGTAACTCACTAACCATAAGATCTGAGTGGCCGTCTGGTTAGTTTCGGGGCTGCATCAGGAAGGATTCCCTCCTCAGATACTCATTCTGCCAGTTTGTCTCTAGTAGCAAAACCTGGAATCAGATGCAGAGAGTTACAAACCCAGAATCAAACACATCCAGATGAATTCTCTGCAAATATTTTGACAATTTCAACATGTCTTAAACTTTCTACAGTTTACAAGACAAGTGGCCTTCCAATAATCTCTAATACTCAGTGATGCAAGAAGGGGGTCTTCATCCCTCAGGAAAGCAGCCTGGACATTTTGAAAGCTGATTTAGGTTCTTAATAAAAGCTCAGAAGAAAAATAAGCAAAATGGGTGTTTATATCCCTGCAAAAGGTAACACGAGTATTTAGGTCCTAAGGAATCATCTTTTTATTTTATGCCTGTGCTTGAAGACAATTTGGTTTAGAGGAACAGAATAAAAATTAAGTGGAAATGCAAGAATTGATAGGTCTTTGAAAGCTCTACATAATTATATTCCCAAATGCATTTCTAGACAGGGCTTGGCCCAGGTGTTGCAAAGACATTGTCACATTAATGTGCTTGGTGCTCTTGGGTATAAGCTTTCCACATTTGCCTATATGGAAAAAAAAATGACCCTTTTTCCCTGAAGGCCCTAAAAGGCTATAGCTGACTGCCCTGTGCTCTTCCAGCTTTCTGTAGAACAGGAGGGAAATTGTAGCCTACAATTGCATCAGTTTAGTGCAGGAAAAGCTGAGATGAAGGAGGAGAAGGAGCACCAAAGATGTCCACTTACAGTCATTTTTTTGGGAAATTACCAAGATCTTTGGTGTGCAGGGTAGGTAGGTAAATAAAATCAAGGATTTGTAATATTATAATTGGTATGATGTTAACATTGATGGATGAGCTGATGGAAAACGGGAGAGAAAAAAGAAAGAAAGGAATAAACAACTCTTCTCCATAAATTGGGAGGGAGGAAAAGCAAAAATGATATGGAAAACTCAGAAGAAGAAGCAAAGCACAGCCAAGCCTTTAATGTGTCTCCCATCCTGTTCTGTCTCTGCTCACTGACTAGTCACAGGTCGTTTAGACTCAGTCTTATCTGCCTGCACTGAAGCCAGGCAGTCTCTCTCTACCATACGCCAATCCATGCATGTAACGTTTTCTCATGCAAGAAGTGTCAGGAAATCAAATTTTATAATATTTATTCTGTTTCAGATCAATCTCCTTAGCCAAAGATTAACAAAAATTTGCTGAGATATTGTTGAGTGGATTAAGTTCATCATATTACTTAATGGTCATAATACTGCATATTTTGACACACATACTAGTTTTACTATGTAGATAAAAACACAGGAGCTTATAGAAGTTGAATAACTGGCTCAAACACCCAGTAAGCAATTGAAGCAGGAAAGTGTATTATTCTAGCTCTGCGCTTCCTTCGGGGCTTTCAGTGTTTAACAACCCTAAGGAAACGAAGGATTCTAGCCCTTCACCTTAAAGGCTGTTATAACCCAGGGATTTAGAGCTTGTCTACATGACCATTATGCCCAGTGTTGAGCAAGCTGTGCCCAAGAGCTGGCCTGTACCAATCTACAGCAGGAGACAGAGGGTCATGTCTTTCCCTTCTCCCTGTGCACACACTTGGACAACCCTTAGAGAAGGACACAAGGTGCATTCACATCCTCAACTGTTTAATTCATCCCTCTTTATATATTAGATCTGCTGCATAGTTTTATTTCTGGTGGAGTGTAAATCATCATTTTTATGGACACTTTATTTAGATATATTTATTCATTTTAGAGGGAAGAAGGGAGAGAGAGAGAGAGAGAGAAGGAGCATGGAAGAGGGGCAGAAGGAGAGGGAAAGAAATTCTCAGACTACATGCTGAGTGCTGACTCCTGAAATGGGGGCTCTATCTCAGGACCCTGCAGTCACCACCTGAGCCCAAGCCAGGAGTCTGGTGCTGAACCAACCTTGCCACCCAGGCGCCCCTATTTGGGATACCTTCGTTCCACGTGTTTAGAAAATTTTTCTTGTAATCCAAGATCATGAAGATCTCCTATATGTTATGCTTTTTTTTCTTTAACTTTTACATTTCCCATATAGCTCTAAGATCCATTTTAAGCAAATACGTACCGGTGTGAGGTATAGATAAGAGGTTTTTTGACTTTGTTTATTTTGTGCAGTAAAGATGCCCAATATTTCCACTATCATTTTTTGCAAAAACTATTCTTGCACCACTGAATTGTCTGCAGACCTTTGCTGAGATTAGTTGACCGTGTATGTGCAGGTCTACTACTGCTCTCTCTAGGCTGCTTTGTTGGTCTTCTGGGATAGCTTCACGAAAATACCACATCATTTTGAACACGACAGTTTCGTAACATTGCTGGAAATCAGATAGTGTAAGTTCTCCAAATTCGTTCTTTTTCAAAAATTTGGGACCTAATTTAGGGCCTTCATATTTCTATATAAGTTTTAAATCAGTTTGGGAAAGTTTTGAATATGTTCCTGTAATTTTGTTTGAGAAGGCTTGAATCTGGAGATATCTTTGGGGAAAACTCACCTCTTCATAATGTTGAGACATCTGTCCATGCACACAGTATTTTTTCTATTTATTAAGTTGTTTATATTCCCTTAACAAATATTTTACTCTCAGAGTAGATGTGTTCCTTATACCTAGCTACATTTATTCTTAATTATTTTATAATTGTAAGACGTTACAAATGGGATTTTTAAAATCCAATTTCTATTTGTTAGTTACCACTACAAACTATGCAATTGAATTATATATATTGATGTTATATCTTGAAATTATGCTAAACTCACATTACAAAGTAGGAGAACTAAAATTGTGTGTACTCACAGTGAAATGATTGCCTATGTAAAAGTTCTGTGTGTGTGTGTGTGTGTGTGTGTGTGTGTATGTGTGTGCACTAATGTAATAGTGTTATATACTCTTGCCTCCAAAGAAGTAACAAAGCCATTATAATTATTATGGTCGTATAAAAAAGAGATTACTAGTTCAATGTTGTTAAGTATAACAATATAGGGCATGGGTAAGAAGTTGGAGGGAAATCACGAACTAGTAGAATCTAAAGTAATCTTGGCTTGCCCTTAATTAGCATCTTGGTCTTGGCAGGATCTTTAACTTCTCCATGTTTCTATTACATAATATATAAAATAAGTATAAAAACAATAGTGGGAATTATCTTACAGGTTTGTGGTGAGAATTAAATCAGCACATGTGTGCAGAACACTCAGAGCCACTAAATATTCAATTTTAGTAAATATTCTTATTGTTATTATTACCATCAACCTAAGTCTCTGACACTGTTTCCCCATCTCAAAATGGATGGGAGAATACCAACCACACAGCATGTTGTCAGTGTTCAATGGGGTCCTGTGTACAGAGCACTTGCTAGTATGCCATGAATACAGCAAACAGTTATTAATATATATATATGTATATAGCAATTATAACATTAATTCATTTAGACAATAAGCATTATGATTAATTTTATGGTCACTTTGTATACTTTCTTTACATACCCACCACCAATGCTCTGTTACTCCTTTGTCAAGTATTATAAAGAAACTCCTAACTGGGCTTTCTTCCTCTGGCTTTTATTACCTTCCTGAAGCTCACCCCACTTGATGCAAAACACAGGTAGAATTTTATTAGTATTATATCACTTATTCCCCCTTCTTCATATTCCTCTTCATTTTTCCATCTATATTCTCAATTTCTGCCATTGTTCCCCCGTTCCTAAGGATAGAGAGAAAATTCCTTAACCTTGCATTCATAGCCTTTACATCATCAACTAGCTCCTTTTTCTTACTTAGGGGCCACTATGTGTACGATCTGCTACTTCATGTTAGGCTTAGTCCCCTCAGATGATGAGGGTGCACAGATGATCTCCTGCCTGTGTGTTTATGAAGTTCCTTATGTCTATACTCAACAGAAACTTCACGCAGGAGATAATTTAAGTAATTGTCAAAACTTATTTTCTATCTCAAAAACTTCATGAGAATCCACAAATCAGTAGAATCTGGGTATTTATTTTTTACTACATGAAGAAGCTTAATAAATTCAAGCTCACATTAACCAAAATGGATTTTTTTCAGGTAATGCAATTAATCATAAAACGAAATAATGGAAAATAGGAACAATGTAACAGAGTTTGTTCTACTGGGGCTCACAGAGAATCCAAAGATGCAGAAAATCATATTTGTTGTGTTTTTGGTCACCTACATCGTCACTGTGGTAGGAAATGTCCTCACCGTGGTCACTATCACAGCCAGCCCATTATGGGGGTCCCCCATGTACTTTTTCCTTGCCAATCTCTCCTTCATTGATGCCTGCTATTCTTCTGTTAATAATCCTAAACTGATCATAGATTCACTCTGTGAAAAGAAGACCACCACATTCAATGCATGTATGATCCAAATTTTCGGGGAACATTTCATTGGAGGTGCTGATGTCATCCTGCTTACTGTGATGGCCTATGACCGCTATGTGGCCATCTGCAAGCCATTGCACTACATGACCATCATGAATCGGCAGGTGTGTGGCCTGCTAATGGGAGTGGTGTGGGTGGGAGGCTTTCTTCATGCAACCATACAGATGCTCTTTATCATCCCTTTACCCTTCTGTGGACCTAACGTCATAGATCACTTTATGTGTGATCTGAACCCTTTGCTCAATCTTGCCTGCACTGACACCCACACTCTAGGGCTCTTCGTTGCTGCCAACAGTGGTTTCCTCTGTGTGTTAAACTTCCTCCTCTTGATGGTCTCCTATGTGGTCATTCTGCGTTCCCTAAGGAACCACAGCTTGGAGGCAAGATGCAAAGCCCTCTCCACCTGTGTCTCCCACATCACAGTTGTCGTCCTATTCTTTGTGCCCTGTATATTTGTGTATATGAGACCCGCAGCTAATTTATCTATTGATAAAGCAGTTGCTGTGTTCTATACTATGATAACGCCCATGTTAAACCCCTTAATCTATACCTTGAGAAATGACCAGATGAAAAATGCCATAAAGAAATTGTGTAGTAGAAAGGTTATTTCAAGTGAGAAATAAATATGCCTGAAGCTCAACATTGATGCAATGGAAGCAAAGGTCAAAAGGACATTTTGGATGATCTCAGAAAGGAATACTTACCAAATAAAGAAAATTGTAAACTGTCATGAATGACAGATTCTGCACTGAGAGGAGCAGAAAAGTGTGGAAGAAAGAAAAGACCTAGCCACAGACTGTGCTACATACTATATATATATATATATATATTCAGAAAATATTTTATATATATATATATTCAGAAAATATTTTATATATTCAGAATATATATTTATATATTCTGAACATTCAGGAAAAAATCATGACTGAAATAAATGTACATCTATTATTTGAGAGGGATTTCTATCTATTAAAAAGTCACACTCCATAGAGTAATTGAGTACTCATTAAAAATAGTTTCTACAAGGCAGCATAATGTCTGAGGCACAATAAATATTGAATGAGTGAATAATGTTATAAATGAAGATATAGTCAAGAAAATGTAGAGTCAAGCAATAGTACTTCTTGGTAACATTTCATTACGAAAAGCTGTTATGAAAATAAAAGTGGTTCCATTTACACACAAAACAACTTCAGGATAAACGTATTCCATTTATTTATATTTGATAATATATCCTTCATGTATTAATCAATAGAAAATTCTTGAGCCAAACAAATGTTTCAGAAACATTGATGGTTGCTGGGCTTTCAGTGGTGAATAGAGAAGACCAGGGTCTTGCCTTCAAGGAGCTTCGGATCCACCGAGAGACACGGAGAGGAGCAGAAATGATAAGACCATGTTATAAATGGGAAGTTAGTGGCGGCACAGGGTGCTGAGAAAGCATGTTTGAGGGACACACAATAAGAACCAGGGGGGTCAGGGAGAATGCCTAGATGAAACATATCAAAAAGGGGCACAAAAATTGGAAGGGTGTAATCAGAGTGAAAAGGCATGTGTTGGGCTGAGAGGATTCCTAGGAGAGGACACATAACAGGCAGAAAGGGGAATGAACCATGAGAGACTCTGGACTCTGGGAAACAAACTGAGGGCTTCAGAGGGGAGGGGGGTGGGGGATCGGGAAAGGGCTGAAAAAGAAAAATCTAATCATTTCAATATGTTGTGGCTATAGGCTCATACTTTTATTCAATAATTAATTATTGAGCACCTACTATGTGTCAGGTTATAACCTGGACACTGAGGTCATAAAAGTCTGATTAGTAAGATATGAAACTAGAAAGTTAGTGACAGGCAAGATCAAGAAGGATGTCATAATTGTGTTAGAGCTGAATGCCACGTACCACGGGGAACACATTGAAAGGGTCTTCCATATTTTTTCATGGCCTGTAGCTCATTTCTCTTGACACTGATTTATACTCCGTTGTCTGATGTTGCAACTTATCTATCCTAACCTATTGAAGGATTTCTTGGCTGCTTCCAACTGTACAGACAATTATGAATAAAGCTGCTCTTAAACATGTGTGTGCAGGTTTTTTTGTGGACATAAGTTTCCAACTCCTTTGGGTAAATGCTAAGGAGTGAAATTGCTAAATTGTCTTAGTTTTGTAAAAACTGGCAAATTGTCTCCCCAAATGACTACACCACTTTGCTTTTCCAACAGCAATAAATGAAAATTCCTGTTCCTCATCCTCACTAGCATTTGTTGGTGACAGTGTCCCATATTTTGGCCGTCCTAATGGGTGTATTGTTATAAAACCTCCTTTGAGTCATTTGCTTATCCAAAATGTGCAGATTAATTAATTCAAGAAGGCTCATGGACTTGAACCCAATTGGTCCAAACCTCACAATTAAAATATGACAGGTTCAGAATCTATGCCATGTTTGACCTGACATGAACATAGAGTCCCATCCATCATTGTGAATGCTAAGATAAGAAAAAAGTGTGCTTTGGTCAAATTACAATGACTTTTACGTACAACAAAGTTCTTCCATAAAGTTAGATTTTGTTCCAAGGGAGTGGGCCATTTCCCACAGTTTCTGAGGAGTGAGCAATGGCATTAGAATTATCCATTATAATGCTGATTCTTTCATTCTTCAGGTCAAAAGACTCACATTTTACAAATAAACACTTTACAGTTAGAGAAAAATGTGAATGCCAGATTTCTGGGTGGGAAGGAGTGACATAGCAGACACGTGCTCCCACATGATAAGGTAGCAAAGATGGAAAACAGAGAATCATCTCTGAAGAGACTGGACAGCTACTAAGGGAAGAAGAAGTGGAAGGAATGAGATTAAGAATGGGGGGTAAACTCAGCCGAGGTCAGCAGCAACAACTTCATTTACCATGAGAATTGTCATTTCTGGGTACAGGATGGAACTGAGGATCCAAGTTTTACACACACTGACAGCTACTGCTGGGACATAAAGGAATCCGCAGAGCTTTGGTCAGAGATCTAGGGAATCTCGAGGACACATCCGTTTTTTCCTTGATTCATTTGTGAAGCCACATAGCAGAATCGGGAGAGAAACAGACTTTTTAAAACAATATTTTTAAAAGACAATATCATCTTCTTCGTTTACCAGACTGTTTGAGAGGTTTATCACATCATATTATTGGTAATTTATTCCTTTTTAGCAAGAATAGTATTACACAGTACGGTCATGTAGACGAGCTCTAAATCCCTGGGTTATAATGACCTTTAAGGTGAAGGGCTAGAATCCTTCAATTCCTCAGGGTTAGTAAGCATTTAAGGTTCCAAAGAAAGCACTACACTAGAATAAAGCATTTTCTCGCTTCAATTGCTTACTAGGTATTTGAGCTAGTTATTCAACCTCTAGAACCTTCTGTGTTTTTATCTACATAGTAAAGCTAATAATAATATGTGGGTCAAATTATGCGGTATTATGACCATTAAGTAATATGATGAACTTAATCCACTCAACAATATCTCAGCAAATTTTTGTTAATCTTTGACTAAGCAGATTGATGTGAAACAGAATAAATATTATAAAATTTGATTTCTTGACACTTCTTGCATGAGAAAACATTACATGCATGGATTGGCACATGGTAGAGAGAGACTGCCTGGCTTTAGTCCATGCTGATGAGACTGAGTCTAAACGACCTGTGACTAGTCAGTGAGCAGAACAGAACCCGATGGGAAACATATTAAAGTCTTGGCGGTATTTTGCTTCCTTCTTCTGAGTTTTCCATATCATTTTTGCTTTTCCTCCCTCCCAATTTATGGAGAAGAGTTGTTTATTCCTTTCTTTCTTTTTTCTCTCTGTTTTCCATCAGCTCATCCATCAATGTTAACATCATACCAATTATAATATCACAAATCCTTGATTTTATTTACCTACCTACCCTGCACACCAAAGGTCATGATAATTTCAAGCAACAACAACAACAACAACAAAAATGTAAGTGGCCGTCTTTGGTGCTGCTTCTGCTACTTCATTTCTGATTTCCTAAATGTTATCTGATGCTATTAGAGGCTACAATTTCCCTCCTATTCTTCAGAAAGCTGGAGGAGCACAGGGCAGTCAGCTATAGCCTTTCGGGGCCTTCAGGGAAATAGGGTCATTTTTTTTTCTAGATAGGCTAATGTGGAAAGCTTATACCCAAGTGCACCAAGCACATTAATGTGACGATGACTTTGCAGCACTTGGGCCAAGCCCTGTCTAGAAATGCCTTTGGGAATATAATTGCGTAAAGATTTCAAAGACCTATTAATTCTCGCATTGCCACTTAAGTTTGTATTCTCCTCCTCTGAACCAAATTGTCTTTAGGTGCAGGCATAAAATAAAGGGATGTTTCCTAGGACCTAAATACTCATGTTAGCCTTTGCAGGAATATAAAATCCCATTTCGCGTATTTTTCTTCAGAGCTATCATTCAGCAGCTAAACCAGCTTTGGCAATTTCCAGCCTACATTCCTGAGGGAAGCAGATCCACTACTTGCATCACTGGGTCTCAATGAATATTGGAAGGCCACTTCTCCTGTAAACTGTAGAGGGTTTAAGGCTTGTTGAAATTGTCAAAATACTTGCAGAGAATTCATCTGGATGTGTTTGAATTCCAGGTTTCTAATTCTCTGCATTTGATTCCAGGTTTTGCTACCAGAGACAAACTGGCAGAGTGAGTATCTGAGGAGGGAATCCTTCCTGATGCGGCCCCGAAACTAACCAGGCGGCCACTCAGATCTTATGGTTAGTGAATTACCCTTGTCACCTTGGTTTGGGTAGGGTCCCACCACCCATGTGCTGGGTTAAGTGTGTGTTCTTTATATTTATTCTGTGTCGTTTCATTCTAAAGCATATAACTTCTCTTGTAGTATATGACAATTTAATTACTATAAAAATGTTTTAGCATACTTTAGTTTTAATGGCACCTTATTTATAAGGCAAATTCCCATTTTGTAAGAGCCACATAGTAGAGAGAGATAAACCGTCTTCAGGTTGGCAATGAATTTCATTGTTTCCCCCATCTTAAATACAGGCATTCCTCCATATTCCTGTTAAGAAACAGACCAGTGTATGCTTGAATATGTACAATAACAAAGACTTTCTTATATTTCAAAAACATCTGCCATCCTAAAATAGACTACTTTACTCTGATACAGCTGAGGTAAGTGTATAACATCCCACATTCTGTTACACTGAGTTTTTACTTTCTGATACACTAAGAGTTTGTTACACTAAATGTTTGAAATTGTGGTAGAAATTATTATTTACATCTAAGAGCTTCTATTCCTTTATGAACAGCATCATCCAAAAGTTTCAAATAATTTTATTCAATAATAACAAAAGATAAGTAGTCATTTGAGTACCTTTTGTAGAGAAGAAATTATTAGACTAGTGATCACTGTTAAGAAACAAGCTAAGATAACCAATTGATAATGACATTAATAGAGTTTCAGTAACAGTTTGTTGATGATGGAGTTTCTGTGATCATACTTGCTAAATCCATGTTATGAATGTTCTTTTTTATTTCCTTTATTTTCCCATTGATTGTGTGTGTGCCCATGACAATCTGTGGTCCTAAATGAATCACTCAGAGAGGAAAGACTATAATAGAAAAATGACAGTTTTGAACCAAATCTGTCACTGGTTATCTCACGTTACCTCATGTATTCCTCATTGTAAGTCTGAATTTTGTCATGATATTTTAGCTGTGAAAGGAGAAAGAGGGGCCTAAAGAGACAAAGCCATTTGCTCAAGGGTCACACTGGTCAGGTGATTTGAGATGCCTCAGGTTTCTCCCCCTTTCTGTGTTGCTACTGTTTTAACCACTTGTCCACTGGTTGCCTGAAGTTCTTTATTTCCCAGTTGTGACTTCAGTTTTTCCATGAGAGGGGTCCTCGGTATCGCTGTATTTTTTGATGAGAGTAAATCTCCTCAACTGACTTTTCCCTCTTCCCTTTTACCAACAGCACTGATCATAGAGAAAGTTTCCTCCGAATACAGGCTGGGGTTTTGGGCTATTGGAGATGAAATTCCAATGATCTAGAAAATAAGCAGGAATCCTGACGAAGAATTTGCATTTTTGTAAAACTGAAAGCAAATTATTTCAAATGCTTTGTAGTCAATGAATTCTAGATTACATGTGTATATTAAATATTCTGTGCCTCTTTATTTACATAAATACTCAAAAAGACAGACGGGGTATCTGTTAACCCATCGTCTTGAATATTATTTTCTGCTCAGAGGAGGAATCAAAACAGATTTTTCATACTGTCCTTCACGACATCCCTCTCAGGTCTCTCCCATGAAAGACAGCCCCAGACTTAGGAAGAAACAGGATTTCTGTCTTGTAACATTTACAGTGTATTGCTTTTCAATCCTGAGAAATTACTTAGATTTCTTGATATGCATCTTCTGTTTAGAATCAGATTTGAATTGGCCCAGTGATTTCTACATTTCTATTGCTCACACTCTGCTTAGATAAAAGTTGCCTATAAATCAATTTATTTTAGTAATTATGTATATCTGAAAAATTAACATTGTTTCTGTCTCATAAACAAAGATTAGTATCAGTTGCAGTAAGTAGAAGAGAGGTCAATGATCCTCACACTCCTACGGCTTTTCAGGACCCCTTAGTAACTGTTCACTGCTGAGCACTCTGTGACATCATTATATTATTTTGCTATGTAAGGAGGATTGGGAGCCTTGTTAGTGATCCAGATAGCAAAATAGGAACAAATTGAAAGTTTCTACGTTTATGAGGAGGGGACGTATTGCATGGAGCACTGGGTGTTATACGTAAACAATGAATCATAGAACACTATATCAAAAACTAATGATGTACTGTATGGTGACTAACATATCATAATAAATAAAAATAAACAAATACATAAATAAAATAGAATTGATGTCTTATGGTACAGACCATTCAAAAAATGCCATAGCTGTCAACTATGTGCCATCTAAAATCTTTTTGAGGAATATCATTAACATGGATGTTAAGTTTGTGGGTATCTATAGATGATGGTTGCTAAATGATATTGTAACAAAAGCATTTTGTATTTTAAATAAACATCTGGGGGCCCAGATATGTCTGTCACTTGAGATTCAGACTAAGGTAGGAAGTGTGCTAGTTTTTGCAAACCCACTAGAGTCAGATATTTCTTCATTAGTGGGTAAAATAGCTCTGGGAAGTGCTTTCTCTTTATCCTACACTCATTTTGCACTGAATAAATGACGTCTTAAGGTATACATTAGATACAAGATGTGAATTGCTGAATCTTTCATTTATTCATTATTGCCACAAATATCATTGAGTTCTAACTCACCAGGAAGAGCGTCTTTGAGTTACTTTCAGTATCATCCCCTTTTACTGGCATTTGATCTTTAGATTGTATTAAAATATGAATTTTTCTGTCAAAGCCATAATTAAAAAATATGTGGGCAATTCAATTTTCTTATCCTTTATCAATTGCTATCACAAACATCAATGACAGCATATATTTTTTAAATTGTATTTAACTCATGAAAAGTAAATACAACAAATGAATGGGTTACCTGAATATTTTTCTAGATTTCAGTCATTAATTGATATTCTCTCTTTTGCTGTATTGTTTTCAACTACGCTTTGCTTTTTAATGTAACAATTCCATTGGTTTCACATGACCCATTGACAATGTTTGATCAGGTAGGAAAGTATTGTATGCTCTACATTAATTATGCTTCAGTAGTTTAAACAAATGTGCATTTCTTCAGGATTCATTCCCAGAAAATCAAGGGAAGTTTCTCAGATACTTTAGAAGGAAAATTGATTTTATGTGTAAGTTATAAGAATTGGGAATTATGGAAAAGAATGTTTCCTTGTTTTAGACTAAATAATAAAATTAGCAGTCCTTTATCTAAAAGTATAATTAGTAGTAATAAAATATATTTTCAAAAGAGTATTTAGATATTTAAATAATTACTAATAACACTGAGTAAAATATGTAATTATTCTCATTACTGTCATTATAAAAATATTTCATGATAATTTTATATAAAATAACATAAACAATATCAGCTTAATTCAATAAAGCAAGACTACTTATTCTTAACACTATTTATGAAAATCTGCATTTTAATAAATTTTATATATATTGTTCATACAGTTAATATTCACCTACAATTATATTTTCTTTGTTTCAGAAATGTGATTCCTTATGGAAGCATACACCAAAGCCCAATATATGAAAAGCCAGAGAAACATCTCAGAATTCATACTTCTAGGACTTTCTTATGACCAGAACATACAAATATTTTGCTTTGTGCTCTTCTCATTCAGTTATGTTGCCCTTTTGGCAGGAAACCTTCTGATCCTTGTCTCCATTCGACGCAGCCCTCTTTATCACCAACCCATGTATTACTTCCTCATCCAGTTATCCGCTATGGACATCTGCTACACCTCTACGGTTACGCCCAAGTTAATTGCTGACCTCCTAGTGGAAAGAAAAACCATCTCCTATACTAACTGCATGTTACAGGTATTTACAATGCACTTCTTTGGAGGAGTTGAGGTCTTCATTATTACCGCCATGGCCTTTGATCGCTACGCTGCCATCTGCAAACCTCTCCACTATGTGATTATCATGAACAGGACAAGGTGTCATCTCCTAGTCTTAGCGGCTGGGGCTGGTGGGGCCGTCCATGCCTTACCTCTATTCTCTACGGCAATTAGTTTGCCCTTCTGTGGTCCTAATGAAATTGATCACTACTTTTGTGATATTTTTCCTTTGCTAAAGGTGGCCTGTACGGATACCTACATCACTGGTGTCCTTGTGGTTGCCTTTTCAGGTATGTTTTCCTTAGTGACCTTTATTGTCTTATTTGTTTCTTATGGGATAATACTGTTCACTTTGAGAAATCTCTCAGCTGAGGGAAGACGCAAAGCCCTCTCCACCTGTTGGTCTCATATCACTGTGGTCATCTTATTTTTTGGACCTGTAATCTTCATCTACCTTAGACCACCTACTACTTTTCCTGAGGACAAAATATTTGCTCTATTTTACACCATTGTTGCTCCTATGTTCAATCCTCTAATCTATACTCTGAGAAATTCAGAGATGAAAAAAGCCATGAGAAAGGTTTGGTGCCCATCATTATTTCCAAAGGAAGCACACAGTTAATTTGAAGAAGTTTATTGGCTAAGCAACTCTGAGAAAGAAAGGAGGGAGATGTGAATGAAAAAGGCAGAGACTATCTCATGGGATTTGTGGACCATCACTGTCCTGAGGGGAGTGAATGGAAGCAATAGGACTACAGGTTTAAAGTAACAATGAACAAGTACTGATTCTTGCAATCCAAAATTAATTGCAAACTAAGTTAATTTTATGGAGTATTAAGATGGTATAGGTAGGGGAAATGTCATGAAAAACAATTGAGCCAAAGCAAGTAAACCAAGGATATATTATTAGTGAATTATAAAGGGAAATATTTTAACGATAATTTTGTTAATATATTGCACTTAGAGGCCAGACCGCACAGTGACAAACATTCTTTGGTAGTTCAGAAGTTGTAATTCTAAAAAACAAACAAACAAACAAACAAACAAACAAAAAAGCAATAATCTAAATTTGAAAGAATTGATTTAAATTTCTGATAGAACATTCATATATATATATATATATATATATATATATATC